>NC_089743.1:15803697-15873697 GCF_040412425.1 Macrobrachium rosenbergii | reverse complement strand
TTACTTATGGATGGTACTCGTTATTAACGTTACTCCATTTCAGTTTTCCTTGGATATAGCAAACTCTTCTTCAATTTCTATACCCAGGTATTGTATTGTGTTAGCTTTCTAGCAAAGTTAGGCGATTTTTCAGCTTCATTCACATCCATACGTGCTAGTCACCAGTAGGCTGGAAACAATGGAATCACGAGTCCTCCCAACATCATAAAATGCTAGCTTTTAAAAAATTCTGTGTATATATATCTTCAACGTTGCTTTTACATTTTTTTTGGAGTGATTTTTAACACTGAAAAATTCAGGACTTGAGTTTTACACTTATTAGGCAGCTTACACTTCGACGAGAGTCAATGCTCCCCGTCAGTAACTTCTGGGTGGAAGTTAAGTATACCTTAGTTTAACCAGACCACCGAGCTGATTAACAGCTCTCCTTGGGCTGGCCCGAAAGAATAGATTTATTTTACGTGGCTAAGAACCAATTGGTTACCCAGCAATGGGACCTACAGCTTATTGTGGAATCCGAACCACATTATGAAGAGAAATGAATTTCTGTCACCAGAAATAAAATCCTCTTATTCTTCATTGGCCGGTCGTAGATTCGAACGCGCGGCCAGCAGAGTGCTAGCTGGGAACGGAACCCACCCTCCCAATGAGGAACTACTTCTTCCATGTGCTTCCCCAGACCCATCTAGGGCAATTAAACTGACGCAAGACTCTAGGGGTCACCAAAGGATTCTCTCTTTCAGTTTTATAAAGATCCAACAGTCATCAGACTGCTGGGTTTCGGCTTAAGATCGACAGTTATAAACAATTTTATATATAAAGTCTGATAAAAAAAATTACTAATATATTTACGGAACACTAATATACACGATAATTTTGGAACTGATGGTATCATGAATTTTGGGAGATGGATAATCACAAATTTAAATTTGACTATAAGAAACCTTGGAAGGAATAATAGTTCTTCAAAGTATATTGGGAAGTGCAAAATTTCATGAATGAAAGCTATTCTCTCCTAGAGCAAAAACCCTGAGGAAGGTAGTAGATAAAGAAATCAATTTAAAGACAAAACAAAGTCTATAAAAATGTGGGATCTGATATTCAACTGTAAATTCTGTTTGGATGCCCTCTAACGCCATATTCAAGAAACGTGTCAGTTGGAACTCTATTACTATATAGCATGGAGTCATCAACGCAGCCGCAGAAGCTGTTTGTGCCGGACACCTTTTTTTTTCTAGTGGTAAAGCATATACAATAGATAATAAGGATCGAGCCGATTCATTTCTTGAATGTGCCAGAAGAATGTATCAAACAAAAATATTTGTAACTGGGCATGAAAACTATAATAAAAAGCCTATATTAGATATTAATATTCAGATATGATAATAACACTAATACGTCAGTTCAAAAAACCAAATTTTATAGTCGTGGGCGTTAATTTTTTATAGTCTACTGTTTTTATTTTGAATCACACATTATTTACTTTCTTCCACCGAGTTTTACTTCTGCGTCTGACCGCAACAGTTTCCATGTGGAACTTACGCCTTCATAAATTCTCATGAAATATTTACCTCCAAAAATTCAAAACACCAACTTTATAATTTTCGTATTATGCTACAGCTCTTTTTTATATAATATCTATTGAACCAAGAAACCCCTATAACGAGGCTAAAATATCGAAAATTAAAAGCCACAGTAGTGCTAAATATATTTATACACAAGTTAAAAATTATAGGAAACTTTCAGATACTACTCCGTATCCTGATTAAGGATACAGAGTAATATCTGAAGGTCTCTCATCATTTTTAACTCTGTGCATAAATATTTTCATAATATGTATCTTTATCAAAATCTAAATGAAACCAATACGTACCAGCCGTCAGTCGTACGATAATACCAAGACATTCAATGACTATTGGGATTTATTTCGTGATTTACCTGAACGACTGATTTATGAAATTTTGGCTGTCAAGCTAAGGACTGGAGCACTTTCGGCCATTCATCGATGACAATGAATAGAGGGCGTTAGCGTGGTTAAAAAAAAAAAAAAAGCAGATCCTGAAAAGATCTACAGGTGGGACTGCAAGAAAAATACACACAGTTGCACTACGAAGTAAAAATTAGAGGTGTTGGACAGCACGATTACAGAAAAGAAGCAGGCATGGAGGTGAAATAAAAGGCTAGAAAGTAGGTGCAGCTAGGGGCGGAAGAGATTCTTCAAATACTCTTTAGTAATGCCTACAGTGCACCACGCAAGATTCACTGACCGCACTAGCCCCTACCAAGTTTTTTCTTCACTGTAAAGAGTGACTTAATACTTGATAACCAAAGTCATCTATCAGTTTAACTGCCTCAGATATGACCTACGAAAATAGGTGGGCTTAACCCGTCTCTTTAGATGGTGAGCCCCTTTTTTACGTTAAGAACAGAGAAAATGCCAAAAATTTAAATGCAACATTCAGTGCTAATTATTGCTACGGCTCCAAATTAATATCATTTGCCCATCATAAAAACACTGTTTATTAAAAAGATAGCCACACAGTCGAATGCCCAAACCACGTTAACTTCTCCTAACTTTTTTTCGAATTTTCGTTTGAAGAAAACAACCTTTGATTGTCACTCACTATTCACATTCTGGCTTCAAAAGTATTGTTTATTTCCTTTATTTTAGGTATGCCTTAAATATATATACAGCATATATATATATATATATATATATATATATATATATATATATATATATATATATATATATATATATATATATATATATATATATATATATATATATATATATATATATATATATATATATATATATATATATATATATATACATATATAAATAAATATATATATATATATATATATATATATATATATATATATATATATATATATATATATATATATATATATATATATATATATATATATATATATATATATATATATATATATATATATATATATATTTATGTATGTATATATATTTCTTTTTTCAACAGAAAGTTATTTCATATGCTGGGTGATTCCTAAGAAAAAGAACAATGATCAATGCCATATTCCCAGTTAAACTCATGAGTCACGGATGCAGATAATATTTTAAAAACTGTAAATATATATAGCCGCTTCAAATCTCTACACAGACGGCTTAACAGCAACACATCACACCTCTACTCGCCTTGATATTGCAAACATTATCTCATTTCATGCAAATATCGGTCCTTCCTTTTCCACACCAACATTCTTCCACAACTTTGTAGATCTTACAAGCCCGTAAGACGTCAGAACTGTAAAATTTTTAAGAAGCCATCCTCCTCCTCCATTCATTCTGCATGACCGCCCAACCCCAAAATAACTTGATTCATCTCTTCGCTAACCCTTCAATCACTCATAATTAGCCCAATCCCAAAATAACCTGATTCATCTCTTCACTAACACTTCAATCAATCATAATTATCTGCACATTTCTTATCCATTTCAATACTGTTAATTCAATTCCTTATAAGAGAGCTGGTTCAACAATCGCTTGATACATGCTAACCTTGGCTTCCATACACTCCTAATCTCCTCCTAGACTTAAGCACACATCCTGCTACCTTACTTGCTTCATCAGCTCTTGCCACTCCCTTCCCTCATTTTACCATCTTCCAAGATATTTACTTCCAAATACTAATAACACTTAACATCTTCCATCCTCTCCTTGATCATAACAACATTAACTGCTCTAGCTTCCTGGCTCCCAGTTACCTTTACAACTTTACTTTACATTTATATATATATATATATATATATATATATATATATATATATATATATATATATATATATATATATATTATACACATATATACACATACATATTGTATATACATACATATTTATACACCTATATATATTTATAACTATATATGTATGTATGTTATATACATATATATCTATATTTACGTAAAATCTTCTGGTCACATTTTACCATATATGTATGTAATTGTAATAGCAACAATGCCTTCTTAACTTCTCGAATTCTTTATAGTTTTTGGATAAACTTGTCACTACAAAGCCTTAGATCCAAATGCAAGAAATGTGAAGTAAATTCTGAAGTATGGTAGAGGGAATCAAGTAATCAGAACGAGGTCAGGTTGATCCCATCTTATTCAGACATTATATAGATATATATATATATATATATATATATATATATATATATATATATATATATATATATATATATATATATATATATATATATATATATATTATATATATATATATATATATATATATATACACATATTTATATATAAATAATTATCTATCTATCTATCTATATATATATATATATATATATATATATATATATATATATATATATATATATATATATATATATTTACATACAGTATATATAGTCAGGGCACTCTCCATGGACATTAAAGCACTGACCCACATGAGTTGCCTTTTGGTACAATGTAATATTGTACCTGTATTCTTTCCTCTACACATTTACAAAAAATTTAGGATAGCGTTCCTATTCAAGGCATAATGTATGCAGACGGCTTCTTCATCAGTATTGATGGCAGTGAAGATGTCGTCTATATACAGTATATCTTCTTAATAATATCCTTGTATTCCAATTTGTAATCCAGTCCTGAGGAGGCCACCGAGAGGTGGGGAAACGGTCCATCGATTACAAAAAGAAAAGTAAATGGAAAGAATCGGAAATCATCTTTTGCAAGCGAGCTCCATGCACAGATGCAATAAGGTATGTCTTGAAGTTGCAAGTAACACCAGTGCTCTTTCCCTTCTAGTGAATTTCTCTCCATTTTCAGTATTTCCAACTTTTCATTCTCCCAACACAAAGACTCTTTGTGTCCCATAGATTAGCACAAACATTTGCCCTCATGACTTGTTCCAAGCTTAAATTAACTTTGTTCTGTGATAATAATTAGAGCATTCCCACCATAGTGTTACCATGTGCTAATTAAATCTAATTGATAATTTCCTCCACCATGTATAAGTAATTTCATGTGAGAGAAAGTCAAGATATCTGAATGCTAACCTGGAATTATTTTCCAGAATTTTGTTATCTGGCTCTTCGAGTTTCTGCCTTTGCCCTTGTGAACCAAATAGCCTTAGACCTTTAACTACCATCTTGCTATGTGCAAGAGCCTTCTGACAACCAGCAGTCCAGGGCACGTTACACGGTCCTCCCTCAGCGTTCACGTTGTGCTGAAATCTTCATTAATCATCAGCCAGTCTCAATAGCAGTGGTTTTCATTTCCATGTCAAACTCTTTCAGGGCTGTAGCCCTTCCCAGATTTGTTTATTTACTATGCATAGTCTTACTTTTACTTCACATTGCATGGGCCTTTTTTGCTGCTTAGTCAACCAGTTCATATTAATTTTCTGATTGCTCAGCTTGTAAGTTAATTCAATTTAAAGTTACTTGACTGGTTTGAAAGGCAATCTTTCCCATTCCCTGTTGAACAGACGTAATATCAAGGTAAGTCATTTTAGTAACATTTATTGCTCACATTCCGAGCGCTAGGTGTTGGCCCCTAAGGCAAATTACATTAAAAATCCAATTTAACTATTCCAACCGGCTCAGAATGTAACAATATATATATATATATATATATATATATATATATATATATATATATATATATATATATATATATATATATATATATATATATATATATATATATATATAGATATATATATAATGTATATATAAATATATAATGTATATACATGTATATACATATATATAATATATATATATATATATATATATATATATATATATATATATATATATATATATATATATATATATATATAATATTGTAATGGACCAAACCTCAGTTCATCTAGTTCCATCATCAATTACAGAGAAATGGACTGGAAACACTAGTATAAGCCATGACAACCACAGGGAAAGGGGAACAACAAAACGAGCAAAATAACCTTAATACTAGTTTATTAACATTATGTAATATACATATTTACAACTGAGTCAAGTTTGGTCAAAAGTAATTAAACGAATCATATCAGATATTCATAATCCGAATCATATCAGATATTCATAATCCAAGAGTCAATCAAATAAAAATGCAGCAAAATTGGTTAATTTAAAATAAAACATTACCACACAAGCAAAAAGTAACAAATACCATACAAAAGTGAACAACATTTCAGCTACATCAAACAATAATAAACAATACGGACAGCATAATGATTACAAGTGATATCAATTAACTTAAACAATGGTATAACCAAAAATACACAAATATGAGAAATCAATAAAGCCGCACAAATAATAATCCAAATTATCATATATACCAATTCACTCAATTCATAAATATCTGTAATAATAATACACAATCCACCTACAGTGCAAAACTGAACATCTACCCAGACCTGTCAAGACCACTAACAAAGGTCACAGAGGATGACCATCAAAGGTCGTCGAGGATGACCATCAAAGGTCGTCGAGGATGACCATCAAAGGTCGTCGAGGATGACCATCAAGGGTCGTCGAGGATGACCATCAAAGGTCGTCGAGGATGACCATCAAAGGTCGTCGAGGATGACCGTCAAAGGTCGTTGAGGATGACCGTCAAAGGTCGTCGAGGATGACCATCAAAGGTCGTCGAGGATGACCGTCAAAGGTCGTCGAGGATGACCATCAAAGGTCGTCGAGGATGACCGTCAAAGGTCGTCGAGGATGACCATCAAAGGTCGTCGAGGATGACTATCAAAGGTCGTCGAGGATGACTGTCAAAGGTCGTCGAAGATGACCATCAAAGGTCGTCGAGGATGACCATCAAAGGTCGTCGAGGATGACCATCAAGGGTCGTCGAGGATGACCATCAAAGGTCGTCGAGGATGACCATCAAAGGTCGTCGAGGATGACCGTCAAAGGTCGTTGAGGATGACCATCAAAGGTCGTCGAAGATGACCATCAAAGGTCGTCGAGGATGACCATCAAAGGTCGTTGAGGATGACCATCAAAGGTCGTCGAGGATGACCATCAAAGGTCGTTGAGGATGACCATCAAAGGTCGTTGAGGATGACCATCAAAGGTCGTCGAGGATGACCATCAAAGGTCGTCGAGGATGACCATCAAACTACTGCCGAGAAGTCATCAAAGCCGACCCATGACGGCACACAGGAACATCTCCACAAAACAAATGTTCACAGCAGAGTCGATGCGACAGCCGAACTGCTGTGTCAGAGGAATGCCTCCTCTCCACTGATGACTAGGGTCAGCCATCAACTCATCCTCGAACTCGCAGTTCACATCCTCGAATACTGTAGGGGCCAACAGGTAACAACTACCTGCTGTTAAACACGTCCATGCTGCTATGCTGTCTAGACCCTGACTCGATGATTACCCAAACTTGACTGTCGCTACCAAAGCGAAGACAACAGACAAACTCTATATACAAAAAATAAGCACCACCGGGAGAGGAGTGCACTCTCAACAAGGGAACAATCGTTCCATAGACAAAACAAGCACAAAGCCTTACAATATATATATATATATATATATATATATATATATATATATATATATATATATATATATATATATATATATATACACACACACACACACACACACATATATATATATATATATATATATATATATATATATATATATATATATATATATATATATATATATATATATATAGTTATATATATAATATACATATATATACACATATACATATACATATATATACAGTATATATCATATATAATATACATACTGTATATGTAATTTATGTATGTATAATATATACATATAATACATATATACAGTACATATATATTCACTCTACCTCGGAAATAATACCGAAGGGGAATTGTAACTGATAAGTGGTTCATCACACGGCAGATTCAATCCACCATCAGCAACCACCTCCAACTTCAAGCCGCAAAGTTAGAGTACGCGTCAAAGAAGTCAGATGTTAGTGTCGATGGACTGAATCTGCCTGGCGATGAACCTTTTATCAATTATAATTCCCCATCAGTATCACTTCCATGCAAAATGGATATTAAATGACATGTGTAGCTTAATGTTTGTGATACAATATATATGTATTTGTATGATATGTATATATATATAATATATATATATATATATATATATATATATATATATATATATATATATATATATATATATATATATATATATATATATATATATATAAGCTACAAATGTCGTTTAATATCTATTCGCTCTACCTCGGAAATAATACCAAAGAGGAATTGTAATTGATAAGTGGTTCGTCACCTGAAAGGATCGAACTGCCGAGCTATGAGTACCAGCGACGTCCAGTGGACGGCTGTTAGGCAGCTAGATCCTGTCCAGTGATGAACCACTTATCAATTATAATTCGGTATTATTTCCGAGTTAGAGCGAATTTATATTAAACGACATTTGAAACTTAATGACTGTGTAGATAAATATCACGGTGATGTGATAAAAATTCATATATATATATATATATATATATATATATATATATATATATATATATATATATATATATATATATATATATATATTATCAGTAAGTTACAAACGTCCTTTAATATCAATTCGCTCTACCTCGAAATAATATATTTTCATATATGTAACCGAAAGGGAATTTTTTAGTTGATACTAAGTTTGTCGTCCCGTGGTAAAGGCGTCCACTGTAGTCCTGAGTTCTTGTCCTTCGTTGGTTCGAGCCCACGGGACGACGAACTCATTATCAACTAAAAAATTCCCCTTCGGTTACATATATGAAAATATATTATTTCCGAGGTAGAGCGAATTGGATATTAAAGGATGTTTGTAGCTTACTGACGTACATGAATCACGGTGATGTGATAAAAAGTCATATATGTATATGTATATGTTGTCTATCCAATTATTAAGAAGCTGATGTTTCGTATTGCTTGATACATTTTCCAGGCTGAAAGAACAATTAAAATAAACAGTACTTGCGTATTAAAGTTAAGATATATACACAATACATACTTATTTACCCCGTATTAGCAGTTAAAAAAACAGAACAAGGGGAAAAAACCAAAAACACAGGCAAGAAGCACAAAATACCTACCCACAAGGGTAGCGTAAAGCAAACTACCAAGAAATGCAGAACAGGAGGGGGAGAGAGAGGGCGGGTTGGGAGCACAGACACAGAGGCTAAAAACAAGAGCAAACTATGCAATGAACAGGTGGGGTTGATGCTGATTGGTAATTGAGGGTAGGGACAGTCAATTTGATCATTATAGATTCAAGGGTGGCCAGTTCCTCCATACTTCGTGTTTTTCCCACAATACTAAAGTCCTCGGCGTCTGTGTGTGTTTTGCAAGTCTTGCTATGGTTTCCAAGCTATCGAGCGATAGCTTGGAGGTCACGCTCCGAGACCTGTTCCTGGTTCAGTCTACTGGCTGCATCTCTTGCCTGACACTCACATCAGACCTAAATAGACTTTGCTTCTTCACCAGCTTTCATAGCCCCAAGCAATTCAGGTGTCCTGGCTGAGGAGGGAAGTTCCTGTTAATTCCGGCTTCGGTCAGTTTCACGTTCCTGTTAATTCTGGCTTCAGGCAGCTTCACGTTTCAGGCTGGGAACACAGATCCTGTGTGGGAAGAAGGGGGATCGGCCAAAGAAAGAGTGTCTTGGGAATCATCTCAAGATAAGCGCTTTGCATAGGCTAAAGTGGGGGAGAGTGTAGACCCTAACTCATTTAGTTGGCAAAATTTAATTAACATGTAAGCATATTAAGGGCGCTCCCTGATTTGGGTATTATTTCCCAAGTTTGAGCATGAAGGGATACCAAAGTGAATACTTGTAGCAGTTCCCCCTACTGGTAGACATTTTACACCTCTTTCGGGTGTGAATGTCTGCAAATCAGCCCAAAATGCTTACAATTTACTGTCCTCCTTGAGCCTTTGCAAAGCATGTTGAATCAAAGTTATACCAAGGCGACTGCTTTTAATAATGAACAACTGTTGAGTTTGGCATGCATGAATACTTAGGCAGCACCTGCAAGGTTTAATGCTACTTTGAGTAATTTGTACTATATAATGGATTTAACTTGTGGTTAAGCCACTTATACAAATGACACAAGAGTGATACTTAAGATATTACAAATACAATGTTGCATGCATATAGGCTAGGACGGGTTTCTGCCTGTTAGGGTAGAGACCTGACTTAGCCAAGATAAAAGTACAATTTCATACAAATCTAAAAAGCCTTTGTACAGTCGTGTGGCTACTCACTTGGGGAGTGCCTATTACCTTGCTAATGTGGTGGCACTGCACCAGGTGTGGCACTAATGTCGTCAGGGACTAGTGGCTCTGTGATACACAATTAATTTTCCCTTTGGAGGGTTTTAAAATTTGTTATGCAAGTAAGTGCATGAAAGGAAGGTTAAAGACTTGGAGTGCCAGAGGGTCTGAAGGTTAACACACTGCATTGGTCAGTGTGTGATGCTTAGTATGGTAGTTAGGCAAGTTAAATGATAGTAGTTACAAGGCTTGAAGTTAAATCACAAATGATTAAAGTTACAAAAGAAAAGTAAGTCACACATTTACAATACGTGAGAGTAAAGGGAGTAACCTGACATACAACTTTGGTTGGGTGCCAAGGTACTCAAAGTGAGGCACTGTGCCAGGGGAGCACGAGTGCCAGGAGAGCTCTGTGTCTCTCATAGGCGACCTGGACTGTCTATGCCTCTTGACTTTCCTTCCTTGAACCTCTTTTAGGTAGATGGTTTGACTTTTAAGAGGAATCGGTGAACCAGAGTCTGAGGGAAGTGCTGGAGTGCCACCTGCTCTGGCTGTTGCAACATCTGAAGCAGGGGCGGTGCCAACAATTTTTACCATCTGCCATCACAGTTCTTTGAGCTCTGCAACCACCTGAGATATGGAAGAATTTTCCATCAGAGTCTCATCTTCTGAAGACTGGGAAAGAGAAGAGGAAGTTTTTGTGGGCGTGCAAGGTTCTCGCAGGTTACAATGACCAACTCAGGCAAGGGTTGCAAGGCTGCTCCAGGGGGTGAGCTTCCGCTGAGGACTGGGGAATCTGGAAAGGACCTTAGTAAACTTTGGGTTAGCTCTCTTACTGACACTGGTAGCGGAGCCAAGCCAGGCGAAGAGAGGGAGGCCAGACTGGGGTCTCCTGAAGGGAGATCTAAGGTGTGCTCTGACACTTGCACTAAGGCAGGACCAGGCACAGGAATCAAATTTGTAATTGGCTCAACATTCGGGATGGACAGAGCATTGAACAATGACACACCCGCATATGCCATGTAAATAAGTTTGCCACCTACCAAATATAAGCGTTCACCTTAACCCCTGAAAACAGTGCGGAAATTACCTATACTGCCAAGGTCGAAAGTATCAAAACAATTCAACATTTTGTTTTCAAACGTATAATCTCCAAGAGTATTCTTCATTGTAAAGAAGCTCAAGGGAAAATATTGTACGTTTTCTTTTATCTTTTCAACCTAAACCTTTATCAGATATTTACTTTATACAGCATACAAAGATCGTAATATTTCTCTCTGGAGGGATTCGTAGTCTGGCAGTAGATGCGCTAATAAGAAAAACTAGTGGCAGCTGTTCTTACCGTTCGCATTCTCTCTCTCTCTCTCTCTCTCTCTCTCTCTCTCTCTCTCTCTCACACACACACACACACACACACAAACACACACACACACACAAACATTCATTGCAAGTTACATGGCATTCTTTCATTGACTGACTATATCAGTGTTATGAAAGGACGGAGATTTTTTCAAATATCAGGCTTACGAAAATGTAATGTAACTAATGCCAGTGATATCCGATATGAATTCCTATGAAAAGCTAAAAAAAAAAATTCTTGAACCATTAAAATTTAGTTAATTACAAGAATTTACAGGATTACATTATATAATAAATCATCAAAAATCATTTAATGAAAAGTAAATATTTTTGGTAAATCCAGAGAGTTTTATATGTCTGTGTGAATGTACTATTTCAGCCTGTTCTAAAATTCTCACACATGATAAATCTGAATTTAGAAAACTACGTATGGTGTTACTTGTCAACTGTGTGCTTGGCCATCACTAAAATATCATCCAGAAATAAGATCAATATATTATTTTCACACGTTCATGTCAGAGTTGGGCAGTAGGTTGGCCTTTTCTAAAGTGATACCCGTAAAAGTAAGCGTTAGAAAAATAAGGCAACCAGGTGCATATTCGTTTAACCGATGGAAGGCTAATCGATCGCCCGTGAAATATGAGAGCTTTTGTAGTAGGTATAGAGTAGGTATAGAGTGCGTGGATTCGTATACACACACACACACAAATACACAGGGTAGCCAGTGTATGGCCTGTTGGGAAGATTCGCACTCTCAAAAACACTTGGAATGCATGATGCCATATACAGTAGTTACAAAAACTTTGTTTTATTTTATGGTTATGTCAATATTTTGTTCTTTTCTATATTTTTGTCTTTGATATAACAAAATTATTATATCAGTGAGCTCACCAATAAGGAATTATTTCAGGAAAAGAAGAAATAATTCATTAGCAATTTCGTAAATGGCATGTTTCTTGTTTGGAGGCCGGTGCAGAGCGTTCTCAATTTCGCCAAGCAAATGAACGCGGCCGATTTAGACTACAGTGACTGAATCTATTTTACAACAATGGCTTCAAATTCAATAATATGAGTTCGGTATCAGTCCATTCATGAAAAATGATAATCACAGATAAATAGGTGTTGAGGGGGAACATATCTGAAGAGGAAAAAATAGAATATTAACGTTTTATGAAGCAAAATTTGCTATGGAAAGTTCAATCTAACAAATGTTTTCCGTGCATTTTGGGAAATTCTTAGCGTTCCTTCATGAAAAGTATTAGTATTGTGATAACGAAAACTGGACATAAAGATAGGAAAATTATTTATCTTTTCATTGATACCATTATCAAGAATCTTTTCAAACTATAATACAGACAATATGGGAATTTTTAAAAACTTTTGTAGTAACAGTAGTCGACTTCCCAAATGTCAGCAGGTACCTAGAGTAGCAGCTATTCTCGTCATATCAGCGGGTACCTGGAGTAGCAGCTACTCTCGTCTCATGGAGGCAGGAGTGGAAAGTGTTAAAGGGCATTGGGAGTGTCACTATTCATCAAAGCAACCTCAAAAACTATGGATTAGACACTAGTATCTGTTGCTCCAGTTATTTTTATGTCACCCCCTTCCCAACCCTTTTCACCCCCCTTCCTATCGGGGCTAAACTTGGACTTAGAGGGCATCAGGAGTGTCACTATTCATCTCAGCGACCTCAAAAACTATGGATTAGACACTAATATCTATAATTTTCAGTTATTTTTACGTCACCCCCTTTTGGTGCCAGTGATGTCTTACGCCCACAGTATTCTTTCCCATATAGTAAGTCATATGTATACCATGTTTGGTTGAAATTGCTCGATGCGTTTCAGAATTATGCTGAAACATACACACACAAACATATATATATATACATCCATTTATATATATATATATATATATATATATATATATATATATATATATATATATATATATATATACATATATATACATATATATATGTATATACATATATACATATACACACACACCAGCACATTCTGAGGGTAACAAAAGATTTTCTACAAGAATTTCATTGTGAAACGTTACCTCATCCATCTTACAGTCCTGATCTTGCCCCTTCAGACTTTTTTTGTTCCCAAAACATAAAGAACACGAACAAGAGAGGAACACGATTCGAATCCAATGACGAGGGGAAAACTGCTCTTTCTACATGGTGCACAACAGAAGACATGGAGTTCTACAGAGGACAGTTAATGAGGTGGAAACACCACCATCAGAAGTGTATTGACTTAGATGGAGGATATGTTGAGAAATAGTTCGTAAATTGTGACTAAATAAAGGTTTCCATGAATTAGTAGCAGAACTTTTTGACTCACCCCCGTGTATGTATGTATGTATATATATGTGTGTGTATAGGTATAAACAGTGTATGTATGTGTATATAGTGTATGTATATGTATATATATGTATATATATATATATATAGTATATATATAATATATATATATATATATATATATATATATATATATATATATATATATATATATATAGTTTGTCTGCTTAAAAACTGTATACACACTATCTTTTGTATCCTATACACATCCACTATTAATGTATATCTGGGTAAATGATCATTCACATCCATGAAGCTTTCTACTGAAACGAGAGCGTCCTTGAACAATTCCTGCAGGTGATGACTTATCTAATAACCGGTAAATTAATTCCCTTATTGGCAATACCATCCACCCTACTGCTGACAGAGTCTGTCCGTCTTTCGAGGATATTTCATTTTCGGTTTCATCAACTCATCCCTCCCCCTATCTCCATTTCCATCCCTCTCTCTAGATTCTCCTTACCTCCCTCTCCCCCTCAAATGACTCCCTTTAGAGCATCCCTTCCTTCCTTCCTTCCTTCCGCTCTTTTGTAGCACTTGTGTCAACGCACAAGGCCTGTGCGCGTGTACGTGTGTGTGAGTGTGTGTGTGTTTTTACCAGTCACAATACAAGGACCGAGAAGTCTGGGGAATATCTTCCGGATTAATTAACAGAAAGTAAATTTTCTTGTTTATTTCACAGTAATAAAGGCACAAAATGTTTTCACAAGTGTAGCATGTGATGTGACATTTTTTCCCGCAAAAGTTAAATAATTTATTATGAAGTATATTTTGTAAATTCAACTTTAGTTCTCTACCTGAACAGCAAAGCTTTTCAATTACTGAATAGATTCTATAAACTATATTTGAGTAACATGCTTCTATGTACAATGGCAAGTCATTCCACCTGTCAAGTTGATGACTTCCAATTCACTGCAGAGCCAGACTTATAAGTGCGTGTATATATGTAAATATGGAAATTAAGGCACTCTTGCACATTACACAATTAAGTCTACTTATACTCATTTCCGCAAGTAAAATATGCAAAACCGCAAAATAAGCAAAACCTAGAGTCAATGACGCAAAAGGCCCACAACGAGATTATCTCTTAACTTTTAATAAAATGTCAATGTAAGTTGCTCTGTACAATAGCAAAAGAAAAAATCATACCCTCGGGTGAAGAAGAGTGCCATGAATCTAAAAGTATATCGATCGAAAAGTCTCCAAGGAGCGTCCCCGTTTCACAAAACCATCAACAGAATCGCCCAGCCGTGTTACCAGATTATTTATCACGACTTTTTAAATGATATATTATGAAAAGATAGAGAGAAAATAATACCATGCCAATGCCTATAGGATACCTTGCACTTAGAGGAAAGTAACTGACGTTGTTTTTACTGAGACAGGAAAAGGCAAAACTGACGAGAACCGAGCACAACGAGGGCCAGATCATAAAAACCTGGCAATGAAAACCCTCGCGAAAAAGATGTGCTAAGAGAACAGGCGAATCGGAAAAGTAATAACCATAATGGAATCAAAAGACGAGACTGAGAGATGAAAAGAGAGGCGAGGGAAGGAGGGGAAGGGGGCGCCAATGGAAAACAAGGGGGTTGGATATCGAATGTCTTTTATGGCATCCGAAAAAATCGAAAGGAGAAAAGATCTTCACAGACGTAATAGTAAAAAAAATGAGTGAAACGGAGGGGAAACATAAATTGCAAGAAATGAACAGAAAAAACGTATTCGGTGGTTCAAAGTTATGATAAAGGGGGGAGAAGTTATATGAAAGGAGAACAAAAGAGGGAGGGAAGAAAGAACCAACTATGGTTCAAACTCCCTTTCTTTCCTTTTCTTTTTTTTAAGTAATTTTCTTAATGTGAAACTTTAGACAAGATCTGTTTGCAAAGTTGATATAAAGGCTTTGTAACAATGAGCATTCAGATTTCTCTCTCTCTCTCTCTCTCTCTCTCATAAACCAAAAGTAGTGAAAAACAACAAATTTCAAACCCAAATAGCTATGTATACACAATCTCTTTAAAGTACCTCATGTCTCATGACAAAAATATACATTGCATACATACCAAGGGTATCTTTCTGCACACATTACAGACCTAGATAATATATGAATCTGACTCGTCAACAGGAAGATTTTCTCTTCATATGTGAGACTTTACTTATAACATAAGGAATTTTTTTCCATCTGCCCAGTTCCTCTAACTCTATATCTTACTCTTACAAAAATATCCCATATCTAACCTTCCTGCCTTCATTCATTTTTTTCCCCTTCAGAGACTGTTAGTCTAAGCCATTTAATTGACTGACCCATCAGTATTCACGTAAAAGCGAGTACTAACACACTAAAAGTTAATACTTACCAACACAACATCTGCACATAAATATATAAAAAAAAAAAAATATATATATATATATATATATATATATATATATATATATATATATATGTGTGTGTGTGTGTGTGTGTGTGTGTGTGTGTGTGTGTATGTATATAGTCACAAAGTGTTCCGAGTACCTGGTTAATACACTTACCAATTATAGAATTCAAAACTTATCTCACTCACAGCCAGATAACTGAACTCTCATTAAAAAAAATACGACTGAATACTCTAAAGGCAACAGCGATCCCTTAAAAAGCTCATCAACAAGGTAAGGTATCAATGTTTAAACATGAAATATACTAAAGTAAGCATTAAACAACTGTAAATTTTCCTCGATTCGAGTCACTTCAACAAAAAACTGAAGGAACAAAACTATCTATCTCTCTGTTTTATTTACAATGTTAATTCCTACCACTGGTGGTCAAAAAACGAAACACTAGAGTAAAAACTTCAAATACAATAAATCTATTCTCAAGTCAAAATGAATAAATCAAAATTCACAATTTTACTTTGAAGGAAAATTACTATTACTTGGAAACACAAACTTAATTCTTGAATCAACGTTATGAAACAAAATTAAATCACCACAATTGTTAAAATGTGAAACAAAATTATGTAAGCAAAAGTTAAACCATTAAGAAATACTAAGACGTGAAAGAAAACTATGTAAATAATTTGAAAACACCATAAGAATCTACAATCACACAAGATTGAAAACTGTAAAATGTAATAAATCCCTTACAAAAGATAAATTGATTTAAATACTATAATAAATCAATTTAAACAGAACTCACACAAAAAAATTTCCATGGTTTTTACAAATACAAACACCTTATTAGCTACAGCTGTATTTCACAAAATACCTTGTTCCTTTCAAGTGGCTGTTACAATCTTTCACAAATGCCTATTTGATTTCACAAGTTAAATGTTAGATTTCACAATCAACATTATAAAAACAGTATAAAAACAATTTATATTACTTTCAAATGACACAAACTGAATTCTGAGATATTTATATATACAGTCGACCCTCATTAAGACGGACTAATAGGGGGGCCAGGGTGTCCGTCATAGCCCATAGTCCAGTTTAACTGGCAATATCTATATATATATATACCTATAAATAAATTGTATTTCATTATTTTTATAAAGAGTATGGATAATAAGCCAATGTAGAACGTTTGAATTACAGCTCATGGTAAAAGATGAAAAATGAAGAATAAAACATGATAAAAATGATAGAATTCAGCCGCATACGTAGATGCCTAGGCTGAGACATAAACGCATAATTGTCAAGTAAAATGCAGTGGAGTCTCCAAAAGGAAGAGTAAGATTTCTTTCCTTTTTTCATGTTTTGTTTTTATTTTAGTTATTTATTCATTATAGTTTATTATTATCTATATTAACATACTGTTAAATAAATGTGATATGATTAAGATCACCAGTAGTAAAATAGTGGGACAATTAAGACCATAAGTTCAGTAGTACATTTTGTTTTCAACAAAAACATTCTGTAAAACGCAAAAATATACATGATCAAAATGATTGTAATTCAACTTGTGAATTTTAACGATAATTAAGGCTATAAAATACATTCCATCATATCGATCTTGGAGATGGTTGTTTTTTATTGTTACTGACGTCATCATTAGTTTGCAGTTGTCAATCTGCGGATGGTCCGGGAATAGGATTCACAAGTGATGACGCATCACTACTACAGACTGTTGTGGGATTTTTCATACCACTGTAATAAAGTTAAAATTCAACAAAATTTTAACAATGTTATTTTTAAATGTTCCAATATTAAGAGAGAGAGAGAGAGAGAGAGAGAGAGAGAGAGAGAGATTTATCAGTTGTCATTCAGAGTTTTCCCAGGCAGTGCTAGGTTGGTCAGCTAGCGTATGTATGTATGTATGTATGTATGTATGTATGTATGTATGTATGTATGTATGTATGTATGTATGTATATATATACATATGTATATATATACATATATATATATACATATATATATATATATATATATATATATATATATATATATATATATATATATATATATATATATATATATATATATATATATATATATATATATATGTATATATATGTATGTAATGTATATATTTATATATACAGTAAGCCCACAATGCCCTTATCAGCATCATCACATAGACATATAGCTTCAAGTGTTCCTAGTTATAATTAATCTCTCAGGCCTTATCTGCCTGCTTAGTTCATTTCGTCTTCTGATTGTTCATTTAATGTAAATATACATAATTTTAAAGTTACCCTAAAGTGTTTGCTTACAACTGCCTTGTGAGTAGAACCATCAACTCAGCCATATTCCCCCTTTTCTTTGTTTTTTGCGATTTCCTGAACCAACAGCAGTCAGATACTAGGAAAATACTGAAGTAACTAAATCATTTCACTTAGTCTATAACTGGCTCATGATAAGCATTTCCCCAAGGTAAAATCATAAAAATGGCGACCTCTTTGCCTTAAATAGCAATCTGCAACATTGCAGCCAATCTTTGCCCCCCTTGCACCTTGCAGTATCAGCGACTAAAGAAGCTAGGCCGGATGCAAGACAAGAAAGAAACATTAGCGTAAAAAACCACAAGAGCACAGTCAAGGAGTTCCACATAGTACAGTGGTATATTTTTATCTTTTGTTAGGATAGGAAGGGATGTTGTGACAAAATATCAATAGGAAAACATTAGGCACGTGCATGCAACCCAGTTATCAAGAAGAGAGAGTTAGCATCTGTTAAACAAGCTTTTGACAGCCACTGCATGAGGGCTTGCATGTTTTTCGCTTAGGCAAGCTAGTGAATTATGAAGCAACACACCTGATAAATTCTATTTCATTCAAAAGTTTCTATTCAATAATCACCTGCTATTTCTTTCATAAGTGTAAGAAACCTTTTTCTTTTTGTCGTTTTGTGTTTGCGTTAATCTTTCGTTTTGCTTAAAGTTCGCCGTGACCGTGTGGTTTTCACGTCATTCCCAGTCCAATTTTCATATAGCCTAAGAGAAAATTTTTATACTTGGGTTCCTCTAAATATGCCTTAAGCAACATACTGTATGTTTTCATATTTGTATTAATCTTTCGTTTTGCCCTAAGTTCGCTGTGACCACATGGTTTTCACGTCGTTCCCAGTCTAATTTTCGTAAAGCCTAAGAGAGTGTTTTATATTTGGCTTCCTCTAAATATGCCTTAAGCAACAAAATATGTTTTCATAAGCGTCCAGTCATCTTGGGAAAATCCCCACATCTGCCATTGTCCTTTGAGCCAGGTGTGCATTACCAGATGACCTTGAACTGTCAGTCACTAAGCCAGACACAATAAACCGAAGTGGTTATCGAGCCAACCAAACATTACCTTTTTCCCGTTACGTGCGAGGTAGGCTAAGATAGGGAAGTGTAATTTCGTACGCACGTAAACTTAGTCAAACAATGCCCGTGCATGGTAGAATTAAATTTTGTACTTATATCAGGTTGGAATTATTTTTGTTGGCAAAATACGCACATTTATCAGCGTAACATACAAATATAACTGTAATTTATTCGTCTGGTGGCGATGAACTTATCACTCCTATAAGCATACATAGAAGTGTACTTCTAAAAACGGCTGGTTTCTAAACCACCACTCTGCATCTATACATAACTTACCTCCTCGACGCCAGTGTCCCAGCGTCTCTCAAAACATTCCCCCTTTTTTTTCATTAAGGTTTACGCTACATCCTTTTGTTGGGATTATTATTTTAAAGGTGTTACGACACTCCCTGATTTCCCGAACCTAACACATACCAGGGCTCCCCTAAAAATTTCTTATCACAAGGAAATCAAGAAATCCAACAAACCAGTTCCCTGCAAACAAGCCCACGTCCTACGAGGCAAAACTAAAAATTTTTCAGGAATGGGCAAACACTCCCTGAACCAGGCCTTAAGATTCACGCTATTAGCCAGCCAAGTCTGTGCGTGAATTTGAGCCACGTCCTGCGAGACAAAAGTAAAAAGTCAGTTCCCTGCTAACAAATCACATCCTATGAGGCGAACCAAAAAAAAATACCTACCTTGGAAACGGGCAAGCGCTCCCCAAACCAAAACCCCCACCTTCACACTATGGCCAGCCACGAATGTGAGTGCAATAAACTCTAAATTACCTCTTTCGAGACATATTAAAAATTGGGAACAGGCAAATGTTCCCTGAAACAAACCAAATTAGTGCTCTAACCAGTCTCGTCCGTGCGCAAACAAAACCAAATTTCCTACATCCTCCAGGGCAAACCAAAGCAGTTTCCTACAAACAAACCCTATGTCCTCTGAGACAAACTAAACCAGTTCCCGTGAACAAACCTCATGTCCCCCTGAGACAAAACAAAAAACCTGTTCTATTTGAACAACCTTAAAGGGCCACAAGGCGGTCATTCGAACTGAAGCCCTAACCTAACGCTCGATTCCCCTCCTGGAACGAGCCTCACACTACTCAGTACCACAAGCTTGCTCAATAACCGGTTTCGTCCATGTGCAAGCCACATACCTGTTCTCTTGAACAAAAGCCTAAAATCTATCCCTCTTGATTCCCAAGGAAAGAGCCCACACCATGAGTGTCACCAGTGTTTCCTTCACTACACATGCATTTCAGGTATCCCATTCTGGTCCCTGGAGTGCCACCTATTTCAAGGAATGCTCCCAGTGCCACCTTCCCATAGGGGGGCACTCACATTATTCATAGGCACTCACCCGAATCACTGCCCTTAGCATCCGGCCTAGTGCCTCCCAAAACCAAGTACATAAAAAATGTTGCACTACCTATCAAAGCTCAAATGGCATCATATGAGGTTGCATATCTAATTGCTCAGAAAAAAAACACACACAATAAGGGAAGAGCTTATTAAACCCGCTGCATTGGCATTGTGTCGAGCTATTCATGGAGAAAAGATGGCTCGTGAACTTGAAACCATACCCCTGTCAAACAATACGGTTACAATACAGTTGGTAGGTGAACTCATGACATTGCAAATGACATACTGAGTCAGTTGATGGAGACGGTGAAGAATGTAAACTATGCTTTACAATTAGATGAATCAACCGACATTTCTGGTTCTTCTCAGTTACTTGCATTTATAAGATATAGTTTCAATGGAAAACTGAATGAAGATATGTTGTTTTGCATTACGCTAGAAGGAAAGTGTACCGGCGATATTTTCATGGCATTGGATAAAAAAACTTCATAAGCTTGGACTTGTTGGGATCAGCGTGTAGGTATATGCACAAATGGAGCTGGGGGCAATGTTGGGTAAAAACAAAGGACTAAAAGCAATGGTACATAATGTGGCTCCTCATATACGTTTTACTTACTGTATTATTCATTAAGAAGCTCTCGTTTGCAAAACCATTGTTTCCGAGCTTAAAATTGTTTTGATACAGCTGTCAAAATCGTCAACTTATATAAAATCACGCCCTTTGAATGCCAGGTTATTTGCTTCACTGTGCAAAGACATGGGCTCAGACCATGAAGTATTGTTACTTCATACAAAGGTCAGATGGCTTTCCAGAGGAAAAGTGTTCACACGGTTGTATCAGCTGAGAGATGAGGTCCGCCTTATTCCTTCTTGATTCTGGCTCTGAACTCGGTTTTATGACTGACACTAAATGGTTAGAAAAGTTAGTGTATTTATCATGCATTTTTGATGAACTTAATGTATTAAATCTTTCCATAAAAGGCCCAAACACAAATATTTTGTCATTGTTCGACAAAATAAATATATTCTCAAAGAAGCTTGAGCGATGGATTTCACGAGCTGAAGAGGGTAACAATGAAATGTTTCCTGAACTTGAAGAGTTTGGAGAGGAAAATGAGTTATTTCTGGATAATTTGAAAGCAATAATAGTCAATCACCTTCGAAGTCTTCTTGATCACTTCAAAAAAATACTTTTTAGAAGAGTCGACTATAGAACAGTATGATTGGTTACGAATGCCATTAACTGCTCCTGGAAATCACTTATCATCTGACCTCGAGGTAGCACTGCTTGAATGATCTTCTGATAGAACCTAACGCCTCAAGTTTGAGTCAACAACACTGAATGAATTCTGGATATCAATATCAGAGGAACATCCTGATTTATCAAAAGCAGCACTGAATGTCTTAACGCCTTTTGGATCGACCTATCTCTGTGAAAATACCGTCTCTGCATTAACGTCTATCAAGAGCAAATACCAGTCTCGATTGTACGTGCAAGATGATCTTCGAGTTGCAATCTCCACTATCACCCCGAGATTTGAGATAATATGTTCGAAAAAGCAACTCCATTCATACCATTAAATTAAACAGGGTTAGACTGTACTGTAATTTTAAACTGATTAAAACAAAGCAAACAAACAATTTCTCTCTCTCTCTCTCTCTCTCACGTGTACACATATACACGAACAAATTTATCTATATACATTCTTGCTTTCATACTTGCACACAAATCAAAGTAAATACGTACATAACCTGAACACTTACACTATACTCCATCCACACATACATACATTATATATATATATATATATATATATATATATATATATATATATATATATATATATATATATATATATATGTATGTGTGTGTGTGTGTGTGTGTGTGTGTGTGTGTGTGTGTGTGTGTGTGTTATGCACACATATATATGTGTGAATGGAATATAGTGTATGTGTTCAGGTTATGTACGTATTTACTTTGATTTGTGCGCAAGTATGAAAGCAAGAATGTATATCGATATAGGTAAAATCTATATCCCACCGAGGAAAATATTTTTTTCCGGGGAGGGTCGCAAAATGTTTGAAGTGAGTTTTATGGGTTGCCAAGCAAAAAAGTTTGGGAAGCCCTGGTCTAGAGCACTTCTGTTCTCCCTATAGGCAAACTGATTTTCAGATATAAAGTTATTTTTCCCAGAAACCAAATCTGATGATAATTTATCATTTTCTCCACGAGTTTACATAGGCAACTTGTTACGGCTACTGGTCTGTAACTGGATGGTTGCAGACCATCCTTTCCTTGCTTGCAGCTTGGAATTACAAGCGCAATTAGTTCGTTTACCTTTCCAAGATCGCTAGGGTGGGGACAGGAAATGAATACAGCCCTGCCATATCTATCAATTCTTTTTAATCTCACCCTTGAGGTCAATCCCGTGTTGTCTTTACCTGAGATCTGTCATTTACTGTACTTCGTTTTCTAAAGAACAGCGTTGAGTAAATTTTGGTTGTTCTTAATGATTTTTCTTTGTGTGCTTAATGAAATGATAATCACAGTTCATATAATTACATCATAATGTGTTTAATGTATTAACACTCAAAATTTGTGAGGGTGGTTCGGCTGGAATAGCTTTTCAAGACATTTGATTATTATCCATATTCTATTTTAGCAGTTATTTATTGGTTATGGGATCCGATTTTTTTCAGTGACCGTGCATCATTTAGGAGAGAAAAATAGTTTACCATTAATTACGCGACCCCTTTGTTGTTTCTGAGAGTGAAGGCGCTGGCGGTGGGAAGATTTGATCCGCCTTGGCTAGCCCTCGGGCTATCCATACTGTCTACTGACACTCACTTAAGTTAAATATATCTTAGTTTTACCAGACCACTGAGCTGATTAACAGCTCTCCTAGGCTGGTGTCACGGCTGCTTGAGGTGACCACCGTTGTTCTTGATCGAGCTGGCCTTTTAAATGTCCTCGCTGACTACGTGTCAGCGAAATTGAGGTTTGGCAGAGGCGGCCAAAAATTATGCCATATCTCTTTGTTTTTATGAAAATAAAGGTGGTTTGTACGGAAAATCTTCTTTTAACGTGCTTTTTTCCCATTTGTATGGGGTAAGCACGATGCCTTCTTTTGAAGGACTTTGATTTGGCTTTGGGATAGACTGTAGTCTCGATCGGCTGCCCTGCCTGTCATCGCTTAGACCCCGGTAGCATATGTACATGTACTGTACCAGTCACCAGCGCCCTTTTCTCCCAGCAGCAAGGACGGAAAATATGGGAAGTCAAATATGTTTTCGTTGTTATCTTTAAATGAGTAACATCTTTCTTTATTTCGTTTGAGCAGGCTCTAACAAGACCCACCCTAGCGATCTTAGAAAGGTAAACGAACTTTTTTTTTATATATAGTCTTAGCTTCATCTGGAGGGTGTTTATCATACTATAAATGATATTATCTTCACCTGAGGCAGCTTCTTCTGTGGTAGACAGGGCATGTTGTAGCTCCCTCACTGTGAAAATGGCATTGTAATCTTGTGCGTTGTAATGTAGTTCCAATCGAATTTCTAATTCATAATCTAATGACCTTAAATTTGATGGATAGTGCTTGGGTTCTGACATCTGAAAATTTTTCCCCAAGCCTGTTAGCAACATCAACTGGGTCTGTGGGCAAATTCGTCACTTATTTTTAATGATGGTAATGGGGGAGGTACGAATTTGCTACTATTTTTTTCTAATCTTTTTCCATATTAGACTTAACGAAGTTTTAGAATTTCTTATTCCTTTAATAAAATGCATCCAAGAGTCTCTTTTTGCTTTTTTATAGTAGCGGGGTTGTTTTGCTTGAGCCTGCTTATAATTGATTTTGCATGCTATTGAGCAAAAGTTAAGTTAAGTATACCTTAGTTTTACCAGACCACTGAGCTGATTAACAGCTCTCCAATGCTGGCCCGAAGGATTAGACTTATTTAACGTGGCTAAGAACCAATTGGTTACTTAGTAACGGGACCTACAGCTTATTGTGGAATACGAACCACATTATAGCGAGAAATGAATTTCTATCACCAGAGATAAATTTCTCTAACTCTTCATTAGCCGGCCGGAGAGTCGAACTCGGGCCTAACGAGTGCAAGGCCACAACTCGCCCAAGGAAGAGATGGCTATTGAGCAGCTTTTTTTTTTTATAATACCTTCGGCAGCAGTTCCTAGTCTCCCTCCTTAAGGTAGCGCATTTTTTGTCCCACCAGGGAACAACAGGTCTCCCTAGTTTACCATCTGTTTTAGGGATAGAGTCGTTTGCAATGCTTATAATATTTTCATTAAATATACCTCAATATGAGATTTAAAAGATTCAAGCTTTTTATCAGTTTTAATTCCTTGAGTGAACTTATCTAACCAGCTTCTTGCGTTTCCCACTTTGGAATGGAAGCATTCTGGAGAATTATCCATAGATTTTAGTCCAACAGGTCAATGGTTACTCCCATAAAGATGTTCATTAACAGACCATATGTATGTAGTCAATATAAACTTCTGGGGAATAAATACTTAAATCCACTTCAAATGAGTTATTACTGGTAACATTATAATAAGTATGAGAGCCATCATTGAGTAAGGAGAGGTTCGTAGAGTCAATAAGGCTTTCTAAAGTCCTGCCTTTTCTCTTAAAAAGCGTTAAATTTATTTACGAATTGGAAAGAATGCGCAAGATAGATTAGATATGAAAGATCCTTTTGACACACTGCTGATGAGCTGTGTGTGTGTCTGAGTGCATACTGTTGTGGAAGTTCTCTGCACAGGAGGTTCACCGTATGCAATAAAAAGGAAGTTAACTGTCTTATAAACGTTCTTTTTTTAAAGGATTTTATTTCATTTCCTTAAATTTACTCTAATGAACTCATAAACTATCCTGCTTACGCTCCATGGAAATTTTAATGATTTGGAATGTCGCCGAGTTGCCACCCAAAAAAAAAAAAAAAAAAAATCAGCTATAAAAGCTGTTTCTTCATTTGTCGAGTACCTTTTTAGTCTGCACAAGATTGCAATGGGAAAAATCACCATACGGAAAAACATAAGGCACATTGCACTCACCCTTCTCTCACCAAAGTAGTGTGTGATCTTCGGAAATCAATATTTCATCTAACGTTTTAAATGAATTTCCAGGGAAACGAACGACGGACAGCATACGGTGATAACTCTACGGAGTCTCACCACTACGTTTAAATCATTCATCTAACGGCCTTCGACGGCAAGGTTGAAACTCCCTTGATATCATAGTACATTTTGACTCTTGCATCAAGAAGTAATGGCGCTTAACCAGCGAGGGATGGGTGTAAATGGGATCACTCGGGACCCGTCTTTAAAAGGGGACCAACGCGTATTCCCCTTGCCCCACCAGCTGTGGATTTGCAATTAATCCAATGAACATAAATATTTGGTTTCGTATTAAGGATCGAGGTCTGACTGAGTGATGTCGTCAATGACTGTGTCTGGGACGACGGAACAGTAACGGATGAAGAATTATGTAACGCATATTTATTCAGTCCATATAAATATCCTAATGCAACAACAGATACATAGATATCAAGATGTATACATCAGCATCTAAATATTGAGAGAGAGAGAGAGAGAGAGAGAGAGAGAGAGAGAGAATCAAATAAAAGCCTTGAGAAAACAAATTTAGTTGCTCTCCTAAGTGTAATCTTCTCGTGCAAAACCTAAAGCCTCCAGTCAAATTAAATATGCTTTGGGAGAAGCAAAGGAAAAGTAATGACGCTGCAAAAAGTTTTATTTTCAAATACAGTCAAGTAATTTAATTACAACATCCAGAGAGAAAACTGGAGCAGTTTGGAGACAAGGTTTCGGAAAACGTAACCTGGCCTAAGCCACCAAACCTAAGCATTTCAAGGCCGTTGTCGCATAGGTTTTCTTGAAAATTCTTTTATATATCAGCTGTATCTTCTTGGTATTTTGGCACAGCATGTTTTAGACCCTCCGGTAATTTTGGGCAATATAATGAAGTTCCAGAATTTATTGATTAAGGTAATTTACTCTTGAACTTTTTCAATTTCCTCAACATTCGTTGTAGATATCCGAACACCTGTCCTTGGCTTAGCTAAAGGGTTAGGAAAGAAGGCCCCGCCCACTCGTTTCTCTCTGTCTCAGACTTAGGAATGGAAGAGTGTACTGCGATATGGCTTTTTACGCCTTACATATCCAAATTGTTTACATTAAAGTTTATCTGTATTTCAATGTTTCGAGAGATTATTATAATCTCATCGTTCATTTACAGTACATAGATACAGATGAGTGGACCGACAGAAAATTAGAGGGGCAGCAGTTTTCTGGTTTTCAGTGTATATTTTGTCGTCCCATATGCGCAAACGTCTGAAGTCACCCACGGCTGCAAGTAGCCTATACGTCCATCCAACTGTATCAGTCATGACAAACATGTTGCGGTATTGTCATCGTGGATGCCGCAATGCATTTGCATTACGGCTTTCGCTGCATATAATGCAGAGACGGTAGCCAATGGGATAAGAATTTCTCTCAAAAGGTAAGTGATAATCTCTTTCAGGGTTCCCTTCAACATATATACACCGGAACATGATTGAATGTTTTTAAAATTCTTTTATCAGGTTGACAATTATAGCATTCTGTGGAAGGATTTTGATTGTTGAAACTGGTAGGCCTATTTAGACGCCTGCAGCTCGCTGCATAGGTTTATATTTCAGTGATAAGGAAACAAATATACCTGCCTTCATTTTTTGCTGTACTGCTTAATATTTCTATAAGCTTGTTGATGCGTATTTCTAAAATAATATAAACAAATTATATGTTCCGATGTCTTGATGGAATTGCTGCAAGTTACATTAACGTAACGTTTACCATTTGCAGGACTATTACAGTATTTTCATCTTCATATTCAATGCAACCAGTGATATTAGCAGTATATCGAAATATTCACAAGCAGCTCACTTATACAGCCATTCTGTCATATTAACAGTAAAAGAGTTAAAATTTGTACTTTCTCATTACAGGCCACATGATCGAGTTGCAGATGTCATGGGCATGACGGTGCATGCGGTGCGGCGCATGGTGCAGCGCACCATGAGGTCTCCGCCGGACACACCAACAACTTCCTCATCACCCCATGTCTTCGCCAACCTTACTATCGGTGCCATTCGTCGCAAGATCTATGACAAATTTGGTGGAAAGGAGATCTTCATAATCGGCTCCTTTACGAAGGAATTGAGGATGGCGAACATCATCCCGGAAAAACCTCGGAGATGTCGGTTTGGCGACTCATCCACGACATGGGATTCCGATACAAGACCTCACAGAGGAAGATGGATGTGAAGAAGGAATCCCTGGCCATAGTGTGCCGCCGGATCGTCGCTCTCCGGGCACTCAAACGACACCGGGGAAGAGGGTAGTATTATGATCTCGTCTCTCGAGATCAACAGGTTCTTTAAAAAACAAGCAATTGGGCTGAAATGACTGACGAGAGGTGACAAACAAAGGAGGGAGGGCAGAACAAATACAAAAAGTTGCCTAAAAATTAATTTATTTACAATTTTTACAGTTTGTACAAATGAGTCAGGTTCAGAAAAAAAAAACATCACTGAAAATGGTTCAGTAGCAAAATTCCAAAATGCATCATCAAAAGTAAATAGTTACACTGAAAAATGAGCCAGCTGTAAAGCAACACATTCAAAAAAAGAATCAACATCAAAATTACACAACTTAATAAAAAATGAGACAGCTTTAACACAAACTCATTCATAATGGGTTTGCAGCAAAAATACTTACATCATAAATGAGTCAGCATGAAAATTAAGTCATTACTCCACATTATTCAAAATACACATTTCATGAGCAGCATAAATTACGTAAAACAGTCAGTAAAGCAATAAACAATTATATGAAAAATGCAAACAGTCAGAGTTACATAAACATTGGCTGTAACACAGGAAGACTGCAGGACAACAAAGACAGAGCCGACACGGCAACCATCTGGTCCTCAAGCACAAGTCCTCCAACTCCAGGCACCCATGACGGAGTCGCAGACGAAGCTGTATCACTGGAAGACTGCAGGACAACGAAGACAGAGCCGACACGGCAACCATCTAGTCCTCAAGCACAAGTCGTCCTCGGGTCTGCTGCCGGGACCTGACTCTCAGGTACGGATACCTGCTGCTGCTACTCCAACTGGCTTGCTGCTGCCCTCAACCTGGCTCGTTGCTGCTACGAACCTGACTGGCGAAGTCTGACGCCATTCACCAGACGACAGCTCGCCAGCAAGAAAAAAAAAACAAAAGGAGGCAACAACCCACTAAGGGAACAATCGACAAACGATTGTTCCTAACAGGAAATGGCAGTTGATTTACCTGGATGAAACGTGGTTTACCACAGGGATGAATCACAGCATGGAGTGGGTAGACAGGACTCAGGCAACCACGATGCATACAGCCGTCAAGTGCCGCAGAGAGAAGGGGAACGCTTTGTAGTGGTCGCCGCTGGCTCAACGGAAGGATTTATTGAGAATTCTTTCTTTGTTTCGCCGCAAAAAACACCTGTGGCGACTACCATGGGGAGATGAATGGCCAATTGTTCCTCCGATGGCTGACATCGCTGCTTTTACACAAGATCTAAAGACTACAAGGTCGGCCGGACAGCGCGCAGCGGTAAGATTTGGACCGCTTCTGCGCATGACGTCATCCATGCCTTTCCCTCAAAGGAACCCTTGTGTATATTATCAACCCTATTTACCTTTTTTATTCACTCATTATCCATTTCTAATCAAATAAATTTTTTTCTTGTTGATGATTCTCTCTCTCTCTCTCTCTCTCTCTCTCTCTCTCTCTCTCTCTCTCTCTCTCTCTCTCTCTCTTCAGATCTTGTTTTTACCATCGCTTCCTGAACCATCGGTCTTGGTAACAGACGATGAGCCATACCATACCATGCTAACAGAGGATAGTCATTGCCCTACATCTGCCACTAAAAAACAGGACATAATAAAATGGCTGGAACATCGCGGCATATCCTATCTATAGAGTACATGCCACACGCCCTGAACTGCTAATGATTTGCAAGCAAAACAGGTCAGAGCCACAGTACCTGCTTGTCGGGGCACGAGGTCGTCCGCCTTCCACCCGCTCATCCTGAACTCAACGCCACCAAGCAGGTATGGGGCCATACGAAACGATATGTACCGTTCCTCGCTACGACGTTTCACCCGGGCAGACCTGCAGGCCAGACTGGAGGAAGCCAGGCTTGTTGTTACTGAAGAGGTGTGGGAAGGGCGGTCCGACGGTCTCAGGCTTTCGAGGGCGAATACTGGCTGACAGACAACATCCATGATTGCATAGATCTCATCGTTATCAACGTCACCAACGATGACGAGGACGATCTAGTTTTAGACAGTGAAGGGGAGTGAATTAAAATACCCTGGGTACTCTGTTTATATATACATATGTTTCATTAGTATTTGTATATTTCTTCATCACTTTTAAATGTTGTATGTCTATACTATTTTCATGCTTAGTGTAAACATTGCATTATGGCACAATCTGGAAAAATTTCTGTATATATTGCACTTACATTTTGGGCTATATATATCATAATGCATATAGTGTTGTTAAAAAATATACTATTATTTCATCCATTTTGTCTCCTTTTCATTTCCACACCTGCAATATCTTAAAATAAAAAATGGCCCACTACCACCCCATTCTCATGGTAATAAATAAAAATATACATGATATATAAAAACATACAAATGCCTACATGAAAGATACTGAATATGAATGGTTATTGTCGGTAATTCAAAACGTAAAGGGCCATCGTAGTACACTCTTCCATTCATAAGTTTGAAACAGAGAGAAACGAGTGGGCGGGGCCTTCTTTCCTAACTCTTTAGCTAAGCCAAAGACATGTGTTCGGATATCTACAACGGAGGTTTAGAAAATGAAAAAGTTCAAGAGTAAACTGTCTTAATCAATAAATTCTGGTACTTTATTATATTGCCCAAAATTACCGGAGGGTCTAAAACATGCTGTGCCAAAATATTACGAAGATACAGCTGATATATAAAAAGATATTTAAGAGACTTATGCGACAACGGGCTTGAAATGCTTAGTAACTGATAACTCGATAAGTTAAGTGCAAGAAGTTGAGCTCCATCATTTGACTGGATAAATCAGTGTTGTAAACACTGACTTTGCTTCCAGCAAACAGAGTGAGGCCTGTCCTTGGCAGTCGTTTGAGAAAATCAGTCAAGCTTAAGCTCCAGGTATACAGTATACTGAGCAAGCAAGGTTTCCCAGCCTTCCACAGAAAACGACCGAACTTGAGTCAAGCCAGTGAAGATGAACCACATCTTTGCCTTCCTTTCGCGTTAACAACAAGGCTCTTCGCATTTAAGGACAAAAATATATAGGTTTTGTATCCTGGCTTTAGCTTTCCGTTAATAACAAAAAGCCCATACTTCATGGAAAAAGCACAAGAACGTGACGATGAAGTAAACAGGGCACTTTTGTCCCCGGCTTGTGTATATGCACTATGTATAAACTCTTTTGCATAATGTAGCGACTGCCATTTGTGGAAACAGGCTTCACATGCATGACACACTTGTCAAGAACTTAGAACAAGTATATAAAACAGTTACGAATCTAGAACCTTCTGTCTAGTGGGGTTAAAAGGAAGATGGGCATTCTGTTATTTCTGTTGCCTTAACACCCCAGGGATCACTATAGATTAAAATTACCGACTAAAATTTAAGTATACCTTGGTTTAACCAGACCACTGAGCTGATTAACAGCTTTCCTAGGGCTGGCCCGAAGGATTAGATTTATTTTACGTGGCTAAGAACCAATTGGTTACCTAGCAACGGGACCTACAGCTTATTGTGGAATCCGAACCACATTATAACGAAAAATGAATTTATATCACCAGAAAGAAATTCCTTTAATTCTTCACTGGCCGGTCAGAGAATCGAACGCGAGCCCAGCAGAGTGCTAGCTGAGAACGATACCCACCCGCCCAATGAGGAACTAAAATTACCAACTGAAAGTGGCTATTGGCGCCTTCCGCCTTTCCCCAATTCTCCAGTTCCCTTCTCACCCCTTACCATATTTCTTACATTAAAAAAATTAAGAGAGAGAGAGAGAGAGAGAGAGAGAGAGAGAGAGAAGAGAAACGAAGAACGGGGAAGATCGAACGTCTCGTTATCAGGATCAATTCGGTTATTTCAAAAGACGAAAAAAATTCTTTCCACTGAATTATGGTTCTATGAATATCTGAAAGAGCTACACAAACACGTCACCCTGGCCCCCGGAGAGAAGGTGCGGTGCCACTAGAATATTAGGGCAATCAATCAAATCATCAGAAGGTTCACAACATCCTTCCAGTAAACTTTGTTTTTGCGTCATATTTCTCTCGGGACCTTCTCTATTTGCAATTGTGATTCAGAACTGGGTGAGTTTGCTGGAAACCTTCGTTACTTTTACTCCGTCTATTGTTTTTTTACCCAATATAGAATTACTTCTCCTACTAAATCTATTTCTACTGAAATTTGTTTTCGTTCCATTAGCGCAAAAATAGTCGAAAACGCCATAACTGCTAGCCTACGGCTTCTTCTTCGGTTATTCAGTTTCCACCTACAATAGCACAATCGTACATGAAGAAGCTTTTCGAAATTGAAAACTCGTTTCTGTTCAAGAGATATGTTTGTTGTCACTAAAGGAGCGTTAACAGAAATCAATGCCTCTCTCTCTGCCTCTCTCTCTCTCTCTCTCTCTCATATGTTCTACAAAAACTAGTTATCACCTTTTCTACCAGTGGTCATTTCCTTCATTCTTTCCCTCTCTCTTTAGAAAACATTAAATAATATTCCTTTCTAGCTACAGCCATTTCCTCAATCCCCCTTTCGTTCCTCTATCATATTTGTTACACTGGAGAGAGAGAGAGAGAGAGAGAGAGAGAGAGAGAGAGAGAGAGAGAGAGAGAGAGAGAGAGACTGGGGTTAAAGAAATTCAATTGATGAACCTCCTCGATCCGGGTCAATTCGGTTTATTTCAGAAGAGGAGAAAAAGTTGTTTCCATTGAATTATGGATCTATGAATATCTGAAGGAGCTGCACAAACACCCGTCTTTTGCGACTCAGCGTTATGGGATGCTGCGGGAAAAGGTGTCACGGCGGAGCGAGACTAGTTATGACGTCACAGGGCTGTGGAGAAAACATGTTCTTTTTTTCCTTCATCGATCCCTCAAAAGAAAACTTCAAAAACAATTAATCACATTAACAATACATTCGATCCCTCAAACGAAAACTGCAAATACAATTAATCACATTAACAATACATTATTTAAGGATTTACCCTTACTCCTCTCTTCTAAACTTGACATTGCCCTCTCATCCTCTCACTCACGTTCAACACTAGGTTATACGTTTCGCAAGAGCTGTCGCACGATTTACTGATAATCAAAGGTTAACGCTACTACAAATGTCATTATAACAACAGTAAGAAGGAGAAATCGAAAATTTACTGTCAGTATGGACGAAATGCGTGTGTGTTCGATGCAGAAAAATTCAATAATTTTATCATTCTTCTTCTCTTCTTCTGAATGGCCAATGTTTTCTGCAGGGTTCTGTACTGTTAGCCTAGCCAGCCTGGTTAATTCCTCCATAATTAACTATGAATGACCAAATTATACATCAGAGGCTGACGAGGACATGGCTAACAAACTCCGAAGCGTACCACATGAAGGTAGCACACACTTTTTCAACGAACAAATTTACTTATATTATAAAAAGGAGATTGTCCAGAAATCAAACTCAGATATACAGCCTTGAATCACGTTCGAACGACTTCATCCCCATAAGGGACACTAATACAGTGCTCAGATTATGACAAGGTTGTTTCCTCGGATACGTATAGTCATTCGTAATATATGAGCGAACTCGGAAGCAACAATTTGACCGTAAATAAACTTAGAATGAGAGAATGAATAATAAGACTTAGGCTACAATAAATTTTTCACTGACCATCTTTTTATATAACTTGGTAACGTAATGTCAACCTTAAAACCATTACAAATCTATATAGTATAGGCAGACTTTGATCTATTTCAAAGAATCAAAATTCGATGTTATGAATTAAAATGACAAGGAAATTACCAAGGAATAATATACATGGAATAAGATTTCCAACAATAATTTAGTTTATGAAGAGTAAGAGAAACAACTATCACTGTTGCGCCTTTATGAATAAATTTCCATAAAAACATCTTATTTACGGAGACCCTTTGAAACGACGACGCCCCTTTCTTGGCGTTTTTCAGGATGTTTTGATCTCTCAGGTGACATCGTAATTCCTCAAAGACATCAATCCAGTTTGGATGTTAACGAGTCAGATCGTGATTGTTGTTGAGCACAAAGGGCGATGCTTAGGGTTGCAACCCGAAAAAACAAGCTTGTTTTTTTCGGAAAAAAAAAAAAACTTTCGCGAAAAAAACAGCCTGAACAAAGGCCAAAATTTTTTTTTTATTCATTTATTCACATTTTATTGCTACCTAAACTACAAAAAAGGCTAACTATGCTTATATTATGCCTAGAGAATGGGTAACAAGGCAATTTAACACTAGAAAGAAAAATCTGTTAAGTGTGAAAAATAAAAACTAGGGAAAGTAAGGAAAACTAATGGTATCTCAACCATCACCCACTTGAGATTATGAGTGTTTTGGGTACATAGCTACATTTATATATTTCACACTTGAACATTGAAATTTTCAATTATCAAAAAAATTTTACTGTTATTTTTCAATCATATCTTGAAACCATGAGGTACTAGTGTCATATTTCAATTTCAACGCATGTCAACAGGAAGAGATGTATGAAAACTGTACGATTGGCAACAGTTCCTTAAAAGTATGTATGATACAGGACAAATACGTGTTCAGTTAAAAGTATGTATGATACAAGACATATACGTGTTCAATATCAAACATGTGCAACTGAAACTTGTATCATACATGTATCAGATTGGCAACAGTTCCTTAAAAGTGTGTATGGTACTACACATGTCCAGTATCAAACATGTTCAACTGAAACATGTATCATACTCTAGGCTAGCCTATGTCTGTGTGTCTTACACCATTTATCGATAAGCTCTGTTCCAGAACCAAAGTAAATGTGCATTGCATCGGCAATGTAATTTCACCGAGTTTGATACCCCTCCCCTCCCTTCCATCCCCGCCTCGGTATTTGACAGTAGACATATATAGCCAGCTAATCCCAGTACATATTCTACTCAGTCACATATTCTTTTTATCAAAATATGTGCCCAGAGTTTTCTTTAGCCTGATTTCCGGTTAATAGATTTAGCGTGCACCTACAAAAGAAGCACAGAAACTTTTTTGGCAGCATCTAGCCGAAAATATTTCATCTAGTTGACAGCCAGAAAAATCAGCTAATTTTCCCAGTTGCTTAGCCATTTTTTGGCTGACTTTCAGTTATCACTATTATTTATATTATCATTATTACTACTACTACTATAAAAAAACCGAGAACCTGTTATCCGACCTACCCAAACATCTGCCTGTGCTCATTATAAGAAGTGATATATGGTATGGTGAAAGATATCACAATCCTAGTGATATTCTGTGTACATTTAATAAAAATATGGGCTTTACTCATTATTTAAAAACATGCCATGTTTATTATATATGGTTTTGATTTGTGATAGATGAATATATATAAGGCATGCTATATGTGAAAATGAAGCCAAGACATTAAACAACGAAAAAATAGGACAGTGATCAGTGTTTGCTTGGCAGTGACAATTACCTTTAAACTTAACTCTCTTTTTTTTTTATTACTAATGTCGGTAAATATTATGATGAAGTTTTTGAACAAAAGAGCTAGCCTATGTGCGCAAGGCTACTGCATGCCATATTTTTGGTAGTGGTACAAGGGTTTTCTTTGATGAAAACTGATAAATCATAGGCTACGGCCTACGGTAGCCTATGTAGGTACCCAAATATTTTTGCCTCGAGAATGACAATAAAAGACCGCAAAAATTATTGTCCGTGATGTTTTGTTGGGGTTGGTTGCAGTTTAGCGAAACCGCTTTGGCTATACTTAGTCAATCCCGCAAAAGAAAATTGTTCTACCTCATTATATATACGGCAATAAAAGAGGAGAAAAATCATATTAAAACAGATAGCAAAAAAATATCCTATTTCAATGATTCCTCTAATCTAGAAGGGAGGTGTGTCTTAAATAACATCATAAGTCTATAGTAAGTATAAGTGAGGTCTCCAAACTGGAGAAATTGGATGCATGGAAAAAAAAAACTAAAAAAAAACACGGAGTGATTTTTTTTTTTTTAAATCCTAGCGATGCTCTCCACCTTGCTTTAGTGGAGACAAGCCAGAGGGTGTGGCTGAGTTGTTCTTATTCTACAACTTTGTGATGATAAGGGGAAATGTACAATTGTCACTAACTCACATGTGACTTTTTTTATTCTCAAATATTAAGCCACAAATTCCACTCATATCGAACTGACTGTTCTTTGAAAATAACTTACCCCAAACATATAAAAGACAATTACTCTGTCCAGGATTCGAGCCTATGCCTTTGCTGGGTTGGATACAGGGATGACAGTGCCTTATCCATTCAACCATCAGGAGAGAAATAAGCTGATTTCGACTCTGCTGCACATATTCCACTCAAATTCAGCCACTTTTAGCATTTTTTAATTCCGATTTAAAATCAGAGGATCTAATCAAATCACATTTTGTTTTCACTGGTCCCCGTTTCCTCATACGTATATCCAATGTTTGAATTACAATTTCATAAAAGTGATGCGCTTCCCCTGTAAGCAGTTTCCCCTAACAAGGGCTGAATGCACTGGAAAAAAATTCTCACTTAATCTGTTGTAGATTCCTGAATCAAACGCTTGTGAAAATTAATAAAATCTTCCAAGCATTAAGATTCATGCATCTGTGACACAGACTCGTCAACACCAACCAATCATGTTTAAATCTGCCCAAATGACCAAACCACCTCAAAACACTGATTCATCCACTCACTTGTACTTTTTATTAACAATTGCTCTATGAATCTCCACACCTCACCTTTTCAAGAACATCTTAAACCACATATACTATACACAGTCCATTTCAACATCATCAATCTTTTCACTTAATTTCCATTCAACATCCACACTTCCTTTCTCAAAAGGAGAGCTGGTTCAACTATAATTGCTTACATTCCCATCTTCTCTTTCACTACACTCCAAACCTCTTTCTTTGCTTATCACCACTTATTCATAAACACTTGCGCATCTGTTATTCCTCAGTCCATATCAATTAACTTTCACAACCTTACTCTCAACTCACACTCCCTCTCAATTTTCTCTTTTTTCAAGTGTACATATTATAATAGTTGCCTTAATATTTTGTCCATGGCTTTTCATCAATAAATAAATTAATAAATATATATATATATATATATATATATATATATATATATATATATATATACATATATATATATATATATATATATATACATATATATATATATATATATATATATATATATATATATATATATATATATATATATATATATATATATATATATATATACTTAGTCACAAAAGTTGTCTTGGATCTTTTCTTTAATCGGTGGACAAGACTTCTGTAAACAGTTATGTACAGTGTTTATTAACCACAACTCTTTCTTCACGTTTTCATCGAGCGGACTACCCTTCGCCAGTGCTTTGCTTGTTATTCTGCCCATTACAGATTTTCGACTTCGCTCTCTTTTCGTCGCCCGCACTTCACGTTGTGAGCTTATTTGGGCAAGTAAGAGAAGAGAATCACGCCTTCCCAACAGAGGAGGTCAACTGCTATTTCCACGGCTCCTTCAACTTTCTAATGAGTTCTGTATTCCAGCCCCTGCAGCTTCACTTTTTTTTTTTTGGAGAGCACCAGAGTATTTGTTGTGCTCCTCGCTGTTCAGCGATTTTGGCGCCTTTGAGCTGCAGCTGCTCTTCTGCTGCTGCTTGTCTGACCTCTCTGAGTTGGCAAGAGGCCTTTAAGGTGGTGGAAAAGTTAAGTATACCTTAGTTTAACCAGACCACTGAGCTCATTAACAGCTCTCCTAGGGCTGGCCCGAAGGATTAAACTTATTTTGCGTGACTAAGAACCATTTGGTTACCTAGCAACGGAACCTACAGCTTATTGTGGAATCCGAACCACATTATAACGAGAAATGAATTTTCTATCACCTGAAATAAATTCCTCTCATTCTTCATTGGCCGGTCGGAGAATCGAACGCGGGCATAGCAGAGTGCTAGCCGAGAACGATACCGACCCATCCAATGAAGAATGGTAAGCAACCCGTTTGTGCTCTCCCCTCAGATTATCATTTTGTGTGGGTATTTAAATGCTTGATGTTCCCGTCGGTGCATCAACACCGCCTGTGATCCCTTAGTGACTGTCCCTGTGTTTACAGATACTATTCAACTTCGCCACACATCTTCATTATTATTATGAAAGGTGCATTTATTATCAAGTGGTTATTGTAAAAATTAAGCTTTAAGGTTCGCTTTTTTCTGTCTCAAACTATCGTGTTAACCAGTATGTGTGATTTACATCAATCTGAAATAAATCACACAAATAAATGTAACCCCCGTACCTCTGAACTTATCCCCCTTATCTATTGTTACTAAGTTACTACTTGTTATCAACATGAAATTTTCGCAGTTCAGCTTGAATAAAGGAGAAAACCATCCGTAAACGCCGTTAACTATATGCCAGTGGATATTTGTTGCGTAGGTGTTCAGCCTAACGTTTCGGAATTCAGTGAGTTCGAATAAACTAAAAGTTCTAAAGGCCTGCGCCTGTGACCTGGTATTGCAACAATAATGTTCTTGGAAGTCCACTAACACTGATTTAGAACTGTGTTGGTACTCACTAACAAGAACTTAAAATTCTACCTCACTTGTTATTTTCCCGTTACTGAAACTGGCTTAGCCTACATAAGACATGCTTAAACCGTAGCTGTCTGCAAAAAAATGCAAGCTGGCGCATAACTACTACTGTTCCGATTACGCACAACGCCAAATAGATATGGGGTGATCACAAAGTTCTTGGTCTACATCTGGACTGGTGATCTAAAACATTCGAGCCCATTATGAGGGAAGATTCATTCTCGAGGAAGTTGACTGCAAATAGTATTTTTCTAGTTAAGTATATTTGCATCCTAATTTGCTTATGTTTTAAGCACGGTTTACACGCTACGATAAATTGTAGCGATTTATTGTAATGAAAAGGTGGTTACAATTTGTCGTTACGTGTAAACAGGAGATCGTAGCGATTTATTGTAGCGATCTCCTGCTTACACGTAACGACAAATTGTAACAACCTTTTCATTACAATGAATCGCTACAATTTATCGTAGCGTGTAAACCGTGCTTTATTAGACTTGAGCCAGCGTACAAAGTGAAATCACCAAAATCAAGCTTGGCCAAGTCATAATATTTTTGACAACCTGCAAATATCAGCTTTAGCAATCATCTTTAATCTTAGTTTTTTTTTTAAAGTGACGTGGGAGCAAAAGAAAAAAAAAACTTGGTCAATGCTATACTGAGTAAAGGCCGTCTTGACCTGCTGCTAATTCGTGCCTGGTGAAAGAAGAGAAGATGGTTCCTCTTAATACAGCGCAAGAGGGAGAAACTTTTCCCATAAGCGCTGAATGATGTTTGGCCAGACGACGGCAATCAACAGTTCCACACTAAAAGCAACCAGCCATATTGACTCAACCTTACGGACCCTTCACTCATTATTCTTTGCGGAGACCTCTCTCTCTCTCTCTCTCTCTCTCTCTCTCTCTCTCTCTCTCTCTCTCTCTCTCTCTCTCGTCTCGGTTTTTGCTCCCTAGCACACAGAAAGAAGCTCTCTTGCCCCCTTTCTACTGAACATCAGAATTCACATTCTTTATTATACCTTAGCTTAGCTGGTTCTTATATTACTGCAAAAACACGTATCTATGAAAATACGGAGACTTCATATTTCCAAATACACATTATACAAGTAGGCACAGTCTGGAGAGTATTACATGATTTTACACGTCAAAAACTTCATAAAGTTGATTTGTAGATAATTACGAAGTTAATTCACAGATAAAGTTTGTAAGTCACGAGCCAAGGCGCCTACAAGTGTTAACTCTCTTCGACTGCGTGAACTCTCCTAATCTCGTCTATGACGTCTGAAGACAATCCAAACTCTGAGCGGTGCTGAGTCAAGTAAAGGAATGGCTTTGAGCAGTCAGGCAAATGGCCGTATTGGGGCGTCATGCTTAATTTTCTTTAACTTATGCATTTTGCCTCCTTCCCCTCCCGTAAGTGATCATAAAAATAAAATACCGAATGTATTTGCTGTAATTAACTTCCCCCCATAGTATTTAAACCCTGCATTCAAAAGTCATAACCCTCATCTCAGTTAATCGACTGATTATGTTCTACATTACTTACCAGGGAGCGACGCCTTTACATCCCAACCACAACAAATTAAATCCCACCAGATATATGAAAGTCTGAAATACAATTCAATGGTTTATCCAAGCTCGATATAAAGTGAAGGTAAGGCAACCAACCTTTTTACGTAACGCTTCTTTTTCTCTCTCACCTGTTTTCAAAGTGCCAATTATTGAAGGTAAACTGAGCAGTACTGTAGTAAGAATAACCTCTCCACACTTCGATATCAAACGAGGAAAATAACGTCCCTAAATGATTACTATGTAAGCAAAAGTCTTCCTCACTCTTTCGCACTTTGCTGTACTCAGTTTCTCTTTCCCTCGCCCTCTTCGAAATATGTTATTAATATTATCGTCATTAAACTGCACCTCTAGTTAGAAAAGCAGAATAATACCAGCCAAGGCCCAGATAAGGAAGGCATCGCAGTAAAGTTAGGGAAAACGGGAATTAGCTATAAGAGGAGAATAAAAAATACATGGGAATTAGCTTTAAAAGAACAAAATATTCACAAGACAAAAACCAGTGAGTGAGACACAGCTGAGCATGCTCAAAAATGAAAAATGCCAATAACTGGCAAGTAAAATTGCTAGCAACTCTGTCTTAGGTGCGAGTTCAAGCTTGTTCCCCGAAGTATATGATTTAGTATACCACGTGAAAAGATATTTACTTGCTTTGTATATCATTTCTCTTAATCGAGGGACAGGCTCCTTTCACACCAATTATAAAATACATAACGAAAATTAAAAAAGAAAAAACGGAGCAAAACGTTGCAAACAAATTGCCACCAATTACTTTTAAAGTTGAATTATGAAACTTCAAAGCGAGCAAAGACCGAGAGAGAAGTAGCTATTAAGCGTGAACGAATTTGAGCGAAGGTCAAGGCCACCGACTGAAGTGGTTGAATCTCTATGGTACAAAACTTGAAACCACCATTACAAATTTTTCATACAAATACAATACTGATATCTTTCGTCTTCCCTTTCGACTGACTTGATGACTCGTGCGCTTAGCAAAATTAAGAAACGGCCAGTAGCTGAATACCTAGGCGATCAAGAAAGGCTAAACGCCATCAGTACATACGACTCTGAACATCTCGGGGCAGGAATGGCGACAGTTGTTACTGTCAATTAAGCTGGCTTAAAGCCAAAACAAGCCCTGGCTCCAAAAGCTGCTGGCTGAAAGTGCACATCACAAGGAATGAAAAATTAGTGAGGCAGGAGCGAAAACCCTTAACGCTTGCGGTGCACAAAGATGAAACATGTTATGGTATGGCTGGAGCAGTAAAGAATGAGGAGGAAAAGAGACTTTTTGTGTCATGAAGATGCCGTTGCAACTATTTCATTGGAGAGTGAGCGTGGCTAGTGACCACACCCCATAAATACTTGCTGTACATCTGAGCACGAAGGTAACATAAGGTGCCACCCCTTCTTTTAAATGGAAAAGGGATGAGAGAGAGAGAGAGAGAGAGAGAGAGAGAGAGAGAGAGAGAGAGAGAGAGAATGGAATAACAACAATAACCTCTTAAAAATACTCGATTTCTTCACACTTTTCGGAGACATATCACTGCAATGAAGGAAACAAATGAAACAATTCTGACTCCGTTACTGGATTCGAACTCGCATCCGGTGTATCAGAACGATGTTAAAATAAAACACTGAATTTCTTCAATCGTTCCTAAGCTTTACAGTGATAAGCACATCCAAAAAGTGTGAAGAAATCGAGATGCCAAAAGTTCACTGTGATTACTGAAAAATACATATATATCTGTCAAAAAAGTGACCAGTAGATTCTGTCTATCTATACCAATGCAGCATGAGAGGATGATGAGTAAATGCATGTAAACGTAAGTGTCAAATGGAGAAATGCTCTGAAGAGAACGCAATCAAATGCCGATGATGTGAGTATTTTGAAGAGCTGTTGAATATCTCTTAAAAAAAAGGCACCGATCTCAAAGATGCAGGGTGATACGGTTACTGTACATTTAATAATGCTTATGAACTGATTGAAGATAAAAGGAGGGCATTTCGAAGGTTGACGAACTCAAGTGAATCAAGAGATAATGGGACTACCAGTGAGAAGCTGCAGTATGGTAGTGAACAGTGCAATTAGGTAGCTGACTAAAGTGTGTGTAACGATTGGTTGAGAAAAATGTGCCCTTAATTACAAGGCAACAATATATTTTGTGTGTGACCCTTGTGTTTTACAAAATTATTATATTTAATTTACGTAAACCTTACGGAAGCTAAAGAGACTTGATGATAAATATAAACTCTGGAAGTGGAATAAGGGTAACCTGTTGGTAGTCTTGAGAAGTCTGAATGATGTCAGTAAAGCTAATTTTACAATATACAGAAAGGAGAGGGACTAGTTTGATGTAAACACCAAGGTACCACTCAGCACAATAAAAGAAAGTGTCTTAAACAGTGTGTGTGGTAAGGATGATATTTGCAGATGATGGTCTTGGTTCTAGATAGTGAGGAAGAGCTGCGGAAATAAAAGGTTAAGAGTTTTTGCAAAAGGAAAAAGTTCTGAGAAAATACTGACAAGATGAAGGTTAAGGAGGCTGGAGCCACGTGTGTCAGTATGGAGGATGGAGAACGAGAAGGGACTGATTCTAGTATCTACGAATAAAAAAATGAAATGAATGAAGGTAAATGCATTGCAGCAAAAGGTTTGAAAAAACCAGGTGTATCTAAGAAAGTAAAACTTGAGAATATATGAAGGGATAAAGTGCAAAGCATTCCTTTCCTGAATTAAAAAGCAGATGTATCTAAGAAAGTAAATTAAAAACCAGGTGTATCTAAGAAAGTAAAACTTGAGAATATATGAAGGGATAAAGTGCAAAGCATTCCTATCCTGAATTAAATGAAAGAACTAAGTGGAAGTTGTCAAGATTAATTTTTTTCATTGTATATTTAAAGGATAGCTGAACTGAAAGGGCGATAACAGCAGATAAGGCAAAAATATGGTGAAATGGATAGCACAGGGGTAGAGATCAGCATGCTCTGAAGTGATCTGTTAACGCGACCACGAATTCCAACACTGTTGCAAAGTCTTAGGAGGAAGGAGGAAAAAGGTCCGAGAGAGTGCGAGCTAGTTGGAGTCGGAGAGGAATTGCAATATAAAAGCCTGTATATCCGGGAACAACGTGATTATATCTATTTATATAAAAGTGAATGTTTGTATATTTGTTTGTCCATTACAGAAATCCGAACCGCTTGACAGACCCAGACAAAAATTTGCACACAGCCTCTATGTCACTCCAGAAAGGTTTTCAACTCAAAATCAAACCCCCACCCTGTGACAGACATACAAACACAAACAAAACAAATGAAATTTTCGTTTTTAGGTCACCTTTTCCTTCAGTGTTACTGGGCTAATTCTCATTTTTCTCCTGACATTCCACCTTTTATTCAGACGTATGTTTTAGCCCACAACAATAAATCCAAATCCCCTATAACAAATTTTTTATCAGAATTTACGTGCATTTCGATCATAATCTATGATACCTATTAATATAAGTGTTAAACATATACCTCACTGATTGGTTGTACTGTTAAATTAAATATTTCGTTACAAAACATATTCCATAGCTATAAAGCAATGAACCCAAACCAGCAGGTCCAAAGATTTTCTCCCTAAGCACATACACATGCCAGTTGTCTCCCTCATTCACACATGCGTAGTAGCTGTTAGCTCAACACGACATGCAAAATGTATGATGACAGTATAACCCTTTTCTTTATGAGTTCAAACGCGAATTTTCTCATTAATTCGATTATTTCTTTGTTTTTAACCTTCAGAATTCGTTATAGCGACTACTTTGTAGCGTCATGATGGTGTATATCGTTATAAATTCGGTTTAAATGAGGTTTATGCGGTGCTTTGGCAATAACACTTCACTACATACCTAAGGCCGGTTATTGCACCAGAGACAGACCTTCTCCCCTCCCACACACAGACACACCCGAGTGCAAATTGTAGAAATACAATATTTTTTTTATTTATTGTCTTTGTTCAGTGGAGATGCTTTTTATTCCCTTCTGATAGAGGAATGTAACTTCCCCTCCCCCTCTATCTTCAACTCACCTCCCCTCCCCTTCCCAATTCCCCTTTTTCCCTCCCCCTCCCCTTTTCCTTCCTCCTCTCCTCTCCTCCCCTTCCCTTCCCTTCCCTTCCCTTCCCTTCCCTTCCCTTCCCTTCCCTCCCCCCCCTCCCCTCCCCTCCCCTCCTCCTCCTCCTTTCCTTTCCCCACTGCTTCACCCTTCCCCTCCCTCTCTCCCTTTTCCCTCCCCTCCCCTTACCTATAGACTGTCATTCAGAGTTTTACCGGGCAGCGCCAGGTTCGTCAGCTAGTGCATAATAAAGATCAGTGGTGCAGTGTGTAGAGGGATACTGACAGTGCTGATAAACCCTCTGTGTAGCTAAATTAAGACAGCTGATGCTATGCACAGTTTCCCGCAATAGGGGAAAACAGCTGACATATTTTTCTTACAATGCCCACTAAGGTGTTTCATGAAACATTTTATTAGTGAACGTTTTCCTATACACACAAAAGTACACACACATATATATAGTATATATATATATATATATATATATATATATATATATATATATATATATATATATATATATATATATATATATATATATATATATATATATATATATATATATATATATATATGCCTGTATCATTTTCCCACAATGTTTCTCCTAAAATAGCAAGTCACTCTTTAACTGATGAATCAAGAATAAATCTGCATCTGGAAAACCTTCGATACATTAATCAATTCATCCATCAGTACTGAAGGCTCATCAGAAGCAAGTCGAGCACCCTAAATACACTGTGCCGTCACATTTAATCACTCAAAATTTCTTTTGCCTTCTAGATATTTAAATCCTACTATTCCAGTACTTCTTCCACTCCGTCCATCCAGCACTTTCTAAGTCTCTTCTCTGTCTTCCCAACATTTCTGGATTACACACTGTTAACCAACCTGTCGTACTCCATTCACTCCACTTAACCACAACATCTCAAAACACTTAAAATCATCTTTTACCTATGGTCAGTTCGTACTATTTTGTTTATATATATATATATATATATATATATATATATATATATATATATATATATATATATATATATATATATATATATATATATATATATATATATATATTACCTATGGTCAGTTCGTACTATTTTGTTTTTATATATATATATATATATATATATATATATATATATATATATATATATATATATATATATATATATATAAGGAGAAACAGGATAGCTAGAAGACATGGTAACATTGCAGACATTATTTCTTAAGAGTATAACAGAGGTACAGCCAGGCTTTCGGGAATACATGACTTTTCCCAGCGTCAGGGTCACTTATCTATAGAATGACAAAAAAAAAAATAAAGAGAAACGGTATACCTATGCTTATTATACTTATTGACTGGGTCTAAAAGTATTAAAACATTTATAACCGACATCACTTTAAAATACATAATAACATAACGTATAAAAGGAACATAAATACCTAAGTTCACTGCAAATCAATACTGACACAAGAGCAATAACAAAGTTATAAGAGATTACGTACTAAGCAGAAATCGTCAAATAAAATCACTGAGCAGATAGAAACAGAAAAAAAAAACATGAATATTCACAATAATAATAATGATAATGTAATACAAAATACTGGAGAACCCATTGTCCATGTCGTAGTTAAATGACAACTGGGCGTGAGAATGGAAGAGGGTGAAGTGGTGTGGGTGTAAAAAAAAAAAAAAAAAAAAAAAAAAAAAAGCAAACCATGCTATGAACAATTGAACAGAGGTGGTTTGATTATTGAATGTTGGTAATTGTTGTTTAATATGGAGGGACTCTAAAAAGGTAAGCAAATGGCTGTTTTTTAGCTTGTCCGAGTATTTAAAAATTACTGTATTGTAAGTGATGGTGACAAGATATAGCCTGAAGTCTAATGGCACTATTTTCCTTTTCGCTTAAAGTTAAGCCTGCACGATGGCTGACACCCCTACGAGAGTCGATGCGTACCTCAAGCAGGCGCCTGGTACTTCCCACACAGGTCCTAAAATTACGTTTAGGGCAATGAAACTTGTAAACTATGCAGGTACGCATCAACTCCGGGAGGGTGTCTTTAATGCAAAACAGTCTTCCGATTGTAAGAGGGTTATTGAAAGTCAACATACGGATACAGATGGCTCGTTTGATTAGGACAGAATTACTTGTGAAGGGTAGAAAAACATACATTATCTTTTTGGGAACGGTGCAGACTACAATTTTTGGCTTAAAATTATTGTCTAAAAATTCTTTAATGATTTTATTGAGCATGTTCAAGGGATAGCAATTACTCTTAAAATGCGTCTCTAAAATCTTAACTTCCCGGTGAAAGTTATTACAGATGGAGCAAAGGGAAAAGGCTCGATGAATCAGTTCTACACGAATTAGCTTTGAAAACAACGGGACAACGACTAAAAAGTTTAACCCAAGGCCGGTAAACGCTTTCTTTCTAAAAAGGCGTCACAAAATTTCCCTCAGAACGAGAGACCAAAATATCTAAAAAGGAAATGCGGCCATTACATTCTTTTTCCATAGTAAAAGTAATATTAGGATGAAATGATAAAATCTAAAAACAATTGGGCATGACATTATTCAGTAATAAGTAAAAACGTGTCATCTATAAAGCATCTATAAAATATGGGTTTAAAAGTATCTGAGCACTGATTAAAGAATTGTTCTTCTAAATGGCACATAAAAATATTAGCGAAAGAAGGTCCTAAGGGAAGCCCAGGGCCATGCCATCTATTTGCTTATAAACTTTCCCACCAAAAATAAAATGAGTATCAATGACCAAGAGTTCCAAGAGTTTTTTGAAATTATTTCTGGTAAAACCGTGATAAATGGTATTCGGGGTTGGGAATAATTTTCCGAGGATAACATCAATGGTTTCGAAAACAGGGACAATAGTGAATAGGGGCTGAACATCAAAACTAACCATAAATGTTTGTGAATTTTGCTCAAGGACATCAAGCTTAGCTTTAAGAAAAAAAAATAGTGTCATTAAGCTGGCCATACACGTATGCGACTGGCACGCTCATTTCATAGCGACCTGTATACGACTTCATGCCATATCTTGCCACCATCACATACAATACAATGATTTTCAAATACTCGGACAAACAAAAACCAGCCATTCGCTTCCCTTTTTAGAGTCCCTCCATATATATACAACAATCACCAACACTCAGTAGTCAAGCCACCTCTGTTCCATTGTTCATTGCATAGTTTGCTTGTTTTTTTGTTTTTGTTTTTTATTTTTTTTTTTTACCCAAATCACTTCACCCTCTTCCATTCGCAGTCTTCTGACTCACCCAGTTGTCATTAACTACGACACGGACAGTGGGTTCTCCAGTACTTTGTACTACATTATCATTATTATTATTGTGAGTATTCATGTTTTTTTTTTCTCTCAGTATCTATCTGCTCAGTGACTTTATTTGACGATTTCTGCTTCGTAAGTAATCTCTTATTACTTAGTCATTGCTCTTGTCAGTTTTGATTTGCGGTAAACTTAGGTTTTTATGTTCCTTTTTTACGTTATATTATTATGTACTTTAAAGTATTGTCAACTATAAATGTTTTAATACTTCTAGATCTAGTCAATCAGTAAAGTTTTTTTACTGTTTCTCTTTATTTTTTATGTCATTCTACAGATAAGTGACACTGATGATTGGAAAAGTCATGCATTCCCGAAAGCTAGGCTGTGCCTCTGTTATATTCTAAGAAATAATGATGTCTGCAGTGTTACCACGTCTTCTGGCTATCCTGTTCCTCCTTAAATTGAAGTTTTCTAGAAACGATAACATAACCAGTTATATATATATATATATATATATATATATATATATATATATATATATATATATATATATATATATATATATATAATAAATGTAGCATGTAAGAAACATTCCTTAAACCGAGTAATTTATCATTTACACCTTCTGTGGATTTTAAGTTCTCAGACAGGAGGCCAAGGACAAAAGAATTGGTAATATGTTGTATTTATAAGGTCCATATGCGCCGATATGTAAATCAAATGTATGCGTAACGCTCCATGTTTTATACAAAGATAATGCCTTGGGGGCACATAATGCATATGCACACATTATACACACAATCACAACAGTGCAAAACTATTCTGGTGGGAAAAGCTGAGGTGATGCTCAGGCGTAGAATGCACTGATGTGGGATGCGCTGCGGTGAGATGCTGACGTTGTGATATGGCCTGGCCATTCGGTGCCAATAGACAACAGTTAGTCCTAATGCGAACGTTAATTGCCCTCGTAGGGACGATCCCCTTTGTATAACGCCATGGGCTTTTCTCTTGCATTCTTTTGAGTCCATCCTCTGAGGGTCCTTTGGTTTACCTTTCACGATGCTCTTCTTTCTTCGGCGACAAAACATAACGGAAGCTTTAGTAAAAGTTAAACAACTACGACAGTTCTCATAGTAGTATAGCTTGAGACTTGCCACATTATGTGTAAAAAAATATTCCCTCCTTTCTAAAGCCACTCTTTTTGCAATTCCCTCTCTTCTTACAACATGAAAATAAAATATTTTTAACCAGTCAAGACGCTTCTTTCTCCTAACAAAATCCCTTTCCCTTACCTTAATATTCTGTCACCAATGTAGCGTAATTGCTCTAGCAGCCCGTTTTGAAGGTTCTTTGAGGTGGTTAAACACAAAGTAGAGAAATGTCAGTGACAAGAATAAGAAATGATTTGTGCCATAACCCTTTCGCATTACTCGGCAAGATGTTTGGAGCGATGCCATGGCCTAGTCTGACAACCGGGAAACATATCAAGGTTTGTATGTAGTTGTAAAGCCTGGCAAAGGAAATGCAACTGAGGGTTGTCTCAACACGCCCACGGTGATATCACCTGAACCCTATATTGTGGCAGTACCTATTAAAGCTCTGTGGCATACATACATGCAGCATACTTTTCAGTGCAGTAGATGTCTTAGTAAACAACAAAAATTATTATAATTTTCATAAACATACATAAGCTGTCTCACATGTTCCGGCAATAATATCATTTTACATTAAGCAATCTGCCTAATTCTTTTCTTACTACAAACCTATTTACACATTATGTCGTCACACTGGCAACAGTATACAGGAAAATCATTCACAAAACTCGTGTGTGTGTGTGTGTGTGTATATATGTATATATATATATATATATATATATATATATATATATATATATATATATATATATATATATATATATATATATATATATATATATATATATATATATATATTTTTTTTTTTTTTTTTTTTTTTTTTTTTAATATTACTGCTGTTCGCCCTCGTAACTTTTGATTGTAAATAATATCAGCCTGACCAAGACCGGGAACAGCCGTTGTCTGCATTAGGAGCGTCTTCAGTTCAAACTTTAACGTCCGTTGGAGAAAGGAATAGGTAGCATTTTCATATTCAACTTTAAGAATAGGTGGTCCTAAGGTCCTTTTTTCCTTTCTACCTGTCTCTCTTGGCGAATGTTTTTAACAGAGCGTAGACGCCTAAGGCATGACTGTAGGCCTGGTTTTGACCTAGGCCGGTCAGAGAACAGGAGAGAGAATCAAGCTTTCGGGGAGACAACACGTCCGGTTGGGCCTCTTCCCCCTTTTGTCTATTATTCTATTAGTGAAGTGAAGAAGAAATTGCAAGAACTTCCGGTCATCCGTTGATGCGCAACAACGCTTCGTCCTAAGGTAAAGTCTGTCTTTTGTTCAAAACTTCGCCCATTCTTTTATCCTCTTTCTGTATTTCCCAATCTTTCTTTGTTTCATTCTCCAGCCACCATTTAGGGTACCCGCTGGTACGAAGTCTAGATTAAGTCAAATTATTATATTGTTAGCGTTAGCCGAATTGTCCCAGTAAGTCTCGGGGATTTAGGCATGCAAGTCATTTTTAATACTCTGGTATTCGTTATGCCTAGCGCTCATTGTTTGGGGGGAGAACCGTTGTGGGTTTTGTATTTAATACCATCTTCACAAGTAGAGATTTTCTGCGTCCGCAGTTGGTGACGTTTGTCATAAAGTCTTTATTCCTTGAATATTCTTTGTTAAGGTTAATTACCCTTAACTGGCGACCTTTGATTAATTAACGTCTGTCTTTGAGGTTAACTCTTGGCTTCAAGAGACAGGTTACGTGTATTCTTGGCCTGCAGGGCCGTACAACTTTACGTAAATTAACCAACAACTGATCAGCCAAGACACACAAGTAACAATATATTATATATATTATATATATATATATATATATATATATATATATATATATCATATGTATACTGTATATATATAATGTAATTGTAATAGCCACAATGCCTTCTTAACATCTCGAATTCTTCACTCCTTTTGAATACGACTGGATAAGCTTGTCATTACAAAGCCTTAGATCCAAAAGCAAGAAATATGAAGTAAATCACTTCATATCTCTTGTAACTGGATCTAAGGCTTTGTAGTGAAAAGTGTATCCAAAAAGTGTGAAGAATTCGAGAAGTTAAGAGGGCATTGTGATATTACAATTACATACGTATCTGGTAGAATGATTCTAATATATATATATATATATATATATATATATATATATATATATATATATATATATATATATATATATATATATAATATATATATATATGTGTGTGTGTGTGTGTATGTATATATACAGTATATATACCTGTATATATATACATATATATATACACACATACAAATTAAGTTTACAGTATCTATGCTTGGCATGAAAAGAAAAAATTAAAGAGTACTTTTAACTGGAAACGTTTTCCTATTTTACAATCGTCCAGCAAGCCAATAAGGTCCCAGAAAAATTTCTCCTCCACACAACATGAACTGCTACTTCATTTAGTTGGTCAGTATATTATTCCAGAATTAGGAAAATCAAGTGTAGTAAGAACGATGCTGTACGAATAGTTCAATAAAAATAACATGTTACCCATGAGATGTCTTACGCATATAGGGTTTGTGGGCGTTTTTTCCTCTGTAGTGTTACAAGTAGGCCAAAATCTTTCGGTCAGGTTGTGTTGCATTAGTTGCCTTCATTCTCTTCCTAAACATCCCTAAGTTGAGTTTGCATGTTCCCTTTCATGAGTATTACTAAGAAGCAGGTATCTAGCACCGTCACTGTAGCTCCAATCCACAATTCCAGCAGCAACATGTCTTATTTCACATTTTATATATATAGTCGGTCAAGGTGACCATTTATTTTACCACTTATTAATATAGGTCTACTCAGTGGATCAGTCATGAACAATGGGATTAAGATTAACTGAATTACGCCATCATGACTGAAATCACTTAACTACATCTTTCATTGGAAGGTTTATGCATTGAATTCTGGGATACTGAATTTTCTAGTTAGAGATTTTAACCTTTAGAAGAATCCCTCTGAAAAAGGGTCTTGCAACAAATATCACTTGACGTGCTATATAAAGTACTAAGAAATTACTTACGTCAACTAAGCATAATCAAAGTGGATATAACATTCCTCTAATACAGATTTGTGTTGTCTCTGAACAGGTAAACTATGGTTCTCAGTCTGACCAGATTTCAAATTTTCCATGCTTAGATCTGACGTAACTGAAAATTCATTAAGTTTACGAGTGATTTCTTATATGATGCGTCGGATTCTGCTACTCATACATCTTATCAAAATAATACTTCCATAATAGTGGTTGAATAGTTAGCACATTCCTCAAGCACTCCTGGATATTGTTCTACTGAACACTGGCAAGTATGTTGCATTATTAGAGATTTATATACGGCAAAATAATGTGATGGCTATTCTAATAAAATGTGTATCTAATATTAGGCATCAAGTAAATATTACCAAGACAAGCTGCTGTTGTAATATGATTAAAGCTAAGGTGATTTTAAAAAACAAAAAATAAATGAAAAGTACAAGCTTTTTTCATTCTAGTCTGTGAACTCTCAAGACCGTCATGGTGCAGCGAATTTGGAATTCCCGTGTTGACAAACGTCTCATTGTTATGGTAAAAGTATGGGATTCAGAGAGCCTACTCAAGTGACAGTTTTCCAAAGTACAGCCATGAATCCAAAACTGACATTAGACAAACATTTGACTTTCGGTATTTTCAGTGGAAGCTACTACAAACTTCCGTTTCAGCGACACACGGTCAGCATATGGAATTTAGGTCAGTGGCCACTCTACTGGCTTAAAATTTAAACCAGCCATCTGCTTAAAGAACTACCGCGTTCACGCTGCCATTGTGATAAGATAGCATGGAAAGCCAAAGGGGAAAACTGCAGTAACTGACAAGTCTCAGCCAAAACCATAACAAGGGATTAACGTTAAGGGAAAGATTTAAATAGCTAAATACACGTGGATGGGTTGCCTTTTCTACCTAGCCACACCCTAGACCAAGTCTATAGATTATATCTACAGACCTTGCTCTAGGAGTCCAGACAATAACAAGGTCTATAAGACCTTTGATATGCCAAGCCACTCTCAGAGGCTGAAGCACATTTACACTGAATAACAATACTACAGTATGATTCTTACTGGAAACTGGTTGTTAGGTAGTTCTGTGATGGATATTTTATCAGAATGTGGGTTGGATTCCGTTTCAGAAAGCAAGACCTATGACAGACAGATTCAATGTCTGAATGTATATTTAAACAGCATAAGCACTTTTCATTCATCCAAGTCACTTACGTTAATTTAGTCACATTTAACAATATCCTTTGCTATGAAGGAAACTTCTTTCCCAACAACCTCGCCAGCTTTTTACCAAAATAACGTAACAGATAAAAGAATAAATTTTTTTTTAATTATTTCTAAATAAAAGAACTGTGGGTCTCATTATCCCCTTCCCCAATTCTCTCCTTCTTTCCCTACATGGGAAAGCCTTAATCCCTCTGTTCAAAATGATCCTGATTTCTAGGTGCAGCTTTCGAAGATGCAAAGTCCTCGCCGCCGGCGGACGACTGGAAGGGGAGGAACCAAAAAAAGAGAAAGTCTGACCGCCATGACATCCGGGAATGACCCACGTGGATAATCCTATAGAAAACGAGGCAGGGATTGACTTGCACACCACCTACGATGATGCCAAGGCGTAATCCCCGAGGTTATATATGGACCATGAAATAGCAGTCAGAGAGAGAAGCGCTCAGAACTCCACCGAGGACACTTGCTGTCCATCCCTCTTGCCTATCGCTTGTACTCCCTCCATGTTTTCGACCACGAGGTTCGAACCAGTACACTTTCGTAGTGGCATCCTTTCATTTTCCTCCCTTCAACGCCTTCTGGTAATGTACCAGAATACGGTTTCTTAATCAGTCACAATCCTGTTATTTCTCTGTCTATACTCTATTTCCATTGTGCTATCACCTTCAGTTTTTGCACTGAAATATTAAGTGTTAATGTAATTGTGCATTTAGTGTTGAAATGAATCATTTGTGCATTTTCTCAGTTCTCTTTGAGACTACTATTACTCTGCAAGTAACCATCTTGCATCTTGTTGCAGATCGGCCTTGGCTGTGGAACCACTCTCGGCTCTATCCCATGGGCAGTGGCCTTACGCCAACCTTCTTAATCTACCCCTCTGTGACGTTCCTGTTATGAAGACATCATCGGTGTAGGATATTTCTCCTGTGTAGAATTCATTCATTTAGCAGGACCTTGTTATTACTTGCCTGGTAATTCTTCATTCTTCTGATCTGCATTTATTACGTAACTATAATTCATTAAGAGAACCCCTTGAGTTTATGTAATCTTCTCTCACATGAAGAAGGCACTAAGCCAGCACTGTTTTCCTTGATTTATTCATCTACGGAGCTGCCTTAACCTGTCTTATTAGTCAAGATTTTAGTTAAAACATAGATTTCTTGATAATGTAAAGAACTCCCTGTGATCATACGTTGCCGCCCAGAATCCAATAAGTATCTAAGGCACATTTGTAGCATCTTTCAATTCATCTGGCACAGAAAAATTATTTTTCAATGACTAGCGGTCATAGCAACTAGCCTGCTGACAAGATAAGAGCTGGGGAGAGAACAAGAGAGGAAATAATAAACCAATGCTGAGAGAGAGAGAGAGAGAGAGAGAGAGAGAGAGAGAGAGAGAGAGAGAGAGAGAAATGCTGATCCCATTGTGCTAAATTTAGCATCTTTGTATAGCAATAGGTCTCACCTTTTTTCTAGCATTTATTGGGGAAGCCTGGAATTTTTTATATAAGTAAAACTTCAAAAAATATATACCCTACCCCTGCACTAATCGACAAGTGTATAAATTTTCAGTTAGGCACACCTTTTCCCTATCACTTAATAGCCTTCACTACTGTTGCCTGGTTTGAGGATATTCAAAGTCGGGACTTAATGTGAGCAAAGGCAGGAACACATTTCAAAAGCTGTTAAAAATGAGGTGCTGCTTTTAGCATCACTGAGAAACTAAAATTTTGAATGCTCAGCTTCAACAGGCTAATCTGCAGATGCCTACCTTTCTCACATAAGTACACTGATAATACATCATTACATGTTTTTATTTAACTTGACTTCTGCGTCAGTCTATCATCAAATATTGTAACTCAATTTTCAACCTGTTCCCTTCGTCCGATGGACTTGAAATTTTGCATGGTTACTCGATCCCGATGACAATACAACCTTACATGATCAGTAGGTCAGCAGTGACCTCTAATGACCCTATGGTAATTTCTTCCAGTATCTCAGTATTTGTATGAAACTCCTCGGATTTTTCACAACTTCCATCTTCTATCCTCCTCCCCCTTCTGCGCCTCCCCAGCAAATGATCAAGTGTTAATTTTGATGTGTACTCCCCTTGCCTCTTCCCTCTCCTCCCTTCCCTCTTCCATCCCCCTTTCCCCTCCCCATTCCAGAGCACACAATCAAGAGTTAATTTATTTGTGTCCTCCCCTCCACTTAGCTCGATCAAGGGTTAATTTAGCTGTCCTCCCCTCCCCTTCCCTCTTCCATGCCCCTCCACTTCCCCTCCCCCTTCCCTTGCCATGCGTACCCCTTCCTCCTCCACCCCTCCCCTCCTCATTCCCCTCCATCCCCTTACCATTTTCCTCCCCTTCCCCTCACCTTCCATCTTTCCTCCCTCTCCCCTCCCCTTCCCCTTCACTCTCCTCTCCCATTTCCTCTCCCTCTCCCTCTCCCATTTCCTCTCCCTCTCCCATTTCCCCTCCCCCTCCCCTTCCCTCACCATCCCCCATAAACGGATGTCAATTTTGTTAACTACAATTATAAATCGGTTACAATTTCTGTCAAAACTAAAAAGTATAAAATAAAGAATTTAAAAAAATTTTAACACTTTTATTAAAATGTACTAAAAAGTAAAAATAATTTTTTGAGACACTCCGGGATTTTCTTACAATTAATCACGACTACAAAAATAAAAGCGTGGGCCCCAAGCACGAAAGGAAATGCTACAAGAATGCACTAAAAAGTAAGAATAATTTTTTGAGACGCTCCAGGATTTTCTTACAATTAGTCATGACTACAAAAATAAAAGCGTGGGCCCCAAACATGGAAGGATATGCTACAAGAATGCACTAAAAAGTAAAAATAATTTTTTTATACACTCCATAACATTAACTAGAGTGCAATACTTCCGAGGCTTCATACTAGTAAATAAGTTCATTTTTTCCTGCATAACTCCCATTATTATTCCTCTACCTGTGCTCTTCCTTCACCTCTTCGTCTTACTCCTCTCACTTCTGTTTCCTTTGTTCCTCCATCGCCTGTATTTACTGTTGTTGCCCCTCCTCCTGTTATTATTATTGGTCCCCATTATTATTATTATTATTATTATTATTATTATTATTATTATTATTATTATTATTATTATTATTATTATAAATAATTTACAAGTAAGATTAATAACAACTATATTTGCTTGTTGATTCAGTTCCAGATTTGAAGCTTAGTACTTAAAACCGAACTAATGGACACTATACTACCTATGAACTCTGGAGAAAACTTAATGGGCTTCTCCCTCCTAATAATAAACTCTTGGTGGATACCTATGGAATTTTGGCGACGTTTTTGCACTGGTATCCACAAAAAGATAATCAGCTTGTTAGTTTTCATGGAATATTTCTAACACAAAAAGGAATCAAACTTAAAACCCTGACTTTCTCTGCAATGACAGAAATAAAAATGTCAAAATCACCCAACATAATGACCTCTTACTCTGCAGCACAGACGCGACGGAAGTTGTTTCTTAAGTGAATAAATTCAATCACTCAAATTTCATGTCTATTTGCCCTCATAAAAGAAATGGGAAAAAAGCACGTTAAAAGAAGAAGAAGAAGAAGAAAAGAAGTAGCTAATATCGTTAATTTTGCTTACCACTATTAGTATTCTATTTACGGCCTTAAAGCTGTACAAAAGCTATTCCCTTAAGGACAATGAACTTAACTTCATCTTGACAACTTCTAGAAAGAATTACATTCCTCTGAATGACATTACTGCTTAATCGATCTCATGGGAGGCAGGTAGCTCAATGAATGTTCATGTTTGTATAAACATATAAGCATATCAGCATTACGGTCTGCATAAGTTTTTCTTACTATCTACATTGAGCAAATACTGCTTTATAAATCAAACGAAATTCCTTCAATATATTTTCCGCAAGACACTCTTACTAACAATTCTTTAGTTCTTCCTGGCACCATCTTTCCCATTTAACACTGGGTCACCCGATCCATATTGCCAAGTCTTATATACCTACCCTCCAATCCCCATCTGTAGCCTCCAAAACCCAACATTTTGATCCCTGGGCTCCATTAAGACAAGCTCCGCCTAAGCAGATTACAATAATGAACAAGATATGAGGCTCTTCATTCTTGTGATTGATCTTTGGGGTTCCCTATCACTCAGCTTGCCCGGATCATAAATGGCTGATAAGATGGAGTTAATTTTCTCCCGAGATGACCTCGACAAGCTACTGAGAAGGTCTCTCTCTCTCTCTCTCTCTCTCTCTCTCTCTCCAGGCTTGTTTAGGATGGGAAAAAAGACTCAGTAATGAGATTTCGGCGAGAAGCGAGGATGGATATTTTTAGTGCGGTTATAAAAAGATCTCGGTACCTTGATATTCCATACGGGGAACGCTGGAGGTAAAGTCATTCTTTTCTGGATCACTGTAAAAACGATCAGCTTTCATTTTTATTCAGAATAAACAAATTATAATATATATATATATATATATATATATATATATATATATATATATATATATATATATATATATATATATATATATATATATATATATATATATATATATATATATATATGCATATATATTACATATAATAATTATATTTATTTATATGTATATATCTCTCCTTTCTCTGCATCTTTTCCCACCACTATGTGGGGTCGATGTTTCTGACAGCTTTCCTCCACCTGGTTCGGTCAAACACATCGTCCTCTGACAATTGTTTGTCTCTCGGGTCTTCTCTGACTACATCCGTCCACCTTCGCTTCGGTCTTCCTCTTGCTCTCCCACCAGGCACCTCCATCTGCATCACTCTCCTTCCTACATATGTCTCATCCCTTCTCAGCACATGGCCCTACCACTGCAGTCTTCTTTCCTGGGCCCTTTTGACAGTTCTGCAGCTTTAGTAGTTCCTCTTATTCTTTCATTTTTAATCCTGTCCATGTCTGTTACCCCACACATCCACCTGCGCATTTTCATCTTTAGCGCATCCAATTTCTTCTCTTGCACTCTCTTTACCGGCCATATTTCTGTTCCATGCATCAAAGCTAGTCTCACTACTGTCTTATACACTTTTCCTTTAACCCTATGTTGATTCTGCAGTCGCACAAGACACCTGACATCTTTCTCCACTTTTTCCATCCAGCCTGCACTGTGTGTGTTATTTCTTCATCCAAATTTCCATCATCAGCCACTGTTGAACCAAGATCCCAAAATTTTTCTACTCGGTTCAACCTTGTCCCTTCCATACTAATCTCGGAATCTTGATCTTCATTAAAAATTATGTATTCAGTCTTCTTCCTACTGATCTTTAATCATCTGCCTTCCAGTACCTTCCTCCATTGCTCTAGTTTCGACTCCACTACTCCTCTGTTGGTGCTGCATACCACGATGTCATCAGCAAACAACAGGCACCAGGGGGATTGATCTATTATTCCTTGAGATAGCACATCCATTATCAGGTCAAAAAGATATGGGGACTTAAAGCAGATCCCTGATGTGAACCAACTCATACTGGTATCCATTTAGTTAACCCAATACTGCTGCTAAGCTGCATTTTTCCTCTTCATAAATATCTTGGACCAACCTCACATGCTTCTCCGTTGTTCCCTTTACTCGCATACATCTCCAAACCTCTTGGTGTGGGACTCTATCATATGCCTTTTTCAAATCTATGAATACTATGTGCAGTCCTTTCCACTTTTCCCGGTGTTTTTCCATCATCTGTCAGAGAGCAAACACTGCATCTGTCATTCCTCTTCCTGGCATGAAACCAAACTGTTCTTCACCTACAGATGTTTCTTCTCTAATTCTCTGATCCATTATTCTTTCCCAGATTTCCATGGTGTGAGACTCGCTTTATTCCCCTGCAATTTGCACAATCATGAATGTCACCCTTCTCTTTATAAATGGGCACAATAAAGCTTTCTCTCCAATCTTTTGGTATCTTTTCCTGACTGTATATTTTCTTTGCTAGGTCTCACAGCATGTCTATTCCTTCTTTTCCCAGGCTCTTCCACACCTCTGCAGGAATTCTATCTAGTCCTATTGCTTTACCATTTTTCATCTTCTTTAGTGCCTTCTTGCTAATATTATGTCATACCAAGGTTCTGGAATCCATCTTCAAAGCATTTTCTAAGATTTTCTTCATTTAATAGGAGTTCATAATATTCTTTCCATCTCTTCTTTATCTTGTCCTCATTACATAAAACTACTCAATTCCCATCATTAACCTATTTTATATGGGAGTAGTCTTTGGTGTTCTTGTCCCTCGACTTTGCAATTCTGTGAATTTTTCTCTCCCCTCCTCTGGTGTTTCCAGCTCCTCGTATATGTCATCTAATGCTATTGCCTTTTCTTGTGCAACTGCCTTCTTTACCTGTTTCTTATAACTTTGGTACCTCTCCTTATCCTCTTGTTGTCCACACTCTTCCCAGATTTTTTTTGCATCTTTGGCTTTCACCACCTCTTTCACTTCATCATTTCCACCACCAGGTTTCCTTATCGTCAGGAGGTTTCTTTCCAGATGTCTTTCCCAACACCTCTCCACCCACGCTCTTTATCACCATACTGTCATGATTCCACCACTCTTGCGCTCCCTCTAGCAATCTCCCTTCCCTCAATACTCTCTCCTTGAATTCCTGCCTCACTTTCTCTTCTTGTGTCAACTTCCACCACTTGATTGTTGATGGGACATATGCAGGCCTACCTTTCACTGTGTACCTTATTTCCAAGTCCATTACCAACCCCTGTCCTGTGCTGCCACACACACTCCATTTAAAATTTTACAATTTCTCACCTCTTTCAGATGTGATCTTCTGCACATGAGGAAGTCAATATCACTTTCTCTTGCTTCACTCTTGTATGTGGTGTACTGATTTTCTTTCTTTTCAAACCACGTGTTCACAACAGCCAAATCAAATGACACTGCGCATTCCACAACTCTCTCTCTCGTCATTTCTCTCTCCAACTCCCCAGCCACCATACACCCTCTCAATACCCTCTCTAGCCCTTCCTGCACGTCCATTCATGTCACCATCAACAATTAACCTCTCTTCTGCTGGCATTTCACTCAACTGTCAGTCCATTTCCTCCCAAAACATATATATATGAAAACCTTATAGGTCAGAAGTATTTTGTGAATTACAATACACAGTAGATGTTTAATTAATAAGTGTGGCTAAAGACATTCTGAAGAACCCTGAGAGGATGACTCCCTTTGTCGTGAACGAGCACAACAAATCTCATTTTTTAAGGACTCCTGTTGTGAAGATGGTAGCCAGCTCTAGTGCTCCATCTCTTACAGCTCTATTGGTACACCCCAGCACTCCCAGCCAGTCCGATGCAAAGTTCTCTTGAAGGGACGTACAGTCTTCTATTTTCATGGCTAGAGCCCCCACCGTCCAATCCAGAAAGCTGAAGACCTCGAAGACTTTAAAGATGTCTTTATGCAAATGGTCCAATTCCGAGGCAAAGAGAATTCTGGCCAACGAGAAAGCAGAACGACGTGAAGCATCAATGATACTGGATAAGTCCCCTTGAGAGGAGGCAAAGACTCCCAAGGACAGAGCTCCTCCAGTTGCATAAGACAGATACTTCTGCCTTATCATTCGAGACGGAGGTGAACAGAACACCGCTTTCCTGACATTTCTCCTTTCTGCAAACCAGGTGTCCATGGGGGTGAAAGCTTTCTTCGAAGACGAAGATGAAACCATACATGGAAGTCTGGCAGTAGCTGGTGGTTGTCTCATCGAGAAGGCCAAACTCAGCGATGAAGGGATGGCTGGAGAGAAGAACAATGGGTAATAGATCAGGAAATACCTGAGCAGTGCAGAGTAATTAGATGTCGATTGCTCCTCTTCTACAGGTTCCTCGACGGAGGAAACAGGTAATCCTGGGAGGTCCACAGTCTCTTGCACTACTGGAGTTGGCTTTTGGAGAAGGCTCAGAACTTTATCAAGCCAAGTTGAAGCAGCGCCAATGAAGGATCTTGAACTACCGACGGAAATTCACCTGAAGAATCAGGTACTGGCATCTCTCCTTGTGGGGTCACGAAGATGTAAGAAGTAGGGTGGACTTCGAGAGAAGCGGCCACAGTGACTGGATGCACGGACGTTGGCCGCTCACTCACTGTCAGAACAGACACTGACTCCTTCAAAGCGGCTGCATTCTTTGCGGACACTTGGCATCCCAGGGATGGGTGCTCAGCACCTGGGCAATGGGCGATTTGAAGTTCAAACTCCGACCGGTCGTACACGGGCAATTCCAATTCGGAATCTGGGCGCCCACGAACTGGAAAGGCGGAAACTGCACTCTCATACACTCAGTGCTTGGACGAAGCGTGCTTATATGATGGGCGCTTGGACACTGGGCACTCTAGAGATGATAGCTCAGACACCAAACGAGCTTCAAGTTGGCGCTTACACACAACCGTATCATACACTAGGCGCTCGTACGCTTTGCGCCGATAAGCTGGACTGGCACACACTCTTTTGGGGTCGGAACGCACTTTCCCAAAAACTACAAGAAGGGAGAGGGCTATGTTCTCTCTCTCTACAGCTCACTTACGAGGCGGAGGCAAATCGGTTTCCAAGGAAGAGCCTGGCCTTTTCAATGGCCTAGAAACTTTTGCAAAACAGCCACTGTTCTTCTTGGATGCGGGAGAGTCCGAATCACTTGATGATAGGGCAAGTACATCCATACGTATGCCTTTCCAATGGCGTTCATCCACAGCCTGGGACTGGTGGACAACAGGCTTGGATGAAGTGATGACTGCTCGTGGGCAAACCCCATCAACCTGCCTTGGACTGCTAGTTTGCTTCCTCCCAGGTGAGCAGGGACCTTGGTCTGAGAGCATCATTGGAACAAACAGCCGCCCCCTCCACTGACACTGCACTTGACACTACATTATTAAATTTGTCCATTAGGACCTTCACAGAATTCCCAATCTGGGCCATAATATTAACAAGTAAATTAAATTTTTTATCAACCCATGATTCTAAGCTGGCAATGGCATTGGGTACAGCAGAATGACAGCTAGGTAATGGAGTGACAGGAAAAGCTGGAGGACTGGAAATGGGAGAAAAAGCTGTCACAGGTGTTGAAGGGATAGGCATAACACCACTATCAACTCCTGGAAAATGACCTGTACTAGCAGAAGCCTTTGCTTCAGCCCTAGCTGTAGCTTTTCTCAAACGATCACGCTGTAATTTGTCTCAGTGAGTCTGTAAAGTCTTCCATTTCCCCTTATCCTAGTCTTTACATTCTTTACAATTAAGCTCAGGAGAGCAAATTTGCTCCCTACAAGAACTACATACTGTGTGTGAGTCATATTTTGCAGAAGTGAGTCCATTTCTGCATCCTTTGCTGCAATACCTAATGCTAGACAAACCAGAGTCAGACATAATAGGTCAGAAGTCCAATTAGGCAAGTCACAATCGAAGATATAATCTAGAATTCAAGCTACGCTAAATAGCTGTGCTACCAAAAGCAAAAGAGTACTTCACCAAAGACAATATCCAACCATCCGGCGAAAACGAATCAAGAGCTGTTAATAACTGGTGTTCAGTCATTAGCTGGCAGAAACGAATTGAGCTCTTCAGCTATGTTGTACCTTTTCTTCCCCAACAGTGGGAGGGGCAGTATACGTAAACCCAAAACAAAAGAGCACTACCGCGAACTTCAAATTTTGAGCTGCCGCATAAAGTTGAAACTATAGCTATGTAATTATTTGGTAAGTTACTTATTTAAAACATGTATGTAACAAAAAAAAAAACCTTCAAAATCTAAAAAAATGTTTACCCACAGCGTAAGAAATATTTATTCCCAATAACCCAACAACTGTTAAGCAATTATCAACACAATAACCTAAATTCCTCAAAAATACTTACAATACTAAAACAAACAAAGTATTCCAAAATTGCCAATTAGTTCTTAATCGCCGATGGAAACTGCTGATCACGGAAAAAAGTACAAGTCGCGCCCGCTCAAACTACCCCAGTGTACCGCCACATACAAAGAAAACATGCTCAAAGAGAATGGGAAGGAAACAGGATACTCCGCCCACTACACTACATCATGAGTACATCACTTTGCACAGCAACTCCGAGTCACTTGCAACATAATCAGAAAAAACACTCACTCCCCTGAAACCAGCTTATTCCCTTCTACGATGCTTAACAATGAACAAACATAAAAAAAAGAGCACTCACGTAAAACTATACCCCTTCATATTCAAAACCCTCTGTGCTGCAAAAAAACCTGGAATCAATTCCCCAACCTGAAAAAAAACACTCCGACACTTCTCATGACACACAAACCCACTCACACCACCACAGGCTATTAGCTACCGAACATGAATCATCTGGCTATCTTAGCCAAAGGAAAAAACACCTAGGTCACCATAGTACTACCAACTGAACGTCTCAAAGATTATTAGAACATGCCCTATTCTGGCCTAATGTCCCATCAGAGGCTGTTAAAGGTTGTAAGATCATGCTGCCACCAACTTTTATGCACTATTATACAAGGTCAGATAGGATCATACCCTCCTTCCACATCTGTTTTAAGAACAATGCCATATCAACTTACATCTCAAAGATTCCCCAGCAGCAATGGCCAGCCTGCGTACTGGATCAGCACATTCTCTCTCTCTCTCTCTCTCTCTCTCTCTCTCTCTCTCTCTCTCTCTCTCTCTCTCTCTCTCTCTCTCTCATTATCCAAGTCACTAACTGAACTAAGGAAGAACAACAAAGACATAAATACAAAAAGTATAATTGATTTAGTAATCTAACAAGGCAAGTAGGTTGGAACCAAAATAAGAATGAAATAGGAATATCTACAACCCAGAATTGTTAACCCAATTAACCAAGTAAGAAATATAACATAGGGCTATCAACGTCCACCAGCTGAGTCTTTACAACTAAAAAAGTCAAAATAAGTCAACATGATCGTAGTCACGATAAGTCACATTCCCCTCCATTTATAATGACCTCTAATCAATACATCTGAGGAAACAAAGGGAAAAACACAACTTTTAAAAATAGGCACAGAGAAAAATAAATGTTGGATGTTTTCCCATGTTACAACCCCAAAAGAAATCCACAAAACTAAACATGGTAGAGTCAAAATCAATAAAATCAAAGAGACATAGAAGATAAAAACAAATAAATAAATCAGGACATGTTAAACAAAGTTAATTAAACCCATTCAGATTTTCTTGAAAATAAAGTTCCAGCTCACCTCACAGGCAGTGCTCAAAGTCCTCCAACCAAGCAGATCTTTTCACAAAGAAATCAAGACCCCCAATGTTTACCCTGTTTTCAAAATGGAACATTCACACTTCTTATGACACGCCCACGAGAATGCACTCACTCACGAAAGATCACCGGAACTTGACGACTTCCGGCGGCATAGCCAGTGCATCGACCAGGGTACGCTGCCCCCTTGTCTCCATGAGAAGCCATGCAGACGCTAAGCCTTCATCAGCACTGACTCGCTGAATACGTAGGCACTGTTTCCGTTTACTTTTGCCCAGAATGTCTCTAAGAAAACTGCTTAACCCAAAAAAACCAACAATATAATATATCAATATCCTTGAGCATTTATAGACAAAAAATAAGTATTCATGTGGGTGTTAATTTCAACCATTACATTACAATTTTTTATTTAAATTTTTATGAATATAAATTCTTGCAAAATTATTCCAAAGAAGGAAGAATTAGATATAAAAATACATATAAATAACAGAAATATTTCATTCGGTGTAAATTCAATATATCCCACATACCTCTATGATATTGATGTTAAAACTACCAATACTAATGTATCTTGTGTAGGAGGGGATGGCTCACAAAGAAGCCTTAGCATCAATGACGCTGATGTGTGATTAGGTACACACACAAACACAAACACAAACACACACATACATACATACATAAATATAAATCTTTAATCCAGTCGAAAATCTCTCGCTGCCTATACTAGCGTGTTATGTTTTAGGTATTTTCAAAAATGGATCATAACTTACGAAAAGAGATCTGTTTATTCAAAGAACTGGAGACAAATACAAGAAAAATCAATCGTCATACAATTACAACTGAGCATTTATGTAGTAAAAGTAGAACTTGACACACAATGCAATACATTAAAACTAGCAAATGGACGGTTCATGCAGCAATATACTAGTGAATATACTGAACAACGATTTCCTACTGGATAAGTCATTGATGCGTGCAAGTTCTAAGGTGTGTGAGGCAAATAACCGGTGGACTGAAAAATTATAGTTCACAGATTCGGATTTTGATTTTTAGCACATTCTGGACGGCCTCCGATTCCAGGCCCACACCTACAAAAACATTTATGAAAATACATAAGAAATGTTTGAATTATCCTCTTCTCTGATCAACGAAAGTCTGTAGACATCAAGATCAACTGAGCACACGAAATAACATGACTGTTTTTTTTACTTTGGACTCACTAATCTACCGATCAATTTATGAATGCAAAGTTACGGGTTATTATGTACTTACGTGCCTGATTGAGCATATTTGCTCATGTACAACTGAAAATGTATAAACTGAATATGTGCATGATAGTAAAATGGAAGTAGGTAACAACAATGCTCCCAGCGGAAATCCAAAAGCTAGATTAGATAGACTGGGAGGTTGGCAAGATAAGGAATGGAATCGCGGCGAATGCCTAACATATGGAGTTTCCAGCCAAACCTGGAAAGGGAAAAAACAATGGGAGACGATAACGTGGCATGTGGAAGTAGTTTACATGCAGTTTAAAATATCAGTGATTAAAAATGAACCTGTAGGAAGTTGCAATGAAACGAAAAGGTGACAATACATACAGATGTGATGTGGCGGTATTTTACGCAGTGAAAAATACTTGCATGATGTAAAATTTGGGAAATGCTTTGGGAATAGGGAAAAGAATAAATATCATCTGCTGATAGAAATGCGAAGAATGACCTCAAGATCTACAAAAGGAAAGTGCACGTTTGATTTTATCAATCCCCCCCCCTAAAAATTTTTAATTTTGTATCTCTAAGAGTCTTCGACGTCATGATGAGATCTCTTAATATGATTATAATGCCTATTTCAGTTTATAATACCTGTTTTCAGTTTCCTCTTTAGATTCAACGTTGTTTTCTCTCGTCCTCTGCACTGTTATATGGGACTAGTGAGGTAATAAAACATCCTTTTGTTTACTACTTCCTAATTATCAGTTAGTCTTAGAAATAAAATTCCCTTGTCATCGAATATCAAATCCTACTCATTTTCTCAGGGAAATGTTTATTCATCGCTTCAAGTATGTCAACTGCCTATGCACAAGCTTTCAGAATAGTTGGAAGAACATTCACAGTAACATCATACACATGTTATACAGTATTCTACTTATAGCCTAATTGCTACCCTGTATTCTGCACTACGAAGCCTGTATATAAAGGCACCTAATGAATGGAAGCCAAGCTTACTTTCTTCTATTCAAAGGGCTCCACATCGTACCTTTGACGGAATCCCTCTCAATCTTTTGTTGTCGTAGTGCTTGTATTCACACAGCTACATTCTCAAATATCTTCATATTACAAATTATTCTCTCGTTGGTCCATTTCGTAGCCTACTGGTCTTTATTTTACCGACCAACAGTAATGCTGCAATACATTACTCTCATTCACAAAGTTCATTAATCGACTCCGCCCCCTCAGGTCCCAGGAGTGAATCCATGCCACCCCTCTGACACAGTCCCCCCAGCCTTCTCTCTCCGTCATGGTTGACTCCTCTCCGTTGCCTCGCGCTCATTATTAATTGGTGTGTTGCTGAGGTCTGGTAGGCACAATTGGACCCCAGAAGCTGAAGATGACGTTAAGCACACGGCCTTTTGTCCTCTCTCGGCCCCCTCGATCTTCCCCTGATAGGAAAACGACGTCCCTGCTCGATAACAGATCACAGGAAAGAGTGAAAGTGAGAGCGGTTGGAACAGAATATACTGTGGGAAATGAATTAAACAAAGTTGGGATGGGAAGACTACTGCACAGAAAGGGAAGGGGTGAGAGAGAGAGAGAGAGATTACAGCAAAATTAGTGCGCTGGGGGAAAACTCAGAGAATGAGTTTGGAACAAGTGTTCTTTGGAAAGGATAACCTAAAAGGGAAAGCGTGTATACACCGTTTGAATAGAGAAACTAGAAGAGGGGGACACAGCAGGAATGAAAATTAATGACCGAGTAGTTGCAGACTCTGAGGAACGAGGGGTAAGGCGATTAACAAATATCAATTCTACTAACGTAACAAAACCTCAGTAACAAAAAATATTATACGTAACAAAACCTCAGTAACAAAAAATACTATACGTAACAAAACCTCAGTAACAAAAAATATTATATGAGTTGTAATACTAAATGGTAGGATACTATGAAGATCGTGTTGTGGTCTGAAACTTTACAGGACGAAAGTATTGTTTTGTGAGTGTTTTTGTAGAAATTTCATGGCTTCGTAGTTGTATCTCAAACAGAGACTAAAAAATGACGTAATAATTTACGTCATTTTTCTTTTTTTCTTAGACTGCAACAATATCCGAGACCATTAAATGACACCTGGTGAATGGAGCAAATAATGCTTTCATCGTCGTAAGGAAACGGACACTTAAAAGTTGTAGAGTAATTACATACTTAGAGTCATGTCCTAAGGCAACATTAGAACGCATAGGCTAGATGACAATAATGCTCCTTTTCTAGTGTAAATTCATATAATCTTTGCTATACCCTATGCAAATGTGCTAAGTCAATAAAAAAATAAATCCATAAAAGCTAGAACAATATATAACAGTATTTTGCAAATGTAGTCTAATAAACACTTTTGCTAGGTATACACATAAAAATACTAAACTTCATCAAGTATACTATATTTTATTTGTATTTTTGCCATTTACTGCAATTAAATTCAATTGCAGTACGTGGTATTACTGATAAAAATGCAATAAATGGCACAGTGCAGGCAGGGAAAGACCGAATGATCAATGGGTAGTATATACGCAATGCCTTGCAGTTGCTGCCACCTACTGGTAGGCCGCATACCAGATTAATGTTGCCATCTGGCAATAAAGCATGTCACGATTTCCAACTGTTCAAGCAATCATAGTCTTCTATTGGTTCAAAATTACTAAAATACTGTAAATTATTAATAAGGCTGTCTAGTGCTCCTAGAAGAGCATTAAAGCCAAAGAATAAATCTGACAAGGAAAGGATTTTTTTCTATTATTAAAGCCGACTACCTTGAAGTGTATGGTTATGCAACAGTTTTCCCCTGTGCATAGCCTTGGCTTCAAAAGGGCATTAAGCTAGCCATGCCATTGGCCTGTGAACTTGAAATATGTCCTATGCAGAGCGTTCAAAGACGATCAGACTTAACAACCCTCAAATATACTACGAAAATATTTCTTTACTTATTAAGGATTTTCAGTTCTCATACATAAATATTCTTTTATAAATCCATACAGAAAAGCTCAGTTAAATGGCATACTCTGTAAATAATCAAAACCAATCAGTAAAAACACTCTTCATACAATCATGAAGGATTGAACATAATAATGCTGCACTGTATCCATGGTTATTTATGAAAAATACATCCAGTTAAAATTGCCAAAAATAAAAAAAAAAATCACGAGAAAGATTTTCCTTTAAATACATTTCCCATCTCCGCCTACATCCATCCTTCCAAATCGGGAAGCTGTGTGCGAGTTTAAATGAAGAAATAAAGATCTGCAATTTTTAAATCAAGACTAAGTCCTAAAAGTAAGATGTAACGTCAATTTAGGCAATTTGAAACATTAAGTATGGTATAAAGAATAACAAATTATAATGATCAAACGATATATATATATATATATATATATATATATATATATATATATATATATATATATATATATATATATATATATATATAATTAATTAAATACGGTAACATTCTGTACTTTTCTCACCTTATCCAACAGAGCTTAGCAATAAATTAAACAAACGGGTAAAAACGGAGGGACTTTGAATCTAACCTGGCTGGAAAAAGATGACAGCATGCCAGAGGAGTTACATGAGCTCTTGGCCTCTCTTCCAAATTTACATTATATAATGAGAACTCATTTTTCATTGTATGCAACCCCTGCATACAAGGAAACAAACACAATTTCTTTTAATCTAATAGAAAGCAAAAAAAAAAAAAAAAAATTCTTTAGTTCAGACACGACCCTTTAAACGCAGCGTTACCGGTACGGTGCACAACTGATGAAGGCTGTAGCATACTTTTACATAAACACTTGACCCAGCCTAAACTTGCCAAGGCTACATGCACACACACACTATATGGGGCAACCATTGCAGTACTGTAAAATCTTGAATACATACATACATATATATTTTATATATATATATATATATATATATATAT
>NC_089743.1:15726197-15801197 GCF_040412425.1 Macrobrachium rosenbergii | reverse complement strand
GGCCATTAATGCCTGTCACTTTTCACTTTTCTCCACCTACAGATGCAACCCACAATACTTTACTAACTGCAAGGTATTAATTCATTGCTTAGGTCAACAGAAGCATACTGGGCTTTAAGGAAGCGCAGCCTATGCATTCTATTTTTCCTTCTGTAAATTGTATATCACAGATGTCTCATATTTTGAAGTTAACAGTAAAACTTCCCACAAATCATTAACATCTTTTTTCCAACGTCTGTCACATTACCGTCACCATTATTGATTCTTCTAAACAATTTTCCCAATAGCCAATATGGAAAGTATCATGTCTTGGAAAGGCTAAACAGGTACAAAATCCATTTTTCAAGGTGTAGGAATCCAACAGATTGCAACACAGAGTACGGAATTGTGTGAGAGTTTAGACTGCTGAAACTATAAGCAAAACCTAGGAGATACCCTAGAGGGACATCCACACTACAGTAAAACATGTCATAAACACACATCATAAAACCCATAAGACGCACTGCAAACAGACTGAACGCTAGTCAACAACTTACTGGTAGTTCTGATCAGTGCTTCTCGTGATTATCTAGCATCTGCCAAAAATTCGTTCTCAACATACAGTCATAGGACTGTTTTCAACTTGTTTGTGATATATTGTACAAGCGATTGAGATCAACCGTTCAAATGCCTCATGCATTTGAAGAACGGTTGACCTCGATCTGGTTTCATAAACGAAGATCAGCCAGGGTGCAAAAGTGTGGTGCCAAGTTGAAGGCTGCCACTAACAAGTTTGCAGGTCTGCATGGGGTTATGGACTTAAGGTATCCAAGGGTTGGCTGTTTTGGTTCAAACTTCGACATGGCAAAGCTTTAGATGCCTCTGAAGAGGGAATAGAGAAATTTTGGCAGACACTGAAAGATATGACGATAAAGGAAGGTTCTGAGTCAAATCTACAGTGCTCCTTGCTCACTAACACCTTGGCTACCCAAGGAGTTTGTGGCAAGGCATAAGCAGAAAGCTTTCTAAGCAATGTGTCTGCTTGACGATGTGCACATGCATCTGGTAGCCACCACTGCAAACCAGTTGTGACTGGACACGCAAAGCAACTCCGTGCTCTGCATGGGTTGATGGATAGTGATTTGGTATCATTTGGCAAAGGCTTGGTTCACCTATGACTGGTTCCATACCAACTTTTGTAGTTATTCAACATCAGACACAAGACCTAAGCATTGCTAGACATTGGGTGAAGGCCTTGCTTCTCATCAACAATGTTCCTGTGTATCTTACTGCAACCCAAATGGTTGGTGGCAAAGGCCATATTAGGTTTTTGCCTCCTAATAAGACTGCACTTATACATCTGATGGACCAAGGTGCTATTGTTGTAATGAAATCTAGTGGTGTTGAAGGACGAGGAGGAGGAAGAGCTAAGCTTGGATGCACATGGGAAATGGACTTAAAATCTTCAAAAGTATTCACTGAGGTCTGCCATCTACAGCTTTCCAGGTGCTTGGAAGGACATCACTGTGCAGAGTTTTGAACATACATGAAACCATATCCTGAAGGGGTAAGGAAGCCTGATCATCTTCCATGGTTTTGTCATCAATGAATATTATTCCCAACTCACAAAGGGAGGCAACAATGTTCCCATGAATGACATACAAAAGTGGCTGGACAATAACAGTGGCCATCTCAGCTTCAAGCTGAGGTCAGACAACAAGATAACTGCTACAGCTGCTGTCGGGGTGATGAAGAAGAAAGCCCATGAAGACGAACATGACACAGTGATGATTCTAGAGCACACCAAACCCAAACCTTTAAGATGAGGAGGATCTTGGACAACTGCATTAAGCTGATGGAGAACTCCCACACTGACCACAGCTGCTTTGCCTAAGCCTTGGAGTTTGCAGAAGGAGCTTGAGAAATGTGGCAGCTGGTGACAGTGGAGCAGAGTTGTTATTCTTTTCCTCCAAGCACCCTCAAAAGCATCTTCAGACCAAACGCTTCAGCAGTCTTGTTGACATGCCAGGTTCTTCCAGCCCGGAATCTATACTGAAGACCCACTACACACCTCGAGGCCTAATCCAAACAGTTTGCCACTTTGTGACCTGGAGGAACAGGTGAGGAGGAGGAGGAGGAGGGGAGGACTTGTAAACCCTCCTAACAAGGTTTTCAAGTCAAGCCCATATTAGCAGTTTCAGCATTGCTCACAGGTAAGCACAGCATTCAATATTCTGTAGTGACAAAATAGGGAAAAAAGTCACGAACTAAACTTTTCACATCCATAGTGTGTTTTTTTTACCATATTATTGCCAACTTGAAGGAATACTGTTACAGGAGATTTACTTCTTAGGTGGGAGGTCATCTCTGACAACTGATTGGAGTTAAACCCTACTCAAAAACCTCATGCCCCTGGTCACAAACACAGGCAGGGGATGGAATGAATCCAGTAACCTCATAACCAGTTTGGCATATGGGATGAAATAGTAGTATGGCCCTGGACCCGAGTGAATCTCTGCATGAGGAAAATCAGTATATGGAAGAAAAACATAGGAGAGCCATGAAAACCCTGTCAGGAAATGTATGTCGGAAGGCAGCTAATTCTGGCCAATCCTCCCCCTCCCCTTGTTTAAAGGAAGAGCGGAGTTGGAATGACTTTGGCAGTCAAGGGGAAGATGTAGGCTAACACTAAAGATTACCTCTTGTACTAATCACCTCCAGGCAGCAGTAAACATCTCCCTTACAACTTCAACACTGCTGAAATTACAAGAAGATTAATATACAAAATAGAAGGGATTCATCTGACAATAAAAATGGATGGGATGAAGGATGTAATCCTTCATACCTCTGAAGAACAAGTTCTCTTGAATACAAAAATTACAAATAAGAAAAATTACATTTTTATAATAAAATAATGTTTTATATATACTTACCACATAATTACATAGCTATACTTTCTACTTTAAATGGCAGCTTAAGAATTGAAAATTTGTGGTAGAGCTCTTTTGTTTTGGTGCAGGTAAGTGCCCCACCCACTTTTGGGGAAAACTAGGTACAATGTAGCTGAAGAGCTCAGTTCGTTTATGCTCTATGTCCATGTGCGGGGAGGAAGGATGGGGTCTGTTCATGTAATTACTTTGTAAGTATATATAAAACCGTATTTTATTATAAAAATGTCATTTTTATGTATGAAACTTATCAAGTATGGTAATTACATAGCTGAATCCCACACTGATAGCAGGTGGGAAGAATGGACATGTACTACTCAAAAAACATTATAAAGGAATGCATATGAAATAAAAAAAACAAAAAAGGCTGGCATTGTAGTAATGCTTGTTGTAACCTTACCAGGGGAGAGAGCAAGAGCAGGAAGATACTGCCTCTTGGTCGTTGCTCATCTAGACCTGTAGGGACATGACCAGTAGTGTCAGGATTGCCCCAACTTCAGTGGGAGCTTTGTGGTTAGGGAGTACCTCTATGACTCGACAAAGCTTAAACAAATCAACTGCCCTTGCCCTGGGCGAAAAATAGACATCAACTAACACACGACCATAAAACTACATCAAACACATATATTACCCGTCCATTAAAAACAAAGATCGGAGGGTACTCCAGGTACTAAGTACCCCTGGCTTCCCAAAAACTCAACAATCTTAACCAAAACTAGGAGACAGAGAAATAGAAGAATCACTCCTACCCCTCATTCCTTAGTGCCATGCCAGCCGCAGAGAACGGACCCAGCGTACTGCAGTCCTCGAACACAGTTTTGATGTCACGTAGATAATAGCTGGCGAAGATCGAGCAACACTTCCGATAAGTTGATTGGATTATGGTAGCTAGAGAGAGGTTGCATTTAAAAGCCAACGAAGTGGCTACTGCCCATACCTCATGTGCTTTTACCTTTAATAACGGTAAATTATTCTCCTGAATTCCCCAGTGAGACTCTACAATAATGTCCCTCAAAATGAAAGTGATAGCATTCTTGGAGAGAGGACGTAAAGGGTTCTTGACAGGTTATGAGAATCCCCTCTGATATTCTTGGTTCTCTCGAATGTAAAATCTTAATGCTCTTACTGGGCACAATACTCTCTCTTGTTCCGAAGGTCCCACAAGTTCTGCAAGACTTTAGACAGAAAAATAACTAGGCCAAGGGTTACAAGGATTCTTGTTTTTGGCTTAGGAGCCTAAAATATGAGCAAATAGCTCTCTTATGAAAAACCAACTTGTTTGTCCAGAGCTTGCAACCTGCTGACTCTTTTCACTGTGGCTAAAGAGATTAAGAAAAGTGTCTTTCTAGACAGATCTCTAAAGGAGGATGCATGCATAGGTTCAAAAGGAGGACCTGACAACCAATGCAGGACACTGGCTGCTGAGACTTCTGTTTCCTGATGTCAAAAGACTTGACTAAGTCTGAAGTGTCCGGGTCTGAGGAAATGTTCACATCTCTATCCTTGACCACTGAGTTCAGCATGGATCTGTAATCATTTATCATAGACGTTGAAAGGCCTCTCGCAGATCTTAGGTAATGTAAAAATTCGGCTAGTTGGACTCTACAGAGGTAGAAGAATAAGAGATGTTACGTTCTTTACACCAACTCCTAAAAACTGCCCACTTAGCCTGTTAAGAGCCTTGAAGAAGACTTGTGTCTACATTTTGCAATAGCATTGCAACTTCTCTTGAAAATTCTTTCGCTCCAACAAGCTTCCTGACAGTTTGAAGCCTGTCAGGGTGAGAGTGGACAAACCTTAATGATATCTGTTATAGTGAGGTTGTCTGAGCAGATCTTTCTTCTGTGGAGGAGCTGCAGAAAGTATGATAGAAGTTCCAGAAGGTCTGGAAACCACTCCTTTTGAGGGCAAAAAGGAGCTACTAGGATCATCGAGGCATGATAAGAAGTCTTGAGATTGTTGATCACGTCTCTTACTAGACTGAACGGAGGGAAGGCATACATTTCCAGGTGTGACCAATCCTGAAGCATCGCATCTGTTGCCCATGCTTGAGGGTCTGGCGCCGGAGAACAATACAGGGGGAGGCGATGGTTCCTGGATGTTGCAAACAAGTCTATCCATGGTGTTCCCCATCGTTTCCACAGGTCGGTGCACACCTGTGGATTCAGCGACCATTCCATGGGTAGAACCTGTTTGCAAGGGCTCAATTTTTCCGCTAATACATCCAACTTGCCCTTAACATAGCAGGTGAGAATCTGTGTACTGCTGTTGTGTGCCCAAAGAAGAAGATCCCTGGCTAACTCACACAGTGACAGAAAGTGAGTGCCTCCTTGGTTTCGAATATAAGCCAGAGCTGTCGTGTTGTCGGAATGAACCACAATCACTGAGTCACAAGTTACCATGGACAAATGTTGATACGCCTGGTGAATCGCCTTCAACTTCTTCAGATTTATGTGCAGTTTCCTCTCTTGAAGGGACCACTTCCCTGACACTTCCAATCGTCCTAGTGTAGCTTCCCAACCTAGGTCCAATGCATCAAAGAACAATGAGAGGTTTGGGTTCGGATGAGATAGGGACTTCCCTGAGTGGAGCGTTCCTTCTAGGGAAGTGGAGCCTTCCTTCTATGAGCCACCACCGAAGATCTTCTTTTGTTTCCTGTATGATGGGGAATACGAAGGAATCTAAAAGAATCTTCCTGTTCCAATTGACCTTCAGAAAGAACCGCAGAGGCCTCACATGCAGTCTCCCCAAAGGAACAAACATCTCTATGGAGGAGAGATAGTCCCTAGCAGGCTCATGCAGTTGTTGGCAGAGCAGGTCTGAAGACTCAGAAAATGACAGACTTTTTTGGTGCATGATAGTATTCTCTTTTCTGACGGAAAAGCCCAACAAGCCCCAGAGTCTTATCTTCATCCCCAAACACAGACTATTGTCTGAGAAGGGACTAGTTGGGACTTTTCCTGGTTGATTAAAATGCCCAACTCCTGGGCTAACTGTAGGGTTTTCAGAAGGTCCTCCATGCACTTCTTCTGGGATGGTGATTGTGGGAGACAGTCGTCCAGATACAGGCAAAATTTCACGCCCATAAGATGAAGCCATTGAGATAGAGGAACGAGAACCCTGGTGAAGATTTGAGGGGTTGTTGACAACCAGAAGCATAGAGCCCGAAATTGGAAAACTTTGTCCTGAAAGAAAAATAGCAGGGATTTCCTCTCTCATGTCTATCAAGACCATCCAATCTTCTTGGGAAATTGCAGCGAGAACTGAGGACGAGGATGTTCAGAGCGCTTACATCCAAGACCAGCCTCCAACCCCTGGAGGTTTTGGGGACTACAAAGAAGCGGTTGTAAAACCCCTCCCATGATAAGTCTTCTACCTCCTCTATAGCTCTCTTGTGGAGAAGAGCTGTGACTTCCTTTGAGAGGGCCGAAAATCTCTCGGAGCCTACCAAATACACCTTTAACGTGATGGGCATAGGCAACAAAGGTGGACTCTCCTTGAAGGGGATCACATATCCTTCTTTGAGAACCCATAGTACCCATGGTTCTACCGATCTGGCTTCCCACTGTCTCCAGAAGTGTAGGAGTCTGGTGCCCACAGGTAGACGGAGCAGCAGGCTTATGAGCCACTGGGAGCTCGGATCCCATGGGAGAGGGATATCCCAAAGAGCGCTTATGAGCCAATTGACGCTTGGGAGCCAATGGGCACTTGTGAGCCAATGGGAGCTCTCTGTCGTCCCAATGGCTGCAAGAGGGCTCTTGATCCTTATGGCACTTGCGAGGTACTGCTGGATGTACGTCCGCAACGTGCCTCTTCAAAGGCCTAGAAGACTCCTGAAAACGTCGACCATGTCCTTTGGGCTCTGAATCCGAACTACTGGAAGATAAGGTGTCCAATTGGACACCTTTCCAGCGTTTGGTTGCCAAAACCTGGGAAATAGCAACAGGTTCAGCTGAGGAAGTAACTACTCGCCGGCAAACCCCAGCCGACCTCCCTTGGACTTACGGTTTGCCAGGTGCAGGGGAGTTTGGCAGGGACCTCCATCTAGGAGCATCAGTGAGACGAGTAGCCACCTCCTCCACAACACTAACACTAGCACTTACACCAACACTTGCTCTATGATCCTCATTGCTTTGTCCAAAAGGACTCTTACAGAAGCTCCTATCTGAGCGACAGTACTTACTAAAGCGTCGAATTTCTTATCCATCTGAGCTTCAGGACTGGCGATGGCACAAGTTTCAGAGGGAAGGGAGCCAGGTAACAGAGCTGTAGGGAGAGCGAGAGAAGTAGGAATCAGGTAACAAGAAGTCAAAGGTGTCGAAAAAGCCACTTTAGGGGTAGAGGACACAGAAGCTCTAGCTTTGGCTCTAGCAGCCTCTTTCCTAAGCCTAGCTTTCTCTAATTTATCCAAATGATTGGTCAACACTTTCCATTTACTTACGTCCCAACCCTTAAAGTTCTCGTACGTCAAGTCAGGAGAACAAACTAGTCCACAGCAGTGAAAACAAACAGAATGTTCGTCATATTTAAATGAAGTCAACCTAGTATTACAGTACAGCCTTTGCTGCAATACCAGTTACTGGTCACACTCGTGTCTGACATAATATTGTAGTCAAAATCAGTCCAAAAATTGAAAAAAGCTAAGCTAAGCTTAACTAAGCTATGAAAATATAGCTCAGAGGCAACCAAACGAAAGAATACTTCACCAAATCCTTCGATAGACAACTAAGCCATCCGGTGAAACTACTCCTGAATTAACAAAACAAAGCTGCTGGACGACTGATGTTTGGTCATCAAACAGCAGAAACGAACCGAGCTCTTCAGCTATGTTGTACCTATTCTTCCCCGAATGTGGGCGGGGCACTTGCCTGCACCAAAACAAAAGGGGGCTACCGCAAATTTTTAATTCTTAAGCTGCCATTTGAAGTAGAAACTATAGCTATGTAATTACTTGGTAAGTTTCATATATAAAAATGACATTTTCATAATAAAATTGTTTCGTATACTGTATACTTACCGAGTAATTACATAGCTAATGTTTCTACTTGCGCAGCAGCCTTTTAAAAATTTGCGGTGGCACTTCTATTGTTTCTGTGTAGATGACAAGCCCCGCCCACTATCGGAGCACCCGGGAAACAACCCTGAATCCCACATTGAATGGAGGTGGGATACATGGACATATCCTACTCCAAAACATTAAGGCACGGTAATGACTTTGAAATAGAAAAAATTTGCCAGCATTGATACAATGCTTGCTGTTTCCTTACTTGGTAAGAGAGCAACCACAGGTGAATACTACATCTGGTTGGTGTTCATCTTAAACTGTAGTGGTGTGGTGGTTGAGCCATGGGTTGCCTCTACATAAGTGGGAACTTTGCAGCGGAGGATAGGCCTGATGGCTAGCAAAGCATACAAAATCCTGGGCAAAGTAGCAAAATTAAAAACAACCAAACAACACTGTCACCCACTCTGAAAACAACACAACCCATCCACTAAGACTGGTGGGTACTCCAGGTACACTGTACACCCAAGCTCCCCAAAAACTCGAAAAACCCTACACCAAGGAAAAATGATAGCAGGAGAAAAAGTGCTTCCTATGAACCCTCACTCAATACCATACCAGCCACCAATAGTGGCCCCAAGGTACTGCAATTATAAAACACTGTTTCCACCTCCTTCAAACAGTGAGATGCAAAAATAGAGTTACACTTCTAGTAGGTCGACTGAAGGATGGAACTTAGGGACATATTGTGCCTGAAAGCCAAAGAGGTAGTGACTACTCTGACTTCATGAGCTTTAACTTTAAAAGTAGGCAACATGTCTTCCTGGATCTGTGAATGTGTCTCCGAAATCAAGTCCCTCAGGAAGAACAACAAGGTGTTCTTAGACAGAGGATGAGAGGGGTTCTTGACTGAATACCAGAGGTTACTGGGTGGACCTCTGATTTTCTCTGTCCTACTCAGATAGTACCTCATTGCTCTTACAAGACAAAGTAATCTCTCTTCTTCTGTGGAGCCAAGAATATCCATTAAATTCTTAATGGTGAAAGAATGAGGCCAGGCCTTGGATGGGTCCTAATTCTTGGCCAAAAAACTTACAGTAAACGAGCAAACTGTATCTCCTTGGGAAAAACCTACCATTTTATCACTGGCTTGAATTTCACTAATGCATTTAGCAGTAACTAATGCAACGAGGAAGTGTCTTATGAGTGAGGTTCTTAAGAGAGGCAGAATGAAGATGTTCAAAAGCAGGACCTGTCAGCCACTTTAGGACTACATCCAGGTTCCAAGAGACCAGATTGTCCTTCCTCTGCAATGACGTATCAAAGGCCTTGATCAAGTCACTGATATCCGAGTCTGACAAAAGATCCAGACCTTATGTTCAAAATCTGAGCAAAGCATAGCTCGATACCCCTTAATAGTGGAGGAAGACAAGTTCCTAGAATTCCTCAGATATAAGAGGAAACCAGCAATCTACGTTACAGATGTCTCAGAAGAAATGTTGTGCTTAAGGCACCATCAGCGAAAGACTGTCCACTTACCTGGTAGACAAGGCTAGAAGACTTTCACCTGCATCTTGCAATAGCCTCTGCAGCTCCTCTTGAAAAGCCTTTTGCTTTAACAAGCTTGCAGACATTCTGAAGCCTGTCAGGGCAAGAGCGGACAACCCTTGGTGGTGTCTTCTGAAGTGGGGTTGTTTGAGTGAAGACGGTCTTTGGGGAAGGAATATTGGAAAATCCACCAATAACCAAAGAAGGTCCAGGAACCATTCCTTGAGGGGCCAAAACAGGGCTGTGAGGGTCATAGTTGCACTGTGGTGGGCTTGAAATTTGTTTATCACCTCCCTGATCATGCAGAAGGGAGAAAAAGACTACAGATCCACATTGGACCAGTCTTGCAGCACGGCATTCGTTGCCCAAGCAAGAGAATCTGGGGCTGGAGAGCAAAAGAGAGGAAGACAATGGTTCTTGGAGGTGGCAAACTGGTCTAATGCTGGTTTGCCCCACAGTTTCCAAAGATCTAGACGGAGCGATGTGTGTCAAACTAGGCAGACTGCATATTAGAGTTCTCCCATTCTTTCTAACACCCAACTAGGACAGGAAAACACAGCTGGACACTTAAGCGTTTATGATTGCCCCAGAGATCAAAGCGGATCTGCAATGGTTGCTGTCCGAAGAAAGACTATTAGAAAGGAAATCCCTTCAACCTCTCAGCCATGACCTAGACTTTTACTCAAACACCTCAGACTTAGGCTGGGGAGCTCTACTGGGGAATCAAGAAGTATCCAGCATGTGGACCCCAGAGCAACAAAGCCTACATATATATGTCAGAGAACTGAAAGTAGTTCATCTAGGCCTTCAGCATTTCTTGACCATGGTCTGCAACAAGACAGTGGTAGTCCAAGCGGACAATACCATGGCTTTAGCATATATCTGGAAACAAGGCGGCACTCATTCCTTCTCTCTCTGCCAGGCAGCAAGAGATCTACTCCAGTGGGTGGATCAAAATCAAGTGACTCTGGTCGCCTGGTTTATCCATGGAAATTAAATGTTTTGGCAGACAAGCTGAGCCGTCGGAAGCAGGTCCTTCCAACCAAATGGACCTTGGATCCCCTGGTATGGATGCCAATGTCCCCAGAAGGCTCATCCATTGTTGAGCTGAGCAAGATGAAAGGGCTAGAAACCTGTGGACCATTTGAAGGTTGCTGGAAATTCTCTTGGAGACAGAAAAGCCACAAAAGTCAGAGTTGAGTCATGCCCAAATAGAGGATCTCTTGGGACGGGGTCAACTGAGACTTCTGTAGATTGATAAGAAGACCCAGTTCCTTGGAAAGAAGCAAAACCTTGTGCTAGTCCTTCATGCACTTTTCCTTTGATGGGGATCAAAGCAGCCAGTCATCCAGATACAGACTTACATTGATCCCTATCAAGTGGAGCCATTTTGAGAGAGGAGCGAGGACTAGAGTGAATGCTTGAGGGACCATTGAAAGGCCGAAGTAAAGGTCCCAAAATTGATATATTTTGTCCTGAAAGATGAACCTTAGATACTTCCTGGAGTCTGGATGGATCAGAATGTGGAGGTATGGGTCCTGCATGTTGGGCCAGAAGTGAAAATAACAGGGCTGATTTTTGTGTCTGTGTAACTCCCTTAGTAATAAAGGAGCACCAGAGCTTTCTCCTCTTTAGCACTTCCCAGGTGAAGAGAGCAGAAAGCTCTAGACAGCCATCCCTAATGGCCTTGTCTGCACTGGACAAGACTCCCAGCCAGCCCGAGGCAATGTCTCCCAATAAATCCTGGAAGTCCTCAATTTTCTTAGCCAGTGCTCCCACTGTCCAGATGAGAAAGCTAAAAACTTCAAAAACATGGAAAAGATCCTTAACCAGGTGATCTAGTTCCGCCAATGAAAACATTATCTTTGCTGACAAGAACGCAGAATGTCATGAAGAGTCGATGAGGCCAGATAAGTCACCTTGGGAGAAGACAGCGACTCCCAAAGGAGGAGCTTCCCCGGTGACATACAATAAATAACTCCTCAAATTAAGTGAGAGGGAGAGAAGGCGAAAGACGCTTTCCCTTGCTCCCTTTTAGCTGAAAGCCAATCTCCCATCTCCTTGAGAGACTTCTTGGAGGAAAAAAAGCACCATCTTGGGGAGTCTAGTCCTGTCATCCAGTTGACTCCTCATCAATAAAGCTGAGGCAGGTGAGACCGGTGCAGCAAAAAAGAAGGGGAAATTCACCAACAGATACAGTACTGTACCAGAGCTGCATAAGAAGAAGAAGGAGCATGTTCTTGATCGACTTCTTCCTCTTCTGAGGAGACCGGGGACAAGGTAGCATTAAGGAAAGTCTTGGCAGCAGAGGGAGCTTTCTCCAACAAGCTCATGATTTTGGCTAACTGTCAATTAATCGGAGCCAACGACAGTTCGTCTTGACCTGAAGATGACAGAAACCGTGGTCTCTGACCAGAATGGAGAGGAGAAACACGTCTGGGAGAGGGTGCTTGGCGCTCAGGAGCTGGCGCCGGATGCTCGGAAAATGGTGCCATGCGCTCAGGAAGATGAGCCAGATGTTTTGTTGCTGATGTTGGGCACCTATTAGTGGGCGCTGGGTGCTTGGAAACCAACTGAGGGCACTCTGTGGATAGGCGCTCAGGTGAGAAGGCCTCTGGACTGTCCCATAAAGACAAATGCTGAACAGAGTAAGGGACAGAAGTGTCCATCGCATAACTACATGAAGGCTGTGGACTAGAGCTGACCTTCCTATACCACTTAACTAGAAGAGGATCTGAACGGCGACCCACATCATCTGAAGGGTGCTTGACTGGTCTTGAAGAATCTAGGTAACGCTTCCGGCGCCTCCAGTCTGCGCCTGAATCACAGCAACTGAAAGACAACTGATGCACCTCCAAAAAGACACCTTTCCAATGGCTGTCTGTCGACACCTGGGATCATGCAACAGGCTCGACTGAGAGGGCGACTACCCGTGGGCACACCCCTTTGGCCTCCCTTGGACTTCCGGTATGTCTTCTCCTAGGTTCAGGGGACTATGACAGTGACCTTCGTCTAGGAGAACCAACAGGACAGGTAGCCACCTCCTCCACTTGCATTACACTGTCATTCACCACTTTTTTTGTAAACACTTTACCCATAATCAATTTCAGTGACTCTCCAATTCTGCCACCGTACTAACTACAAAACCTATCTTCTTATTGAAACTAGATTCAAGCCTGGCAATGGTATTAGGATTGGAAGCAAGGGAGCCAGGCACAGGAGTAGGTGGATGAATAGTAGGAGGGCCAGTATTATAGAAGGAAGAGCAGGACTAGCTACTGAACTAGGTTTAGGATTAGTTACTAGGCTAAGTGACCATCTCTCGGCTCTAGAAGCCGCTTCCCTCTTCCTATCCCTCTCTAATTAATTTAGATGAGATTTAAGCACTTTCCACTACTCACCCCAAGAAGACCAATCATCACAAGTTTTCTCCTTACTACATTCTTGTCTCCTGCATTTACTGCATATTGAAATGAGGGTCATAACAAGATTTTGTTAATCTAGTTTTATACCCTTCACTGCAATAGCAAACATTTTATTTAGAAGATATTCCTTTAAAGACATACTGTCAGAAAATGACAAATTTTCACTTTTTAATATTTTAAAATTCCTTAAATTTAATCATTTATACGATAAAATATAAGATTCATAGAATAATTTACAATATATTCCTAATTAACTTAATTAGTTCTTAGATTAACATATGTTGCTAGTTTTAATTAAATTCTTAGAATTTAAATAGCTTGTCTAATCCTTCGGGCCAGCCCTTGGAGAGTTAATATTAACTCAGTGGTCTGGTTAAACTAACGTAAAAAAAAGAAACTGCAATAGCAAAAACTAGAAGTGCTGGAATCAGACATAATTCTGTAAAAAAAAGCTATGTAACTATCAAAAAAAAGCTAATAAGCTGACAAAAACTTGTGGGCTACCGAAACAAAGCAATTATACATCACCAAAAGACAACTTGAAACCATGAAAAAGCTGATGCGATGGCGCCAATGTGTACAACGAGTCAGCGGAAACAAAACGGAGCTTACCTACCGTTTGTTTCTCAGGTGCTCCAATAGTGGGCGGGGATTGTCACCTACACAAAAACAATAGAAGCACTACCGCACAAGTAGAAACATTAGCTATGTAATTACTTGGTAAGTTACTTATATGAAAACACAAGTTCAACTACGTAGTCATAAGGAGTGCAGCAATACAACCTCACATTATGAAAACCAAAGAAAAAGTGAGTGAGGGATATTCTCCATTTACCCCCTTAACCACCAGTTTAACCACCAGTTAACTACCTTGTTACAAAGTTCAACAACCATCCCACTCATGTTCTAGGATACTTCTATATAAAAAGTATGGTTTGTATATCTGTAGGAACAAAGGACAATACAGTGCTCCCCCACTTTTTTGCTGGGATAGGTTCCAGAACCCACCACAGAAATGCAAAATCAGTGAAGTGCAAAATCCCCTCTAAAAATGCTTATAAGTGCCAAATACCCAGTACCCCTTAAACTAAAATGCTTATAACTGCCTAATTTAATAGTTCAAACAATAATATACCTTAAATTATCATACTGAAACAATTTAATACCTTAAACAAAAATACACCCCAAACCATCATCCCAAAACACCAAAAGTCATCTTACATTACCTTCCAACAACTGTTACTCTTAAGTTTATACACCCCTGTAATGCTTATAACTGCCTATTTTAACAGTTCATCCCCCAACTAAACAGTTCAAATAAAAACATACCTCAAACTATCATCCCAAAAACCTCAATATCATTTCAAAGTCATCTTACAACATTACATACCCACCTACAACTGTTACTTTCAAGTATCCCCTATAATTCAAACATGGCATTTTTAAGGTAAAATAAAGTTTTATAGTAAAACCCCAGTATTCACGGTCTCAAGATTCGCAGACTCACCTATTCGCGGATTTCTTTAGGGAACATATATATGCATTATTTGCTGAAAATCTGCCCATTCACGGTATTTTTGACTGAGAAATATTCACTAATTACTGTATTTTCATCTCATTTTCATGACAAAATGCACTTTTTGTGATAAAACTATTAAAATACTCAGGTAGTGCTTGAGTTATGATATTTCACCTTACTATAATTCAATTTTGCAATGGGGTAAGCAATTAATACCGATACGGCAATATTTTATAAAATATTTTTAAATTTCATGCGGGCGCATGCAGCAGCGTACAATCAGGCAGCAAGAGAGACCAAATTACAATAGACCAACTTATTTTCCTCTAACTCTTTATCCCATCTTCTAGTTTAAAAAGTAACAGAATGATAAAAGTATTGTTAATCTAAATCCAACTTTACACTCTTGCGTAAATGCGTACAGCCATAAACAACCGAACTAGAAACCACTGTTTTGTTTATCACTGAATCGGATAACAACAGCTGTTTTGCTTGTATTTCAACCATTGTACGGTAATATACATTTACTGTAGGTTATAGTACAAATGACATTAAGTAGAAGAGGACTTATATATTTTTACATTATGCCCTTATTTGGTATGGATAAAAGATCGGCAAGGAAATATACTGCTAAATTTAAGCTGCAAGCTGTAGCTGAAGCTGAGAAAACAATGTTCAAGCTGCTAATGACTATAAATTATCATGCATCACCAACATGGATGAAACTCAACCGTAATTAAAATTGGAGAGAAAGTATTTTAATCAAAACTACTGGGCATGAAAGAACACATTACTGCTATTTTACACCGATAAACGATAAATACGTAAAGCTTGTATTTTGATGAAATCAAGTGAAAATAGTGAACGGAATCTTGAATTTTAACACAAAACAAACACCCTAAAACAGCCAGCATCATCTCTTAACGAAAAAAATAGCTAAATTAATTTCACGAGACGTATTAAGTGTTATATTTCGACTTAAAAACACTTCGTACAGTGTAACGAAAAATAACCTTGCCCCATATAAATAAAGTATCTAGAGATTCATTTACGCTAACTAGAAGAAAGAAAGGCGCTCTGAACTGAGTTAAACACAGCGAAATAAACAACCCGTAAACAATTTCCAAACCAAAACATTGATCGCTATGATCACAATTTATAATACAAAAGCAATATAAGAATATATCTACAATATTATTGGATACAGTGAATTAAGGCATAACATTTTAAAAGATCCATGGAAAAGATGTATGTTCATTATGCCGATGTTTGTATAATATGATATGTGAATATAGAGTACAGTATAATGTAGGCTAGGCTACCGTATATGTGTACGATATACCATAGTGGAGGCTAAGCTAATTCTTGTTTGTTATTCAATTTCTCTTTGTACTGAATTATCAAAGTCACTCTGCATGAACCTCCAGAATTAGCTGATATTAATAATTACTATACCGCGTATGTATAGAGTATACTTTATAGTGTAGGCTAGGCTACCATATACTGTACTGTATGTATACATGGTACTGAACACCTTAGCGTAGGCTAGGCTATATTCGAGATAAGTTTTTTCCAAAAAACCATGGGTTTTTTGGAACCTAACCCCATTGTAAGTAGGATAATGCCTGTATAAACATTTTAAGTTTTTTTGTGTGTTTGAACTATTAAAATAGGCAGTTCTAAATGTTTTTAGGAGGGTTCTAAGTATTTGCGGGTTCTAGCTATTTGTGGGGGTTCTACGGTGGTTTACTGTAAAACTTTCAAAATTACATAGCTATTGGTTCCTAACCCACGGCAGCTTAAAAATTCAAAATTTGTGTGGAGGCGCTTTTATCGTTCGTGTGTAGGTGACAAGGTCCCACCCACTACCTGGGATTCAAAGGAACAACTTAGCAGACAGCTCAATTCGTTTCATGCTCTAATGTCCATGCAAGAGGAGGAGGGCGGGCTCCGATCATGTAATTACTTAAGTACATCAATCAATCAATATCATTTCCTGTGGCACCACAGGGATGCATAGGGCCTCAATGAACTCAAGCCACCACATTCTGTCCCAGACCCACTCCTCAAGATCTCCCCAACACTCTTCTCCTGCTTCCTGCCTCATTGTCCTTAACCACGTCTCCTTTGGCCTACCTCTACCTCTTCTACCAACAGCAACCCACCCCAGTGTATCTCGTACAATTTCCTGTCTTCTACACACATGACCCAGCCACTTCCAGCGTGAGAATCTAACATATTCATTGACAGGCTGCGCCCTGTTACTTCTCTAATTCTATTTGATATCCTATCCCTCCAATTAATTTCTAATATTCTTCTGTGAGCCTTATTTTCAAATAGTAAGAATTTATTATCCTAAGTCACTGTACTCCTAACCATTACCTTATAAATTTTGATTTTTGTATGTAGAGTACAGAAAAATTGCTATTGTTCCAGATATTTTTAAGCATTCCCATTGCCTGATGAGCCTTTTTTAATCTTTCCATAAATTCTGTGCTCAGAGAAACTTTTTATTATAAAAATGTCATTATTATATAAATAATTTACTAAGTAATTACATAGCTGATTCCACACTGTTAAGAGGTGGGAAAGAGCATGGACAATGGACATATTCTACTCCAAAGCATTAAAAAAGTAATGAATTTGAAACTGAAAGATTGCTAACACTGAATAAATATTTGTTGTTTCCTTACCTGTTGAGAGAGCTGCTGCAGGAAGGTACTGCATCTGGTCGTTACTTCTCTCAACTTGTAGTGGGCGTGGCAGTGTAGCCAAGGGTTGCCTCTACATTAGTGGGCACTTTGCAGCAGAGGAAGTACACCGTATGCTGACAAAGTTTAAAAGATGCTCTTGCCCTGGGTGAAGTCCAAAATACAAAATAACAACATTATCACCTACACCACAGAATTAAAACCATAACCCAAAGTTCCAAACCATTAAAAATGAAACTGGTAGGTACTCCAAGTACAAAGTACCCCCAGGCTCCCCATCAACTCAAAATCTTAAATCAAAGGTGAGTGGGTAGCAAAGGAACAGAGAATTTCCTATGCTTCCTCTCCCAGCACCATGCCAGCCACAGATAAAGGTCCTAAAGTGTTACAATTTTCAAAACACAGTCTCTATGTCCTTGAGGTAGTGGGAGGCGAAGATGGGCTTGCATCTCCAGAACGTCAACTGCAAGATCGTAGAGAGAGACAAGTTATGTCTAAAAGCCAGGGAAGTTGCAACTGCCCTAATTTCGTGAGCCTTAACCTTAACTAACGGAAAGGCTTCTCCCTGGATCTAAGAGTGGGCTTCTGATATAAACTCTCTCAGAAAAAAGGATATGGAATTTTTGGAGAGCGAACAAACTGAGTTCCTTACAGAGCACCAGAGGTTGCTCGAAGGTCCTCTAATCTTTTCTGTCCTGTGAAGGTAGTACCTGAGACACCTCACTGGACAGAGAAGTCTTTTTTCTTCCTCAGGCCCTAAGATGTACTTAAGATTCTTGATGATGAATGATCTAGGCCAGGGCTTGGAAGGGTCCTCGTTTTTTGCAAGGAAACCAAGAGAGAGCAGACTGTGTCCCCTTGTGCAAATCCTACTCTCTCATCTATCGCCTCTAACTCACTTATACGTTTGGCAGTAGCAAGAGCCACTAAAAAAGAGAGTCTTCTTGGTGAGATTCCTGAGAGAAACAGAACAGAGAGGTTCGAATTGAGGACCTGAAAGCCATTTCAGTACAACATCTAAGTTCCAAGAGATGCTGGAAGAACTTTCTTAGATGTATCGAAGGATTTGATCAAGTCACTGATGTCTGGACTAGAAGACAGATCCAATCCTCTGTGTTTAAAAACTGAGCTGAGCATCGACCTATACCCTTTGATGGTAGAGGTCGATAACTTCCTGAAAAACTTCAGGAGTATAAAAAAATAAGTTATTTGACTAACAGATGTCTCAGAAGAAGAGACGTTACAACAACTGCACCACCTTCTGAAGACTGCCCATTTGGATTGGTAGAGCTTTGTAGAAGACGCTCATCTGCAACTCGCAATTGCCTCTGCAGCCTGTCTCGAAAAGCCTTTTGCTCTGATGAGGTGCCTGATAGTCTGAAGCCTGTCAGGGCCAGAGCAGACAACCTTTGGTGGAACCTGAGGGGTTGGAACCTGAGGAAGTGTGGTTGACTGAGAAGCGACCATTTTTGTGGAAGGAGTCTTGGGTAATCCACCAGGAGCCAAATCAGATCTGGGAGCCATTCCTTGTTTGACCAAAAGGGAGCAACTAGGGTCATGGAGGTGCTCTGATGCACAGACAACTTGTTGATTACCTCCCTGATCTTCGCAAAGGGAGGGAAGGTGTACACATCCAAGCCTGTCCAGTCCAAAAGGATGGTGTCCGTTGCCCATGCGCAAGGATCCAGGACTGGAGGGTAAAAGAGTGGAAGATGGTGATTTCTCGACGTTGAGAAAAGATCCACTGTCGGCTTGCCCCACAGTTTCCACAGATCGTCGCAGACTAACGGGTCTAAGGTCCATTCAGTCGGAAGACCTGTTTGAGGCGACTTAATTCATCCGCAATAACATTCATTCTCCCTTGAATGAACCGGGTGACAAGAGTGACTTGATTCCCTCCACCCACAGTATAAGATCCCTCACCCTCTCATACAGAGAAAAGGAATGAGTGGCCCCCTGTTTGCAAACGTAAGAAAGTGCAGTAGCGTTGTCCACATGCACTACTATCTTCTCGCCGCAGACTAGATCCGAGAAGAACTGAGGGCCCAGGTGAACTGCTCTCAGTTCCTTTACATTGATGTGAGACTTCCGTTGTACCATCAGTTAGTTTCTACTTTAACGGCAGCTTTAGAATTGAAAATTACCAGTAGCGCTCTTTTGTTTTGGTGCAGGTAAGTCCCCCACCCACTTTCGGGGAAGTACAGTGTAGGCAGAACATAGCTGAAGAGCTCAGTTCGTTTATGCTCTATGTCCATGTGCAGGGAGGAGGAACGGGCTCCAGTCATATGTAATTACTTGGTGAGTATATATAAAATATACTCACCAAGTAATTACATTCAGCTGTGTAATTAGGCCTACTTGGTAAGTTACATATATAAAAATGTCATTTTTATATATGTAACTTACCAAGTAGGCCTAATTACACAGCTGAATCCCACATTAACAGGAGGTGGGAAGAATGGACATGTACTACTCAAAAATCATTTATAAATGGAAATGCATCTGAAATAGATAAAAAGCTAGCACTGTGGCAATGCTTGTTTAAACCTTACCTGGGGAGAGAGCAAGAGCAGGAAGGTACTGCCTCTCAGTCACTGCTCATCTCGACCCACAGGGATATGAATGGTAATGTCAGGAATTGCCCCTACTTCAGTGGGAGCTTTCTGGTCAGGGAGTACTCCTGTGACTTGACAAAGCTAAGCAGAATAATTGCCCTTGCCCTGGGCGTGAACATACACCAACCAACACAACCATAAAAAACAATATTGCCTGAACACAAATTAAAAACTTATTACCCAACCGTAAAAAACAAATCTGAGGGTACTCCAGGTACCAAGTACCCGCAGGCTTCCCAAAACTCAACAACTTTAAACAAAGCTAGGGGATAGAGGAAAATAGAAGGATCACTCCTACCCCTCATTCCCTAGTGCCACGCCAGCCACGGAGAATGGACCCAGTATACTGTAGTCCTGGAAAACTGTCTCGACATCATGTAAATAATGGTTGGCAAAGACCGAGCAACACTTCCAATAAATCGATTGGATAGTCATAGATAGAGAGAGATTGTGTTTGAAAGCCAAAGATATGGCTACCACCCGCACTTCATGGGCCTTTACCTTTAACAAAGGTAAACCATCTTCTTGAATCCTTAAGTGAATTCCACAATAATGTCTCGCAAAAAGAATGAAACATTATTCTTGGAGAGGGGGCACAGAGGATTCTTAACTGAGCACTAAAGATTATGAAATTCCAATTTGATATTCTTGGTTCTCTCGAGGTAATACCTCAATGCTCTCACTGGGCACAACACTCTCTCTTGAGCTGAAGGTCCCACCAGTTCTGTAAGGCTTTGAAAGGAAAAAGAACGAAGCCATGGATTAGAGGGGTTCTCGTTTTTAGCTAAGAAACCTAGAATGTACGTGCATACTGCAGCCTCATGGAAAAACCGACTTGTTTATCCAGAGCGTGCAACTCACTCACTCGTTTTGCTGTGGCTAAGGCGATTAAAAATAGTCTTTCTGGATAAGTTTCTAAAAAATGACATGTGAACTGGTTCAAAAGGAGAGCCTAATAACCAATGTAGCACTACATCTAGGTTCCAAGACACTGGAAATTGCGACTTCTGTTTTGTGGTGTCCAAGGATTTAATCAAGTCCGAAATGTCTGGGTTAGAGGAAATGTCCAAACCTCTATGCTTAAACACTGAGTTCAGCATGGATCTATAGCCCTTGATCGTAGATGTCGATAGGCCTGGGAAGATTTCAGGTAGAGTAACATCTCGCAATAGCATTTGCAACCTCTCTTGAAAACCCTTTCACTCTGACAAGCTTCCTGACAATCTGAAGCCTGTCAGAGCGAGAGTGGACAAACCTTGATGAAACCAGTTGAAATGAGGTTGTCTAAGCAGGTCTTTCTTCTGTGGAAAGAGCTGTGTAAAGTCTGATAGAAGTTCCAGAAGGTCCGGAAACCATTCCTTTTGAGGCCAAAAGGGGCCCACCAGAATCATCAACGTGTGATGAGAAGTTCTGAACTTGTTTATTACTTCCCTCACTAAACTGAATGAAGGAAAGGCGTACACCTCCAGGTCTGAACAGTCCTGGAGCATCGCATCCGTTGCCCGTGCTTGAGGGTCTGGCACTGGAGAGCAATACAGAGGGAGGCGACGGTTCCTGGACATTGCAAACAAGTCTACCCATGGTCTTCCCCACCGTTTCCACAGGTCAATGCACACCTATGGATTTAGTTGCCCTGGACACAGCAGGTGAGGATCTGAGTGTTGTTGTTATGAACCCACAGAAGAAGATCTCTGGCTACTTCGCACAGCAAAAAGGAGTGAGTTCCTCCCTGGTTCCTGATATATGCTACAGCAGTTGTGTTGTCGGAATGAACCGCGACCACTGTGTTGCGAGCCACTGCAGGAAAATGTTGAAGTGCCAGGTGATTTGCCTTCAACTCTTTCAGGTTTCTATGAAGTTTCATCTCTTGTACAGACCACATTCCTGAAATTTCCGGACGGTCTAGAAATGCTCCCAAACCAGATCCGATGAGTCAAAGAATAATGTTAGGTTTGGGTTCAGATGAAATACAGAGACTTTCCTATGAGAAACCTTCCTTCTTCAAGCCACCACCAAAGAGCCTCCTTCATTTCCTGGGTGATGGGGAGTACAAAGGAATACGGAAGAGTCTTCCTGCTCCAACTGGCCTTTAGGAAGAACTGTAAAGGCTTCGCTTGCAGTCTCCTCAATGTTACGAACATCTCGATAGAGGAGAAAGTTCCTAGAAGGCTCATCCAAACTTGGCAGAGCAAGACTGAAGATTCTGAAAGTGTTGGATTTTTTGGGTGCACGACTGCACTCTCTTGTCTGACAGAAAAGCACGAAAAATCTGAGTCTATCCTCATCCCTGAATAGACTACTGACTGAGAAGAGACTAGTTGGGACTTTTCTTGGTTGATTAAAATGCAAAATCACAGGCTAACTGCAGAGTTCTGAGAAGGTCCTCCATACATTTCCTCTGGGATGACGATCACAGGAGCCAGTCATCCAGATATAGGCATACTTTCACGCCCATTAAGTGAAGCCATTGTGACAGAGGGGCAAGTTCTCTGAAGACTTGAGGGGCTGTGGACAACCCAAAGAACAGAGCCCAAAACTTGAAAACCCTGTCCTGGAATACAAATCTCAGGAATTTCCTGGAATCTCAGTGTACTGAGATATGAAAATAAGAGTCTCTCATGTCTATGGAGACCACCATGTCTTCTTGATGAATTGCAGCCAGAACTGAGTTGTTCTTCTGCATCTTAAACTTTGTGGTTTGAACGAAGAAGTTCAGAGTGCTTACATCCAGGACTGGTCTCCAACCCCCGGATGCCTTGGGGACTACGAAAAGGCAGTTGTAAAACCCCTCCAACGATAAGTCTTCTACTTCTATTGCTCTTTTCTGGAGAAGAGCTGCAACTTCCTTTGTGAGGGGCAAAAACTTCTCCAAGCCTTCTGAGTGCACCCCTAAGGAGATGGGAAATGACATCAAAGGGGGTTTCTCCTTGAAGGGGATAGAATATCCTTCTTTGAGTACTTCAAGTACACATGGCTCTACTGACCTGGCTTCTCACTGCTTCCAAAAATGAATGTCAAAATCCTTCGAAAAACATCACAAACTTTCACAAACCCCAATTAACTGCTGCATTGAATCACAGTCAGCTTGCACACTTTTACTCTCCACGGCACTGAGGTGAACAGCAATACTAAGGAACTATATTAATTTTCATAAATATAACACCTAAGCTACTCTAAAACAACAGTAAATGAGGTAGAACTATGGGGTTGCCCCACATTGGGTATTATCTTGGAAACTGGCTTTTCCTATAGTATTTTGGTTGCTTATTAACAATTTACCATTATTTTTTGTTGGTCAACTGTAATGAACATCAGAACTAGGGTTGCAAACCCCCCGCAAAAAAGCTTGTTTTTTTATGAAAACAAAAGCCTGAAAAAACAGGCCAAAATATTGGGGGTTTTTAAATTATTCACATTCTGTTGTTTCCTAAACTACAAAAAAAGGCTAACAGTGTCTGGAGCTTGGGTAACAAGGCAATTTAACACTGGAAAGAAAAATTTATGTGTGAAAAATAAAAACTGGGGAAATTAAGGAAAACTATTGGTATCTCAACCATCACCCCACTTGAGATTATGAGTGTTTTGGATACATAAGTACAGTACACTGACCGACAATTAACAACACCACATCTTTCATCAGCAACACTACAAGTATACGAAAAATCAATTCCCAAGGTAACAGGCCGTGCAGAGCTGTTCTATAGTTTTAACCCCTAGGCTACACTAGGTTAGGATCCATCCCTGTATTTAGGTTGGAAAGGGCCCAGTGTCCTAGTTTATATATACTAGGATATGTCTATGCAATAACAGTGACCACATTTCATTCATACGTTTTTCTTTTTCCCCACCCAAAAACCAGTGCTCCAATGGCCCAATCAAATTTCTAAATGTGGAGGGGAGCAGGTTGTGAAATAACTCTGCACTGCCGACAGAAATGAATGTCAAAATCCTTCAAAAAACATCACAAACTTTCGGAAACCCCAATTAACTGCTGCATTGAATCACGGTCAGCTTGCACACTTTCCACATGGTAAACTTCATCCTTACTCTCCACGGCACTGAGGCGAATAGCAGTACTAAGGGACTATATTAATTTTCATAAATATAACACCTAAGCTACTCTAAAACAACAGTAAATGAGGTAGAACTATGAGGTTGCCCCACATTGGTTATTACCTTGGAAATTGGCTTTTCCTATAGTATTTTGGTTGCTTATTAACAATTTACCATTATTTTTTCTTGGTCAACTGTAATTAACATCAGAACTACAGTTGAAACCCCCAAAAAAGCTTGTTTTTTGTGAAAAAAAAAAGCCTGAAAAAACAGGCCAAAATATTGGGGTTTTTTAATTTTTAAACATTTATTCACATTCGGTTGTTTCCTAAACTACAAAAAAAGGCTAACAGTGCTTCTATTATGCCTAGAGCTTGGGTAACAAGGCAATTTAACACTGGAAAGAAAAATCTGTATGAAAAATAAAAGCTGGGGAAAGTAAGGAAAACTAATGGTATCTCAAACATCAGCCACTTGAGATTATGAGTGCTTTGGGGACATAAGTACATTTATATTGTTAGAATTTCAATATTTCACATTTGAACATTGAAATTTTCAATTATCAAACAAGTTTTACTGTTATTTTTCAATCATATTTTGAAACCATGAGGTACTGGGGTCCGTTCTTTCAATTTCAATGCATGTAAACAGGAAAAGATGTATGAAAATTTTATGATTGGCAACAGTTCCTTTAATGTATGATACAAGACATTTACCTGTTCAGTATCAAACACATTCAACTGAAACTTGTATCATACATGTATCAGATTCAGAGGTATGAAAACTGTATGGCTGGCAACAGTTCCTTAAAAGTAGCCTGTACATGTGCTCAGTATAACATGGTTGATACGTATCAACCATGTTATTACATATCCTAATAACAAGAGAAAATTGTTCTACCTCAATATATATATAGGCCTACAGCAATAAAGGACGAGAAAAATCATATTAAAACAGACAGCAAATGATTCCTCTAATTCCTCTAATCTAAAAGGAAGGTGTGAGTCTTAAATAACATCATAAGTCTATAGTACCTATAAGTGAGGTCTTCAAAAATGGAAAAATTGGATGTAAGGAAAAAAAAACATAAAAAAAACATGTTTCTGGGAAAAAACATGAAATGATAAAACCAGTTTTTTCACAACCCTAATCAGAACTGGTATGTTTTTGTATGCTGGCCATCCTGGAATGCTATCACGCATGATCAGTGCTGTTTCAGAACTTTTGGTAAAAAGTGGAGTTTCCTTTCCCTCATTTAAATAACAGGGGTTAGGGGGGGTAAGTTAAGGTTAAGGGCTCTGACCACTCAGCTTTAAAGCTAACATGGCCTGCAGGTTAGACTTATTTATGGGTAAGAACCAATTGGTTAATATAGTTCCTTTCATGGAATCAAACCCCAGGTTTCTAATTTCTGTTACCAAAAATAAATTCCTCTAAACTCGGCCCTTCTTAACAATTAGGGTAGTTGGTTCCCCAAAATCCCTTCTTAACAAAGGCCTATGGTTCCCAAAACTTGCGCATGCGCGGAACCATTCCATAACAACATGTTCCATGGTAGTCCGGTCTTTCTCCCAGCGATTTTCCCCACACAAAACCCCGTGTTTCCAAAGGGTTCCCAACCATGTTGGGTAGATGTGAAGTTAATAATAATTGACCGACAATAAACACCACCACCTCCTTCATCAGTAACACTAAAAGTATGGGAAAAATCTACAATATGTGCGGAGTTAACCTGCAGTTTTACCATAAATGACTACACTCATACCAGAGCTGCAAGACAGAAAGATTAAACGGCATTATTGCAGTAAGAGGCAACACACCATAATGACAAAGAAATGTGTTTTTCTGACTGATTTTGATGTGTTTAGTACGAATTTCACCTTCAGTTTCGTCGGAAATTAACGGTTTTGGAGCTAACTCTATGTACACAAGTGGACCAAAAACCAATTTCCGACGAAATTCAAGGTGAAATTCGTGCTTAACACATCGAAGTCAATCAGAATAACATATTTCCTTATCAGTGAAACTCACACAACCTAACCTAACCTCTCACAAAAGTACCCAGGTCACAGCCCCTAGCCCTGACTTGTCACTCGACTTCCCAGGTCACAGACCCTAACTTATGCATGACCAAAGGACGAAAAAATAAAGTTCATATCCCGTCCGGCAAGTGCAATAACTTGTTAATGTATGGATACCGCCCCCCGGGCCAGTACTAAACACGGCGAAGGGACATTCCATTTGGCCGACAACAAACATGCACCGCCAGTATCAGAACCCCTAAAAGTGTTAAATGGGAGAAAATAATCCAGGTATTTCTAAGAAACTATCAATTTTAATGTGATATTTGTGCGAAACACATCAAAACGACCTGTAAAAGTGTATATCCTTGCCATTTGGCCGTGTTGCCTTTTACTGCAATTTTACCAATTAGACTACGGCAAGCCTAACCTAGGCCTAAGCCCAATTGACTAAACCAACGTGGCCTACCTAGGATAACAAATCACAAGACATTTTTTCCCGTAAATCTATTGTTATTTCCCGAGCAGAAGTACTACTCACCTGATAACTGCACTTAAAGCTCTACTGAGGAGCCGTTTCAGTAGGTCTCGACTCAGCTCCTACGGCATGTCACTCAAGTTGCCTATATTAGACCTTGGTAGCTTGCAGTTGCTTCAAAGGTTATTTCAATTTTGCTATAGGCTACAGCTAGCCTATATCGAACCATATCACATTATGTTTTTGCAAGCAGATTTACGCATCGGCACAACAATATGGCTGAAAAGGTACATAACCGAAAAATCCCGAATCTACGAATAGGAACGTGGTATCACGATACGCAACTCAACCTCACACTGTCTGCTGTCAGTACTGGAAATCAGCAATTTGCCCAGAATTCGCAAGATCTTTTATTTGTTGATAAACTAGAACGATACTTCTTTAACATATTTATAAAATATGTTTTAATTTCAATTTTTACATTTTTTGTGAGTATGCCAGTAAATCTTGCTGAATTAATACTCTAATGAAAAAAATATAAATGTTTTCCTTGTAAATTTGTCTGCTTGCTTCATCAGCAAAATAGACCGAACTATATTCTAACATCGTTCCTATTTTCATTGTCATTAGTTAGGAATATGACAAGTATGAGAGTTGTTCATTTTTTTCAGTAGTGAGAACAGCATCAACCAAATTCTAGCACAAGCCTGTTTCTTTATTAGTTTTTACAGTACTTAGCTCATGCTGTAGGCTACCATCTCTCAACCTCGGTTGAGGTAATAAAGGTATATAAATTGTGAGGTCATTTAATTCTTGAAACTGGCTCTTACTGGACAGATCTCGGTACTTTCATACGAAATACTGATATTTTTACACATACAGTATATAGTAACTCTTGATTCGTAATTTAACACAAGCATATCAAAGTTTAACACTTTCCAGCCCCGACTCAGACGACACGAGAGCAACAGCTATTCCACCGTGGTTGCGCATACATCGCTACAGACAGTGCATCATTAATGGGCATTCCTTTGCCCAATTAGAGAAATACCCAATCGCCTACTTTTACCACACGACGGTAATGTCTGTACAATCGCCAGCTTTGCGCATTCATGATTGACCATCTATGTGCCAACGCATTTCGAATTTCGGCAACGTCTTCGAATCTGCTAGAGATAGCGAGTTTTTCGCTAAATTGTCATCTGCATCGTGGTTACACTTCTTTTAAATAATTTTCATTTGTTTATCAGTGTTTTATGCGTCGGTCGACATATTAAGCAGTTATATAATTTGGTGAAACATTTGTTTGATTTATACAAAAGGTGAAAGTCATTAGACTACGGTTGTTGAGAGTGTTAGAAATTGAGAAAATATTGCGGTAAAGGTTTGTTGATGCCTATAAAGGCGTTGCACGACAATTCTTCACCTTAAACGAACAAAAAACTACATGAATTGCCGTACATTTTTAATCGCCCTCGCCCTGTTATTTTGCCTAGTAAATATATAACGAACACGTCACTCAAATGGTGGCTGACTTTTTTCCAGACCCACGTCATCGAAGGCTGCCCGCGAGACCCACAAATTCATTTGTCTTATACCCTGCAAAACAGACATTCTCAGTCACACGGCAAACTCGATAATAACTGTGGAATACACGCTGTCATAACCCAAAAAAGCAAGGAAGTCTTTAGTTTTCCTTGAAAGACTTGATATTTTCAGACCTCTGGTATCAATTGGAAGATTACGTAGTCTTAGGGGGAAAATTTAAAAGCTCTAAAATTAAATTTCGCAATTTTGAAGAGCATTTTGGCTCAAATAACTTGAAACTATCTTGTGTTGACTTCATTCGTTGGCAGTAAAATCTTTCAAATATTTTGGATATCCAATCTTGGCAGCTTGATGAGCCATTACACATATTAAACAGTGGTCCAGCTTTGACAGGGAGCTAATGTAACTTGAAGAATGTGGGGTAATCCTGTCCCTAGATGCAACACCCATTATTAGTCTTACTTCCTAAGTTGATTCTTGGGTAGACTATGATATGATAGATAGACTTGCAATAGTGCATTCTGTTGATAACACGATTAATTACAATATTTTACGGAACCATAATCAAGATATATTTTTTTAGCAAAGGCAATATTTATAAGATCGTGTTCAGTCATCCTTACAACATTACTGATTTGAGTTGCTGGATACAAATTACAATCCAGCAAACAGTAATTCTTGTCTTTATGTTATAGCATATTGTGTCTAAGCTTGTATACTTTAAATCAGCTTAGTGCTGTATTGTATATAACAAATATGTTGGTATTCTTTAAGCTGAATGCAATAATTTTTTTACCTCTTTAGTGCCTTGTGATATTTAATGGCATTATGCAATGAAACATATGGAAACTTAGAATAATGTAATTGTTGTTCTTGATTAAGCACAACAGAGAACGCCCCTTCTTTCATCGGTATACAACTGTTGCACCTGTCTCCGAATTTCTTAGTTTTAAAAATTCTTTTACAAGGCACAATATCCATGACAAAAATTATGCATCCTCGCTCATCTTTCTGTTAAAGTCAACGTTATTAATGGTGCTCTTTATGTTAAAGTATTTTGTATTTTTATTGTGCACTGTGGCAATAAAACAAGATAAATGAAATATTTATGTTAGCGCCATTCATTGTTAAATCAGAAATGCTGGCTTAATAGTCACCACGTCGACTTACTTGAGATAGACAAGCCGAAGGGGCAACTTCCCTCTAAGTGTTGACATACTGTACGTATCATTAGCAACCAATCTGGGGAAGTATTTTTCCTGCTCAGTGGACGTGGTCTTCGATTACCGTAAGCGAACTAATGCTTCATTCAGAAATAGATATTTTTACTCTGTATGACAATAAATAGTTGTATTCGGTATTGAAATTAGTATTTATAAAGTAACATAAAAATGTTAATTATAAAATAATTATTTATGCGTGCAGAAAAGAAAATGTATTGTGATTTGATTCACACTCATATTCCAAAAATCTATGTGAATTAGTAAAAGAAAAAAATTGAGGGTTTCATTTCGAATTGCTTTTAAACAAAAGATTCTCTCTCTCTCTCTCTCTCTCTCTCTCTCTCTCTCTCTCTCTCTCTCTCTCTCTCTAGTTGGACAAGTCGGTAGAGTTCTCGGCCAACACTTTGCTAGGCCCGAGTTCGAATCCCCGACCGGCTAATGAAGAATTAGAGGAATTTATTTCTGGTGATAGAAATTCATTTCTCGCTATAATGTGGTTCGGTTTCCACAATAAGCTGTATGTCCCGTTGCTAGGTAACCAGCTGGTTCTTAGCCATGTGAAATAAGTCTAATCCTTCGGGCCAGCCCTAGGAGAGCTGTTAATCAGCTCAGTGGTCTGGTTAAACTAAGGTATACTTTTCTCTCTCTCTCTCTCTCTCTCTCTCTCTCTCTCAGTATTTTCCCAAGGTCTTGAATTACTCTTTCTTATGTTCACGGTTCCTAAGCTTGATTTAGCATCTCACCGTTTCCACAGTAATGCTTACGGACTCTAAATACTTATGTCTATTCTCTGAATATATTAAAGGCTTTATGGTTCAAATCTTGTAGATCTCATTACTGGCGACACTTAGACACAATTTATGGTTGATTACTGGACTTAAATTAGTAATTTTGTCATTTAACAACAATGTCTAAGTCGGACATGTAACGTAAGCCTTTCAAAGTTTTTCAAGAAAATGCATGGACAAAGGCTTATAAATGATTACATTAAATATATGCTTGTACGGTCACATATTTTAAAAGACACTCGTTTATGTAAATTATAATAAAATTTTCTCACGTTACTGTTACACATGCGTAAGCAAAATTGAGTTAGATTAAAATGCACACTGGACTGCGTGAAAGCGTATGAAAGAGCATGTATCATCCGAAATCCGACATTTTTTTTTAATTATCAGTGACAGAGAGAATTTTCCTCTTCGTCAGGAAACGAGATACTGGCGTAAACCAAGGAGGATAGTTCACAGTTTACAGTAACTACTTACTACTGTACAGTATGTTGGATCGGCATTTAAAAGCTATGTTGTAACACCGCGGACTCTTAGATTTTACCACTGTGACCCGTTTTCTGTGAAAACTATTTTGAGAATAACTTCTTTAAGAGCCAGGACTCTTTGTAACGTTTTTGGACAAACGTTCTCGGCTGGAAGCATTTCTTGCCATTTTCTTGATAAATGCATACTAAAGGGCGATATTCTTGAAAGTTATAAAAGCATGCCAGCAATGCTTTTGGATTCTTCTGTGTATGATTTCGTCCAATTAAGCAGAAGAGATCGTCAGTTGGTAAGTTTAGAAGTAGTCAGTACAAAAACCACAAGAAGTAAATATGGCTTTTAAGTAATGAAAATAGCAAGTGATTACAACCATTCCTTCAAGTGACACAGACAGGGCCGTAGCCTGGGAGGCGGGGGCGGGGGGGGGGAGATTGGTCCATCCCCTTCTTCAGCTAAAAGGTCCATTTTCTGAGAAAGTCTCAAGCGAGAGATTACCTAGACTTTTTCGCGCGCTTTTTTGACAACTGTGAAAGAAAATTCTTTCTTCATTTTCATAATATAGGACTGGGGTGCAATTGCTCAGAGAGGTTTTGATGTCTTAATTGTTAAGAATACATCCTCAACAACTTCCCCTCCCCTGCTACCACACCCTTCTCCCGGTCCTTGAGTGAACAGTAGAATTCTTGGACATGGTAGTGAAAACAATCAACTGGGCAGGATCAAAAAAGATAGTTTATTCTGATGATGTGCTAGAAATAAACATCACTGAGTCTAGTCTTATGAATGGAAGCTTTCGTAATGATATGATTATCAGTCAAGGCATGTATAAATTTGATCGGTTAATTTCAAAAGAAATTTGTAAAATGTTTAAATATCAACGATACCAAATTTGTAAACAGAGTACCTGACCCAAGCACAAATGAGCGTGGAGCTCCACCCCTTGGCACCTGGCAGGTATGGATATTTAGATTCCAACTGTCCGTATATAAGCTTGTACTGTCGTACTGTCTCCAATCATATACTGTATACTGTGAATTTTTACCATTATGTATAAGTCCTTCTTCAACGGATTAAAAATTAAGCTGAAACAGGTCGGGACCTACACACAATCTTTTATTTTTTCCTGTGGTAATGAGTAAATATATATATATATATATATATATATATATATATATATATATATATATATATATATATATATGTGTGTGTATGTGTGTGTGTGTGTATATATATATATATGTGTGTGTATATATATTACTCATTACCACAGGAAAAAATAAAGACTTAAAAAAATAAATATATATAAATATATATATATATATATATATATATATATATATATATATATATATATATATACATACATATACATATAAAAAAAACTTGAATTTCTTGGCAAGTTTGTTTCGAAACTAGATGCGAATGAAAGGGAGATACTACTGTTAGATGAATACGTTTGATAATTATGAAGTATCAGTTTTTTTTAGCGATGGCTGAAGCTGTCTTTCTGCTGTGATTAATTTCATATTTGTCTCTGTCTGTCTGTCTGTCTGTGTGTTTGTTGAACACACTTGCTCAGGAATTTCGAGATCAGGAAAAATATGGAATTGTGCTTGATCGTCTTTTAAACCTTCCATTTAGTTTTACATTGTTTTCAACATTTAAAACGTCGTTCTTTCTTGTATTTTTACGATTTTTCAACTTCTTCCTACAGATGTGCGTCTCTCGTTTCAGTTTCAGCTCATGTTTTTAGAAATACATAAATATAAGTATTACTAACAGAATTATATTTATTTACATACTTCATTATTTTAATAAAGATTTGTAATTAAATCAAATCTACGGCCAGAAAACTGTGGAATTCGTGAATAATTTTTGATGAAGGTCGCCATCATCGAGTATGAGTGAGTTAGCTGTACATATAATAGTGTAACTTTATTCTCGGAGAACGTTCAGTCTTTGATTTCATTCTGCCCCAATTATTGTATACGATTCTCTAGCGAATAGAGATATGAAGGATTATATCTTATTTGGGACTTCCTTTTGATATGCAGATGCAAAATCCAAGTCGAAATAGGAGGGACACGACTCTTTCGCAGATCAAAGGCGTCGCCTAACCCTCCAGCCCTTACTGATACATATTCATCGGTGTATGAAACAATAGTTAATCCTAGATCCCTAGCCAGACCGCGCAGAAGTTTATTTGAGTGATATCGTGGCTATGAAAGGGGAGACACTCGGTTATGGGACCTGCTGATTACCGTGGAATGGAAACAACCATCCCAGTAAAGTAACCTGTATAAACAGATTAATTTTCAAAGCTATAACCCCCATTCGAATCACAGGTCATTTGAATGTGAGACCAACGCACAAACCACGAGACAGCCTTCATTTAGGATGTGGTGCTAAACTATATCGTGAATGCCTTGACAATAGTGTATTTACAATTTTCTTGATATTATGAGGGCACAATACACCGTCGAGTTCGAGTGACGATACGTAACGTGACATGATATACCTTTAGCCTCCACAGCTGGGTGGTTACTTTCTCTTCCACGCAGTACCAGATAGTACTATAGCATACTGTTATCTGATGCCCCAAGGGGTATCACGACCATTGTAATCTTAGTGATTTTTAGTTATCAGGTTCCCATGAAAAGGTGAACCTTTCACAGAACTCTATCTTTGCAGACTAAATTTGTGTTCAAAAGTTTCTGGACTCCTTTTATGGCCAAATTACTCTTCATTAATATTAATGTTTGTACCACTAATCATTTCTCTCTCTCTCTCTCTCTCTCTCTCTCTCTCTCTCTCTCTCTCTCTCTCTCTCTCTCTCTCTCTCTCTCTCTCGTACAACATGTTATCGTAAAATTTCTACAACTGGAAACACTGATAGAAAAAAAATAAAGAGGCATGAACGAGAAATTGCCATGTTAATGAGCTCATGATGCCAAATAATGTACGTGCTTTACAACTGGCATGTGACTTGTCGACCACCGAGGACTAGGAGCAGGCCTTTGGCCTACAGTAAGTGGAGCATATGAGGATAATTTTTTGGTAAAGTGTTCAAGTGTTCAATGTTTTGTGGCTGAAATTGGTTGAATTGCCTGATTAACATGTTCTGTCTCATCCATTACGTTGCAAACCATGCTTAGACAATTGTGCTAAAAAAATATACATAGAAGTTCAATATGGCAGCTATTTCCCAGAATGGCTACTGTCTCAGTTAAATTTCCAACTCGTGGTATTAATGTCTTACGAAAATGTTTTCGCCAAGACCCACGTCCGTCCAAGAACCCCACGAGAAGACAGTGCCTAGACAACAACAAAGTAATACTCAGCACTTCATTGAATGTTCCAGAGGACGAGTTAGTTTGCAGCCATGTGATTTCTTTAACACAAAATACTCATCCAGGCATCACATAAACAATAGCTTATTAATGAAAAGAAAATAAGACTGCACTTCGCAGCAGAGAAAAAAGGAATAACTCAGCGTGCGGCACCCAAGAAGGACCTGCTACAAATACTGTGGATAGATAAGAGAATCATTCAGCCAAAGACATATATTTAAGGAAACACCTTCAGTTACTGTAAGAGGAAAGTGTGCATACAGAAAGAAAGCTGCAATCTAAAGAAAGGTAACACAATACTGAGAACCATTTAAAGACAGCCTAGAAAGGACAAAATGGCCTCAAGGACAACAGTATATTACAGCTCATTCATCTAAAAAGGGACAAATCTAATTTTGAGGTTAACACCAGGTAGACAGAAGTATTGTAAAGCCTTGGCAAGGCAATGTCACAGGATGTATCTAAACTATTCTAGCCAATAACTGGCACCCAAATACTTGCCGTGGTTATTCATGTTGGAAGCACTCTTAGCAAAATTCTAGATTGACATCTCAAATGTTTTACAACAACAGAAAGGTGATAAAGTCTATAGAGATTCCATAGCATTTGTTAATATCTTTTTTTAAATCACTAAAGAAGAAGGAACTAATTGCATTATACATCAGTCATCAACCCAGACAATGATCTATAAGAGGCTAAATTTAAGAGTATCATTTACCTCAGCAATATATAGGTCAGCCGGGAAAACACAGAACACCTTGGCACTTTGAGATGTTGCTGCGTTGGGACTCACCCAGAGAAAGACATAACAAATAAGAAAATTAATTTGCGGTAGAATGTACACACACTAGTGTTCAAACACTGCAATGGTTTCACTTAATGTACAGGCCTTTCCACTAGGATCTACCTGGCCTTTTTACGTTGACCAAAATCATCACCCCTTGAAACCAACGAAAATACTTGGCCTGTAGAAAGATGTAACTCCTGAAAAACTAAAGGCATTCACTATTGGAAATATGCTCTTAAATAACCTCAGCTATTTTTTTATATAGTCATGGACGTGTCATATCATCAGACAACTAATGCCATTGAAATATTCATTACCACACTGCTACCATTACATCGGATCAGAAATTTCTGGAAACAGTAAGTTTACTTAAGTACGCTGTTGCCTTGTCACCCACATCCAGTACCCTCAAAACAAGGGCTAAATATCAGCTGTCATTTGAATCAAGAATCAACAGACAGTAATTATTACTAACTCTTGGTAGGTTTTCAATTACATCAAAAGGGCAAAGCCTTGTACTAGCCAATGATTCTGTTGGGTATGCTTTTTCACTTATTCCCCACCCCTTTGTTATAGGCAGACTACACTGCAGTCATGAAGGGAATACCGTTCGGTTAACTGTGGTTTGCAGCATTTGAAGATCCATTCATTTTCAGATCCGTGTAACTCACAAAGGAAGGGTATAAGTTATTTTGCAGTGTAACCATGAAGATTTAATCACAGAAGGAAAATATACAAAATTGCAGAAATTCACTCTGTTGAACTTCATATGAAGTGAGAGGCCCATTTTAATATACTGATTTTTGGTAAAGCATTTTGATGAGTATTTAAGTAGCTGCATTTCATATTTCAGTGTTTAATATTTCATTTTTATTGAGTTTCATACACGCTGAAAGTATCTTCTTAAGTTTCAAAATCTAACACAGCATTTGCTATTGTTTTTAACCATTTTAAATTTTCATCCAACAGGCACTTTTTGCTTCTCAAGTCAGGTGGTTACCAAAAATGGTATCTTTAATTTGACGATTTGCTGGTTTATTTGGAATTAAAAAAAATGAACAACAGTTCTTTCTCGATTTATGCCCGATAAAGAGTTAATTGAACAATGTTGCAGGTAACTGGCTTTAATGATTTGTAACATATCAGTTTCTGTTTTATGTATCAAGGTACCATTTACTTGCATTTGTCTGAGGTAGTAGATGAAAGTCATCAGATAGGCTGGTTACAGTGTCTGCTTCTTTCTATATTTATCAGTCTTCATCATATGAATAATTTTTTTACCGTGCCTGTGACTGTTTACCGAAACAGTATAATGCTGACCAAGTAGTTTGTCAAAGGTAGGGGCAGCAGTTGGGACAGAGAAGAGCACGTGGCTAAAAACCTTATCCCAAAATGCTAGCTAAGAATTGGAAGTTAACACCTTCTGGTGCCATTCCTACGAAGTAAATAGATGTATAATATTTTTTTTAAAATTAAGAGAGTGGTGTTAAGGATGTATGATGTATAAGGTAATTTGTAATGCTAAGAAAAGTGTTTTACGATAAATTCAAAGTTTGCTTTAGAATATACAGATGTGAGTGACTGGTTTGGTGTAAAAGTAGGTCAGAAGACAAGGGTATGTTGGGAGCCATGGCCGTGAGGAGAAAAATCACTGGAATAAGAAAAGGGCCTGCAAATTGAGTAAATTGATGCTGATATGAGGATTTAAAAATGTCCATTAAACAAGCCAATTGAAAACAAATTTTTGTAAGAACAAGGCGATAAGAGTAAACTGAATCCATAAAACAGACAAAAATAAACGTTAACGGGGAGATCAAAGACTGGAAGAATCTGATTTGAGAAGTGATGTAACTAATGATGTTGGGATGTAAGAAGAGATGATTCACAGAACAGGTAAAACAAGGTGGCTGGATGTGTGCAAATGAGGGAAAAGGCAGCTTTTGAGAAAAACTGTTTGTACAGTGTACGGTGACAAAATGTAAATGGAAAGATGCTGAAAAAGGGGATATGAACAAGTGCTGTCTATACTGTACCAAGGCGAGATTGGATAGAGAGAAGTGAACGAGTTTTTGTACGAATTTGCAGGCCTCAAGTTCTAGTGATGATCCTTCTGTTTAGGTTACTGTTCTAGACATTTTCTACACGGAGCTCACCCATGATTCCTTAATCAGTTTTGCCGTACATATTTTTTTCCTTGTGGACTTCGTATTTCCACTAATATAAGAATAAACGTGGCAGTGACTGTAGTCTTTTCCACTCTCTAGAGCCAACCGTTAGTGTGGGAAACATAAGTTGTGTGTGAGAGAGAGAGAGAGAGAGAGAGAGAGAGGGGGATCCAGGAAAAGACAGTACGTATATTAGAACAACAATTCATTTTGCCGACGGCGTTTTGCAATACCTCATTGCATCTTCAGGCCTGCAATTTACAAAAAATAATTCCCTTAAAATCTTATAAAAATAAAAATAAAAAATCAAATAATTTAAAATTCACTATAAGGACTGACATAGCCTACCTAAACTGAGTTAAGAAAAGAAACTAAAACATCTAAAAGAAGAAAGAGGGTAAGTAAAAGTTGAGGTGCAGACCAAAATATAAACAAACCACTGGTTATGCTATGAATAGCGGTGTGGAGGCTGTCTGGGTGTTTAACGAGGGGATGGTAGTTTTAATTATGATTGATTCTAAAGTAGTTAGTTCCCCTCTTCTTGCATGGAAGATATGATTTTAAAATCTGCATAATTGATGTTGATTTTGCAGTTCAACGCGTGATTACGTTATGTTGGAGGCTTCGGGTCTGGACAGTCTGCAGTCAGTTCTGAAACTGACTCCCTGGTGACGGTGGATTCGGACCTGTAGCAACCGCTTTGTGCATCCAACGTTAAGTTCCCCGGTCACACTTGGGACATGAGTATTTATATACGATGCTGGATGACAAAAGCGGGGCCAGTCTGTCCTTATATCTAAAAGAGGATATATTGTTAGAGGATTTTTGGGAATTAGTTTGAAGTTAACTGCCGGTAATTCTCTGTTTAATAGGTTAATTAACTTGTATCGAAATTTATTATTGTAATAAATGAAAGGAAATTTTGCATAAGAAACCAATTTTGAGACTTTATATACCAATGGAGAACTATATAATTTATACCAAAGAAATTTCTTTACCGGAAAACTATTGTTTTTGAAAAATTTTATGAGAAATTTAAATTCTTCGTGAAAGGAACTCCAAGAGGATGTGAAGGAAAAAGCCCTGTGGAGGAGAGTGGATATGGATTTTAATTTAAAATTAAAATAACAATAACTATAAAAGTTAATCCCTAGACCTGTAAAATACTTTTCCTGAAAATACTGGTATGAAACCCAACATCATCTCTGAAAACTTGTGCATCTAAAAAAAAAGGTAATGTTTTAAGCTTCTCTTTTTCTACTGTGAAAATATTTGATGCTGGGTATTAATGGAATTAAGGAACGAGTCAGGGTTACAGACTTACAAAGGGCAAACGTGTCATCCACGTAACGTCTATAAAAAAAAAAGGTCGATAGGTGGAAGGAAACTGGTCTAAAAAGGACTCCTCCAGGGAGTTCATAAAAATATTGGCAAATGAGGGGCTAAGTGGGCTTCCCATTGCCACCCCTTCTACTTGCCTAAAAGAACCATCGTTAAAAATAAAGGCTGTGTCCCGCACAGCGAGGTCTAGCAATTGTTTAAAAAGAGGCCTGCTAAAATTGCTAAAAACAGAATCATTGGAAAAGAGTTTGTTTAAAATGATGTTAATAGTCTCCTCCACAGGTACGTTAGTGAACAAAGACTCGACATCAAAACTGACCATGTACGGGTCCGAATCCTGTCTTAAAATTTCGTTTTTGAAATCCTAAGAGTTCTTCATAGTAAATTCGTTCTTGGTAAGAGGGTCAAGTAGAGGCACTAAGAATTTGGCCAACTTATAAGCAGGAGTGTTAACGGAGGAAAGGATGGGTCTAAGTGGAACACCTTTGTGGATTTTCGGAAGTCCATACATGATTCCATACGAAGAACCTGTGGCATATACAGTAGATCTGAAATATGTTATCATCAATAATACCCTTCTGTTTAAGTTGTCTCAAAAATCTATTTATTTTATCTTCAGTCCTAATAATATCTTGTAAATTAAGAATGCCAACCTTCTGAAATTTGGTCGAGTCATCTAAAATGGCTTTCATCTTATTAACATACTCCTGTCTGTTCAAAATAACAGTAACCTTACCTTTATCAGGACAAGTGATGATTATACGTTCGTCTTTCGCTAATTGTCTGAGTATCTGTAAGACAAACTTTCTGAAGAACGGGGCCATTTTGTTCTGAGATTAATAAATGTCTGGTGTGCTAGAGCTTAAATTTGGGACCTTAAGTATTCTATATTAGCACTGGGAGGGAGTTTTGTAATTCTCTGAAAAAGCATTGGGAGTGGGAGAAAAAATTTTGAGTAACTAGGTAAATAACATGGCAAGCAGAAGTCCAGACTCAAAGATGAAAGGAACTCTTCTTTCTTTGACAACACACATTTGGTCTTGTTATTAAAAGAAGGTATCAACTGTGTCTGCACTCAGCTTTTCTGTACAAAAGAAATTAAGGATTTATTAAAAAGATGATTAAAAATAATCCGATCAATAAATAACAGAGCATTATATATAGTAGATTTATAGGTAGACAACTAAAAAATAGTAGATTGAGTTTCTTAATGTTATTATATTTAAAATTAATCTCCATTTCAAGTAATCTATTAGTTGCCTCATGGTAAAATAAACTGTTGATCAATATGCGTACTGACTTTTCCCGGATGCCCCCTTGAAAGCTACTATGAAGCTTACAGCTATGAGATCTATTATATATATATATATATATATATATATATATATATATATATATATATATATATATATACTGTATATATATATATATATATTATATATATATATGTATATATATATATATATATATACATATATATATATATATATATATATATATATATATATATATATATATATATATATATATATACAGTATATATTTAGGTTAGGTTTCATGGTTGGTTACTTTAATGAACTATTAATTAAGATAAGCCTTGAACAACACTCACAGTGGTCAGCTGTAAATACCAAACAAACACATGAGTAAATAAAATCACACATAAGAGTAATGGTAGGTCGTCAATTGAAAGTTCTGATCAATACAAGATTCTACTTTATTGCACACAGATTTGGACATTTCAAATAACAGAATACTGATTCAACTCTCAATAAAGAAAGTCACTGATAGAATTTAACAGCACAGTCTACTTGCAATAAAAAAATTAATGAAGAAATTTACAGCACAACGGAGAGCCAGTGGCCCCAGTAAAACAGGTTTTGGTTTGTTGGGAATTCACTACATTTATATGATTCTTGCAATACTGCAATGTTGATAAAGTTGATGTCGTAAGGCAGAAATCTCCAGGCAAGAAGGATGTTCAGGAAGACGAGGGTGAACGATATAACACGTGTCTGGAAATAGAATAATCCCAGATAAAGCTCCGTGGAAATGTGGTTTCTCTCAATAGCAATTATGAGCCCATGGGAGGCATAACTTAGTCTTACTACGAGCAAGGGACGATTAATTCACGAAATTAATTCACACGGGGAAGCACTCACTTGAACACTGGGTAACGGGGTATCAAAGAGTATTTACTGGGGAGAGAAATTATGAAATGAAATAAGAGATTCAGGATAAGGAACAGATAACTGGTAACACTCGAATGCCAACAGAACAGATGGGTTACCTTTGCAATAATGGCTGGATGATCTGCAGTGTCTCATTTTAGACCTCACGTGCAGCTGGCGGCTTGGCTGATAGTAGCCTTATGGTTCTTGTTCACAGAAAGAGTGCTGTGCACGTGACACGGCTACAGCAAGACTTCTCTTACTGACTAAAAGGTAGACTGAGCAAGACTGAGAGGGAGAGCAGGAGTCTGGTTGGCTTTTATGACTTCCGATTTCGCGAGAGGGGGGACGCTGTTTGCTCCAGCATTTGGACATCGGCTGAAATCTTTAAAGACATTTAGAACAGTACCAGAGCTCACACAGTAGGAGGTAGATAAAAAAAGGATTAAAATCTGGGACTTTCGGTTTCCCTAGCATTAAGCGCTCCTGCATAATTTAATTTCCTACCTGGACCCAGTGTGAATGACACACCTTAAAAGTACCCTTCCACATGGCTGTGTGTAGGTCCTGGGTGTCCACCCCTTACAGTACAGGATTCTAACCCCTACACTAAGTAAGCAAAGAGATGATGGTGGCAGAAATCTGATATATATATATATATATATATATATATATATATATATATATATATATATATATATATATATATATATATATATATATATATATATATATATATATACCCGTAACACACTATTTGAACGTTGCAACCATATATTTTGAGCACTTCCTTCTGTGCTCCTGTTCACTGGTAAAAATGGACAGATGATGTGTTACATGAGTATAATACAAAGCAATAGGAACAATGAGCAAATGGCGCGCAGGTGACTGTTGACCCAGGAAGGATGGAAATTAAGGTGTTAACCAATTGGTTCTTAGCCACGTAAAATAAGACTAATCCTTCGGGCCAGCCCTAGGAGAGCTGTTAATCAGCTCAGTGGTCTGGTTAAACCAAGGTATACTTTTTTCCCTGGTGCTTTTGGCCTCATTAACTCCTGTCTGGCGACACGTCCGATGGTCGGAACACTTGCTTAAGAAGAGGCCTGATATAAAGTTTCATATTGTTGGTTTGATTGATGATAGCAGACTCCAGCATCATCCTTCTGTGCTGACAGCTACTTTTGAAAACCAGCTCTGCCGCACTCCAGTTTATGGTATGGCCTTTATCCCTAATATGTAGGAAAATCCCTGGACTCTCTGAAGCATGTCACACTTATCTTTTGTGCTCTACTACGTATTATGGGGCATAGAGAATCCCATCTTTATGTGTTTTTTGCCAAGTTAAATCAGTTAGTAACATAAATTAAAGAAATGGAAAAAGATGGGTTTTTGTACATACGGAGAAATATGTGCGCATTTTTATTTCGGTCAAAGCAATAAGGTTAAGAAACACTGTTCACATCCATGTTTTTAAGAGCATTGCGTATATGTAGCCCTGAATATGTTGACGAGGAAATATATAAGATTAGGAATACAGGCAGGAAATTGAAATATCCTGACAGTGTATTCAATGCATTAGAATCAAAAAGACTATTATCAAAACCACAACAAACCTTACAACACCAAAAATTTGCTTGTAGTACCTTATAATAATAATATGGAAGATATCCCCCATCTTCCTAAGAATTTTGGCTTTAATGTCACATTTAAGAACAATAAAACAATGAAATATGTCCTCATAAAGAACTCTCACGACAATACTAAAGGATATGTATATAAAGTTCCATGTAAGTCTTGTGACAACTTTTATATTGGTCAAACGGGTAAAGCACGGGAAAAGAGAACAGAACTGCATAAATAATGTATGAGATATGCACAGGTGAACAGTGGTATTTTTGTACATGTTTGTGAGAACAATCATGCTATCAAAAGAAAGTGTATTCTAATAAATGCATATTTAATCTAGCTTTTAAAAGAAAGTTATTGCCAGATGAATATCATAGGGATGTAAGACTTGATCCTAGAATATGAAAAGAAATTTGTAAAATGTTTAAATTTTAAGGTAGGCAGTAGATATGTATAGAAAAAAGGATTATCATAATTGTAAACACATTACGGGGGAGATTTCCAGTCCCGCCTCCCTGACACCTATGGTCTGTACGTTAATCGGTATTTTCCCTTGAGAGTATATTGTGATTCCTACCCAAAATGAGTTTTGAAGCCACTTCGACCTTGACACCTGTCAGTGGGGGATCTGTAGTCTCAAACGGTTGTGTAAGTTCGTCAGTACTGTCTCTGTAGTATATATACAGAATATTTGTGACTCTTAATATTTGTATCAGTCCTTCGTCAGTGGCTTGGAAATAAAGTCGAAACAGGTCAGGACCTACACCCCGTCTCTTTATTTTTCACCTGTGGTAATGTGTGATAAACGAACCACGCGCTAAAGTGATTCTAATTATATATGTATATATATATATATATATATATATATATATATATACAGTATATATATATATATATATATATATATATATATATATATAAATTATATATATATATATATATATATATATATATATATATATATATATATATATATATATATATATATATATATATATATATATATATATATATATATATATATATATATATATATAAGTAATGGTTTGGTGTTAAGAGAGCATAATTTAAAAGTGTAAATGGAAGAAGGAGAGGAAAAACTAGAAGGGGTTTGATAGGTGATTGAAAGAAGCGTTGGAGAGTCGGAAAGAGGGCGAGATTTCGACCATGATGGGGGGAATGGCTCATTGGGCGTAAGGGACTGCGACGCGCTGCCGATCAACCAGCCTTCTAGATTAGTGCTAGGAATTCGGCAGTTAAAGTATGAATGGAGTAGTGACCGTCTTTTCATCGTTGTAGCCACCTGTTGTTTATTGGAAGAGGCTTAACATTGATTATATAAATTCCTATAAGTCTTCGAATTATGTGGAAGGTTTTATTTTTTTCCCCTTGCACAACAGACCGTGCAACATAGCACGATCTTTGTGAACTTTCCTCCAAGTAGTCAGCAGTGCTGGCAAAATTAAAGTCAATCATCACCTGGCAGCCTATAAGGCATTCTTATTTATATGATGTTCATAATAATGTTCTTTACGTGGCAGCAATAAGATTTGAACTGTTCTAATTGAAGCGTACCTACTGTAGATCTGAAATTCAGACTGCTCTGCATCCAGCATTATTAATGCTGGAAAATATTGGTCTATAGTATGTATTTCCATCACTCAGTCTTCGGAATAAAAGAGATGTTTTACAAGTTCCATCTGCGATTAATAAGGAAGGAAGGACTTTGGAGTGATTAATTGCTCAGCGTAAAACGTTTCAATCCTCTCATTCTTTTGTCTTCACATTATTTTATTGGTATTTAGTTAATAACTATGAATGAGCTTCCATTATTTTCAAAACTTGTGCGGTTTGTATCATTGTTTTAACTCGAGTGCAGGACCAGTGTTCCCAGTGGGAAAAATCAAAACGTATCCAAATGATACCAGATTTTGTCAAAAAGTATTAAATGGCAAAGAAAATTTATCCAAAAAAGCATACTATATTTTTATGCATATATATTTATTGTTTTTTATATCTATTACATAAACTAACTTTATTTTGCTAAATTGTTACTAAGTAAGGTGGGACATCATGCGTCTGGCATTGCAGCTTACAAGGAAGGTAATTCTGAGAGGCGCAGCAGGTACTCAAATATTGAAAGCAGTAGCCTATAAGCGACATACAGTATCAGTGTAAAAAAAAATATTCCGAATATTTTATTTGTTTCTAAATTAATAAGAATTTACTATATAAAGGTAATAAAAAGACAATTCTGATGCTCATACTGCAATTAATAAAAACTAAATACCGGAACTAAAAACAAAAATAAGCCTATAGACATCAAATAATTGTCTAAGCCTATTTTTCTTGAAATGCCGCCTGCGCTGATTTGATCACTAAAGTACTAGGTTGTCAATCAAAGCATGGAATGCTGCCTCCATTTTATTTTGTTAGAATGAAACCATTTCGTGATTCAGTGTTTAGTCTATTTTTGGCATCAGGCTTTATGATTTTCACTTGGGAAAAAATCTCTCGACTGCACTGATGAATTGGGTAGCACTAATAAATCTAACATGAACTGGAATGGCAAGGAAACATTTCTTTATCATCACTGTTTTAAATTCATGACAGAGAACCAAAAATCTAGGATTTTCTGTAATTTTTACTTGTTCTAAATGAAATGAAAGAGTTCTCCATTCATCATTGCACTCCTCATAATCCTTTTCGTCTATTAGCTGAGGGAACTTGGCAAACAAAGGTACTGTACTAGGGATTTGACTGAACACTGCCTCCCCATGACAGGATCACAAACATTCAAAAGAGGCAATACCTTATTCATGCCTTGAAAACGTTTGCATATTTGAGTCCCCAGCTCAATGCAGAAATTAAGACATTTAACTTTGAAGCTTGATACACTTGACATTGGGACAATATGTTCATTGTTTAGCATATTCTCAACCTTACTACCAAAATATCATTCTGCCTCAGGTAGGAAATTTGAGGGATCACTACAGCTTACTTTGAATACACCAGAGGTCGACCTAAGAATATCATTCTTTATATAGTTTCCAAGAACAAATCTATAGAATCCACAGATATTAAGGTAAACCAAGTATATCTTAACATTCTCACTTTGAAATTCTTGTTAACATTATTGATGGTAGGCAAAATGTAAGCCTTACACATCTGTACCAAAATACCCTATTGATCATCGATGTCATGTTGGCACTTGAACGTCTTAGGAGTCAGAGAGTTTGGCTCCTTTGAATTTAATGGCTAATCATCCAAACTGATATAATGTAATGACAAAACAACCTTCAGAAATAGATTGATAACTGTTAAAATAATAAAAAGACAATAAACATAATAATATAATAAAAAAAGACAATAAAAATGACTAAAAACGCATGAAAAGGTAAAAAACGAACAAAATGGTATTCAAGATAGGAAATTTATCCATTTCGTCAGCGTCGTCAGGAAGTAGAGACTGTCAAAAAGTACCCAAAGGATACTTTCGATGCGTTAGGAGAGGTTGTGTGGTTTCGGAATTGTTTTTGTGTTGCTCTGAGTGAAACAGTGCAATTACGGACGAAGTTGTTTTTAACTCTGTCCCACCCCCATTAAGGGGTTACCTAGTCGTTATGGCTAGCAAAAACACGGTCGTGATCTGTCCTCCTTGCAAGAACGAAGATAGTGAACAAGGAGAATGGATTGGATGTGAATGTGGTGTTTGGTACCACAAGGAATGTGTGCATCTTGATGAAGTAAGTAAGAAAAACACTGCGAAATTGAAGTGGCTATGCCCAAACTGCTATGAGTAGGCCTATTCCTGGAAATGACGAGTCTGCACATAGCTCAGTTGCCGATGTGCGAGATAGGGCTACGATTTTTGAAAATCTTGAAATGAAATGGATTTAATCATGAAAAATATGGCTGCTCCTCAACCTGAGAAGATAACTTAAGGTGACATAGTTAAACGAAAGAATTTGTTGATCATTAAGTCAAAACAACCTTCTAGAAGATCACTGAAAGGAATGATGATGTTGCAAACGTCTTAAATGACATCCCTATTATTGATACTAAGTCGACGAAGCATGGGCATGTATTTTAAATTTTGCAGATGAACGTAGGGAGGTGGCGGGGAATGAGATCAGCAGTGGGGTTCAGGGAACTGACATTAAGAAGATTGGAAAATATAAACCTAAGATCATGATTTGCAATACATATGAAGCAGAACGGGATGTGGTAACGACATGATTGAGAGGAATGGTTATTTGCAATGAATCTCTGAAACTAAGAAGATATCAGTTGTGCTTAAAAAGCCACCTCCAGCGAATAACACAGATCACGGTTATACTTGCTAACGGGAATTTGAAATGTGGTTACGTGAATATCCAATCTGTGGGAAATAAAACACTACAGATTAGAGACTTGACAACTGAAAATACAATTGATATTTTTGCTGTCGCTGAGACATGGCTAAAAGAACGATCAAACTGCCAAGAATGCTGAAATGACCCCACCCACGCAAAGTTTCCTTCACGTTCCGAGGGACGGTAGGGGCTTTGGGGTCAGCCTTTTCGTACACAAAGGATGTACTAATATAAGGCTCGTAAAAGAACTAAGCCTAACAAGTTTTGAATATCTTGAGCCAAATTTTACATACTCTGGTGCGAAGATGTCTTTCGTCGTAGCCTACAGACCTTCCTCGACAAGTGTGAATGACTTTTTGGATAAGTTTGGCCTACTGCTTGACATGATTGATATATCTGCAGTAAGTGTTTTCATCTGTGGTGATTTTAATCTATGGATGAATGATCCCACCAGTGATTGTGTCGAAGCGTTTAATGATTTACTTGAGTTGCATCGTCTTGTAAACAATATAAATTGCTCTACTGCAATAAGTAGTCACACGTTAGACCTGGTTTTGTGTGATTCTGTAAATCAAATTGTTATTAATATACAAGTTGGGGAGAGATGTACGATTTCTCCAGTGCATAGTCTGATTATTTTCAAGTTGGTAGAGCCGCGTTTTCCCTCAGTCTGTGGCTCCAGAGCCTTTAAATACGCAGCTCCTAGACCTAGACTATATAGCCTAACAAGCTTCCTCTTGAGCTGAGGCAGATTGAGGATTTGAAGTCTTTCAAAAAGAAACTTAAAACTTTTTTTTTGTTTAATCAGTGCCATGACATGGAATATCAAACAGTAAATGTGGAATATGCAGTGTGAGCAAATACATCCGATGAATAAACTAACTTGATAATGGAGGTTTTTGAGCGCTTTGAAAGTGGTGTGAGGGACTTGAATAAGCCGTCAACAAGTAACTAGCAAGTAAACAGTAACCCCACTGGGAACGGAGTGCAAGTCTTGGTAAACTGTAGCATAATTTAAAAGCTCCACAGTCGATTTTCGTTTTATAACCTTTGATTTCCATATTTGTCGTTTTCATATAATGAAAATAATTCGTTGTTTGGTGTCTTTATCCAGCTGTCAAATAGTCAAACAGAGAGATGGGAAACGTTTTGCTGAAAACTTCACCAGGTGAGTTTCGTATAGGAACCATCATCCCAGTTGTCCAAGGATCTGTGTTTATGTATGCTGCATTCAAAATCCTTATGTGTAGTATGTCAATAAAGTTTATCCAGTGTGGTTCATTTTATTGTTTCGATAAAGTTTATTCAGTGTGATTCGTTTATCGGTATCAAAACAACATTCTATGTGTAATCTTTCTTGTCTGAACGAAAGTCTTGCCACCATGCGAGAAGGAAACTAGTTGAAAGGTAAGAAATATGGTCCTAAAAAGCCAATTGGTATTGGCTCAGTTTTTATTTTTGCAGAAAAAGAAAAAGCTTAGGCCTATGATTTTTCATGTACCTGGTTAGCTCTCATGCTTGTTGTAGTTATGCACAAGGCTTCCTGCAGTTCCTTTTGTAATCAGCGTGGTAGGCTACACAAATTTTCATTGTATTAAAACAGTGGATAAGGGAAATATAGGCTACAGTTTTAAGGGATATGGGTAGCCTAATGTGCTCAAAGGAAAACTGGTATTTTAGTCTACATCATGCATTAAGTTTTTAAACTTATTTAGATGCTGTATACGGGTGAAGTGAATGAAAATAAGACCACATTGGCCGAAATGTGTATTTTTTACAAGACATATGAACGTAGGCTGTCGACATTGAGTATATATATATCGATTGGAACATTGTCACTGCTTGTGGTGCTGGAATTCATAGGCCAGGCCTAGCCTATGTTTTACCATTTCTGCGACCTGCCCTTCAATTGAATAACCCATTAGGATATGATTGTCTCTTAAATGCTTGCTAAGAAGTTTGGTAAATTTGTATATAAAACATCATTCAGTAGTAAATAAATTGCTTAAAATAGCCTAGGCCTTGTGCTTTAGGTGGATCTTAGCCGGCTGTCCGCGGTGAGCTAGGCTATGGCAGTTGACGTTGTTCTATAGAACTTTACCAGCTGAACAAGAATTCAGGGTAGATCCAAGCCGGCTGTCTGCGGTTAGCTAGGTGGCAGTTGACGTTATTCTATAGAACTTTACCTGCTGAACAAGAATTCAAGGCATATCTAAGCCGTTTTCCCTGTGCTTAGTTGAGCTTGCTTTACTTTACCTGGCAGTTGATGTTGTTCTATAGAACTTTACCTGCTGAACAAGAATTCAAGGTATATCTAAGCCGGCTGTCCTTATGAGCTAGGCTATGGCAGTTGATGTTGTTCTATAGAACTTTACCTGCTGAACAAGAATTCAGGGTAGATCCAAACGGTGAGCTAGGCTATGGCAGTTGACGTTATTCAGCAAGAACTTTACCTGCTGAACAAGAATTCAGGGTAGATCCAAGCCGGCTGTCTGCGGTTAGCTAGGCTATGGCAGTTGACGTTATTCTATAGAACTTTACCTGCTGAACAAGAATTCAAGGTATATCTAAGCCGGCTGTCCTCTATGAGCTAGGCTATGGCAGTTGATGTTGTTCTATAGAACTTTACCTGCTGAACAAGAATAGGGTAGATCCAAAAGCGGTGAGCTAGGCTATGGCAGTTGACGTTATTCTGTAGAACTTTACCTGCTGAACAAGAAAGGGGTAGCCAGCCATGGCAGTTCACCTGCTGAACAAGAATTCAGGGTAGATCCAAGCCGGCTGTCTGCGGTTAGCTAGGCTATGGCAGTTGACGTTATTCTATAGAACTTTACCTGCTGAACAAGAATTCAAGGTATATCTAAGCGGCTGTCCTCTATGAGCTGAGCTATGGCAAAGTTGATGTTGTTCTATAGAACTTTACCTGCTGAACAAGAATTCAGGGTAGATCCAAACCGGCTGTCTGCGGTGAAGGCTATGGCAGTTGACGTTATTCTATAGAACTTTACCTGCTGAACAAGAATTCAGGTAGATCCAAACCGGCTGTTGGTGAGCTGTGAGCCAGGCTATGGCAGTTGACGTTATTCTATAGAACTTTACCTGCTGAACAAGATAGGGTAGATCCAAAAAGGCTATGGCAGTTGACGTTATTCTATAGAACTTTACCTGCTGAACAAGAATTCAGGGTAGATCCAAACCGGCTGTCTGCGGTGAGCTAGGCTATGGCAGTTGACGTTATTCTATAGAACTTTACCTGCTGAACAAGAATTCAAGGTATATCTAGAACTTTAGAACAAGAATTCAAGGTATATCTAAGCCGGCTGTCAGCGGTGAGCTGTCCTCTATGAGCTTTAGGCTATGGCAGTTGATGTTGTTCTATAGAACTTTACCTGCTGAACAAGAATTCAAGAATAAGCTGGCTGTCCTTATGAGCTAAGGGCTATGGCATTGTTGTTCTTAGAACTTTACCTGCTGAACAAGAATTCAGAAGATTTGTCCGCGGTGAAGGCTATGGCAGTTGATGTTGTTCTATAGAAACCTGAACTGAATCATTCAGGGTAGTAAATAAAGGCTATGGCAGTTGACGTTATTCTATAGAACTTTACCTGCTGAACAAGAATTCAAGGTATATCTAAGCCGGCTGTCCTCTATGAGCTAGGCTATGGCAGTTGATGTTGTTCTATAGAACTTTACCTGCTGAACAAGAATTCAAGGTATATCTAAGCCGGCTGTCCTCTATGAGCTAGGCTATGGCAGTTGATGTTGTTCTATAGAACTTTACCTGCTGAACAAGAATTCAGGGTAGAGTCCTCTATGAGCTAGGCTATGGCAGTTGATGTTGTTCTATAGAACTTTACCTGCTGAACAAGAATTCAGGGTAGATCCAAGCCAGGCTGTCTGAACGGTTAGCTGAGGCTAGGCAGCAGTTGACGTTATTCATAGAACTTTACCTGCTGAACAAGAATTCAAGGTATATGGCTGTCCTCTATGAGCAGGCTATGGCAGTTGATGTTGTTCTATAGAACTTTACCCTGCTGAACAAGAATTCAAGGTATATCTAAGCGGTGGCTGTCCTCTATGAGCTAGGCTATGGCAGTTGATGTTGTTCTATAGAACTTTACCTGCTGAACAAGAATTCAAGGTATATCTAAGCCGGCTGTCCGCGGTGAGCTAGGCTATGGCAGTTGATGTTGTTCTATAGAACTTTACCTGCTGAACAAGAATTCAGGGTAGATCTAAGCCGGCTGTCCTCTATGAGCTAGGCTATGGCAGTTGACGTTATTCTATAGAACTTTACCTGCTGAACAAGAATTCAGGGTAGATCCAAGCCGGCTGTCCTCTATGAGCTAGGCTATGGCAGTTGATGTTGTTCTATAGAACTTTACCTGCTGAACAAGAATTCAGGGTAGATCTAAGCCGGCTGTCCTCGGTGAGCCAGGCTATGGCAGTTGACGTTATTCTATAGAACTTTACCTGCTGAACAAGAATTCAAGGTATATCTAAGCCGGCTGTCCTCTATGAGCTAGGCTATGGCAGTTGATGTTGTTCTATAGAACTTTACCAGCTGAACAAGAATTCAGGGTAGATCCATGAGCTAGGCTATGGCAGTTGATGTTGTTCTATAGAACTTTACCTGCTGGTGAGCCAGGCTATGGCAGTTGACGTTATTCTATAGAACTTTACCAGCTGAACAAGAATTCAAGGTAGATCTAAGCCGGCTGTCCTGGTGAGCCAGGCTATGGCAGTTGATGTTGTTCTATAGCACTTTACCTGCTGAACAAGAATTCAAAGGTATATCTAAGCCGGCTGTTCTATGAGAATGGCAGTTGATGTTGTTCTATAGAACTTTACCTGCTGAACAAGAATTCAGGGTAGATCCAAACCGGCTGTCCGCGGTGAGCTAGGCTATGGCAGTTGACGTTGTTCTATAGTACCAGCTGAACAAGAATTCAGGGAGCCAGGCTATGGCAGTTGACGTTGTTCTATAGAACTTTACCAGCTGAACAAGAATTCAAGGTATAGGCTGTCCTCTATGAGCCAGGGCTATGGCAGTTGATGTTGTTCTATAGAATTTACCTGCTGAACAAGAATTCAGGGTAGATCTAAGCCGGCTGTCCTTGGTGAGCCAGGCTATGGCAGTTGACGTTGTTCTATAGAACTTTACCAGCTGAACAAGAATTCAGGGTAGATCCAAGCCGGCTGTCCGCGGTGAGCCAGGCTATGGCAGTTGACGTTGTTCTATAGAACTTTACCAGCTGAACAAGAATTCAGGGTAGATCCAAACCGGCTGTCCGGTGAGCCAGGCTATGGCAGTTGACGTTGTTCTATAGAACTTTACCAGCTGAACAAGAATTCAGGGTAGATCCAAGCGGTTAGCTAGGCTATGGCAGTTGACGTCTTTACCTGCTGAACAAGTGAGCTGTCCTCTATGAGCAGGGCTATGGCAGTTGATGTTGTTCTATAGAACTTTACCTGCTGAACAAGAATTCAAGGTATATCTAAGCCGGCTGTCCTCTATGAGCTAGGCTATGGCAGTTGATGTTGTTCTATAGAACTTTACCTGCTGAACAAGAATTCAGGGTAGATCCAAATCGGTGAGCTAGGCTGGCAGTTGACGTTATTCTGTAGAACTTTACCTGCTGAACAAGCCAGGCTAGATCCAAACCGGCTGTCCGCGTTGAGCTAGGCTATGGCAGTTGACGTTGTTCTATAGAACTTTACCAGCTGAACAAGAATTCAGGGTAGATCCAAGCCGGCTGTCTGCGGTTAGCTAGGCTATGGCAGTTGATGTTATTCTATAGAACTTTACTTGCTGAACAAGAATTCAAGGTATATCTAAGCCGGCTGTCCTCTATGAGCTAGGCTATGGCAGTTGATGTTGTTCTATAGAACTTTACCTGCTGAACAAGAATTCAAGGTATATCTAAGCCGGCTGTCCTCTATGAGCTAGGCTATGGCAGTTGATGTTGTTCTATAGAACTTTACCTGCTGAACAAGCTGGGTAGATCCAAACCGGCTGGTGAGCTAGGCTATGGCAGTTGATGTTGTTCTATAGAACTTTACCTGCTGAACAAGAATTCAGGGTAGATCCAAACCGGCTGTCCGCGGTGAGCTAGGCTATGGCAGTTGACGTTGTTCTATAGAACTTTACCAGCTGAACAAGAATTCAGGGTAGATCCAAGCCGGCTGTCTGCGGTTAGCTAGGCTATGGCAGTTGACGTTATTCTATAGAACTTTACCTGCTGAACAAGAATTCAAGGTATATCTAAGCCGGCTGTCCTTGCTAGGCTATGGCAGTTGACGTTAGGTGTATTCTATAGAACTTTACCTGCTGAACAAGAATTCAAGGTATATCTAAGCCGGCTGTCCTCTATGAGCTAGGCTATGGCAGTTGATGTTGTTCTATAGAACTTTACCTGCTGAACAAGAATTCAGGGAGATCCAAACCAGGTCCTGTGAGCTAGGCTTGGCAGTTGTTATTCTATAGAACTTTACCTGCTGAACAAGAACAGGTATATCAAAGCTGTCCGCGGTGAGCTAGGCTATGGCTGTCCTCTGAACAATGAGCTAGATCCAGTTGAGTTGTTCTATAGAACTTTACCTGCTGAACAAGAATTCAAGGTATATCTAAGCCAGCTGCTGTGAGCAGGCTATGGCTGTTGTTATTCTATAGAACTTTACCTGCTGAACAAGAATTCAGGGTAGATCCAAGCCGGCTGTCCTGCAGTGAGCCAGGCTATGGCAGTTGACGTTGTTCTATAGAACTTTACCAGCTGAACAAGAATTCAAGGTAGATCCAAGCCGGCTGTCCTCGATGAGCCAGGCTATGGCAGTTGACGTTATTCTATAGAACTTTACCTGCTGAACAAGAATTCAAGGTAGATCTAAGCTGGCTGTCCTCGGTGAGCCAGGCTATGGCAGTTGATGTTGTTCTATAGAACTTTACCAGCTGAACAAGAATTCAGGGTAGATCCAAGGCTATGGCTGTTATTCTATAGAACTTACCTGCTGTGAGCCAGGCTATGGCAGTTGACGTTGTTTTATAGAACTTTACCAGCTGAACAAGAATTCAAGGTAGATCCAAGCCGGCTGTCCTCTATGAGCCAAGCTATGGCAGTTGACGTTGTTCTATAGAACTTTACCAGCTGAACAAGAATTCAGGGTAGATCCAAGCCGGCTGTCCGCGGTGAGCCAACTTTACCTGGCCGTTGCTTCTGATAGAGTTGACGTTATTCTATAGAACTTTACCAGCTGAACAAGAATTCCAGATCCAAGCCGGCTGTCTCGGTGAGCCAGGCTATGGCAGTTGACGTTGTTCTATAGAACTTTACCTGCTGAACAAGAATTCAAGGTAGATCCAAGCCGGCTGTCCTCGGTGAGCCAGGCAGTTGACGTTGTTCTATAGAACTTTCCTGAACAAGCAGCTGGCTGAGCCAGGCTATGGCAGTTGACGTTGTTCTATAGAACTTTACCTGCTGAACAAGAAAGGGTAGATCCAAGCCGGCTGTCCGCGGTGAGCCAGGCTATGGCAGTTGACGTTGTTCTATAGAACTTTACCAGCTGAACAAGAATTCAGGGTAGATCCAAGCCGGCTGTCCTCGGTGAGCCAGGCTATGGCAGTTGACGTTGTTCTATAGAACTTTACCAGCTGAACAAGAATTCAAGGTAGATCCAAGCCGGCTGTCCTCGGTGAGCCAGGCTATGGCAGTTGACGTTGTTCTATAGAACTTTACCTGCTGAACAAGAATTCAAGGTAGATCTAAGCTGGCTGTCCTCGGTGAGCCAGGCTATGGCAGTTGACGTTGTTCTATAGAACTTTACCAGCTGAACAAGAATTCAGGGTAGATCCAAGCCGGCTGTCCTCGGTGAGCCAGGCTATGGCAGTTGACGTTGTTCTGTAGAACTTTACCTGCTGAACAAGAATTCAAGGTAGATCTATGCTGGCTGTCCTCGGTGAGCCAGGCTATGGCAGTTGACGTTGTTCTATAGAACTTTACCAGCTGAACAAGAATTCAGGGTAGATCCAAGCCGGCTGTCCGCGGTGAGCCAGGCTGTCCTCAGTGAGCCAGGCTATGGCAGTTGACGTTCTATAGAACTTTACCTGCTGAACAAGAATTCAAGGTAGATCTAAGCTGGCTGTCCTCGGTGAGCCAGGCTATGGCAGTTGACGTTGTTCTATAGAACTTTACCAGCTGAACAAGAATTCAGGGTAGATCCAAGCCGGCTGTCCGCGGTGAGCCAGGCTGTCCTCGGTGAGCCAGGCTATGGCAGTTGACGTTGTTCTATAGAACTTTACCTGCTGAACAAGAATTCAAGGTAGATCTAAGCTGGCTGTCCTCGGTGAGCCAGGCTATGGCAGTTGACGTTGTTCTATAGAACTTTACCAGCTGAACAAGAATTCAGGGTAGATCCAAGCCGGCTGTCCGCGGTGAGCCAGGCTGTGGCAGTTGACGTTGTTCTATAGAACTTTACCAGCTGTCCTCGGTAAGCCAGGCTATGGCAGTTGACGTTGTTCTATAGAACTTTACCAGCTGAACAAGAATTCAGGGTAGATCCAAACCGGCTGTCCGCGGTGAGCCAGGCTGTGGCAGTTGACGTTGTTCTATAGAACTTTACCAGCTGAACAAGAATTTAGGGTAGATCCTAGCCGGCTGTCTGAGGTGAGCCAGGCTGTGGCAGTTGACGTTGTTCTATAGAACTTTACCTGCTGAACAAGAATTCAGGGTAGATCCAAGCTGGCTGTCCACAGTGAGCCAGGCTGTGGCAGTTGACGTTGTTCTATAGAACTTTACCAGCTGAACAAGAATTCAGGGTAGATCCAAGCCAGCTGTCTGCAGTGAGCTAGGCTATGGCAGTTGACGTTGTTCTATAGAACTTTACCAGCTGAACAAGAATTCAGGGTAGATCCAAGCCAGCTGTCTGCAGTGAGCTAGGCTATGGCAGTTGACGTTGTTCTATAGAACTTTACCAGCTGAACAAGAATTCAGGGTAGATCCAAGCTGGCTGTCTGCAGTGAGCCAGGCTATGGCAGTTGACGTTGTTCTATAGAACTTTACCTGCTGAACAAGAATATAAAGTAATATTTTTATCACTCGGCTGTAATTAAGCTGTAACTTATCTTAGAACTGGTGTGGTAAAACTCTTTCAAGAATAGCTAACATTAAGGGGGACCTGTTGGGAATTCTGAGTTTTTGGTTGGGTAAATAACTAAGAAAAAGGTTTGGGTACCTTATTGTTGTATTTCCTGTTTTATAGGTCATTTGGAATACGAAAAGCATAAAAAGAAGGGGGAATAAATGAATTATGGGAGCCGTTCCAAAGGCACTTTTTATTCATTACTAGTACTACTGATTCTAAGCCTTAACATGCAAGCGCTAGCTTTCGGCTCACCAATCAGCAGCTGCCGGTTTTCTGCGCTTAGCGAGAGCTGCGAGAGACTGGCAATTGACGTTTTCCAGAGTTATTTTACTTGCTGAACAAGAATTGAAAGTAATTACATCTTTCCAGAACATATGAGCTTGCAGGAATCTTTAAAAATGCAGATAAGGCGCGCTGCGCCATTCTGCCATGGCGACGTATAGAGGCCACCCAAGTTGAAAGCGGAAATGGTAATGTTTTGTTTCCTGTTTATGAAAGCTTTGAATAGTGTGGATTGGAGCTAGACTATGGCAATTGACATTATTCTATGTTATTTTACTTGCTTTACAAGAGTTTAAGGTAATATTTTGCTGGTCAGCTGCTGCTAAACTGTAATTTACCCTTGACTGTGTGCAACCCACTGGTACAGATGTGCAGTTTTGAAGGGTCAATTACAGTACATTTACAGCTGACTGACAAAATATTATTTTAAATTCTTGTTCAGCAGGTAAAATAACATAGGAAAACGTCAGTTGCCATAGGCTAGCTCACCGCGGACAGCCAGCTTAGAATTACCGAATTCAAGGTTATATTTTGATGGCCAAATGTAGTTGAGCTGTAATTTACCTTAGAAATGTAACCGATGGTAAGGGGGACCCGCTGGAAATCAGGGGTTTGGGTGGGAGAAGACACTTTCGAGAATAGCTGACGTTAAGTGGACTCGTTGGGGATTCGGGGTTTTTGGTGGGGTAAATAACTTGGGAAAAGGTTTCGGCACCTTATTGTTGTGTTTCCTGTTACATATGTCATCTGGAACACAAAAAACAAGCGTAAAAAAAGGGTGAATAAATGGACAGCGGGAGCCGTTTCAAAGGCTCTTTTCATGCATTACTACTACTGCTGATTTCAGGCCCCATCACGCATGCGCGGTCTTAGAGGTGAGCCAGTCATCATCGGATGCCTCGAACAGTCCAGCTGAGAGAGTAGAATTCTAAGCTGGTGTTCCACGGTAAGCTAAACTGTGGCAATTGACGTTTTCCTGTTATTTTACTTGCTTTACGAGAATTTAAAGTACATTACCGCTTGCCGGAACATATGAGCTTGCCAAGAATCATTCAAAATGCAGATAAGGCGCGCAGCGCTGCTCCGCTACGCCAAAACTGAAAGCAGAAATGGTAATATTTTGCCGCTGACATTTCTTCGCCCCGACCGAAAGCCCCGAATAATGTCCAGTTGAGCTAGACTATGGCAGTTGACGTTTTTCTGTGTTATTTTACTTACTTTACAGGAGTTTAAGGTAGTACTTTGCCGGCCGGCTGTAGCTAAACTGTAATTTACTTTTGAACTATATAGGTTGGTACTGGGAACCCGTTGGTACTGTTGTGCAGCCTTCAAAGGTCAATTACATTTTAGTTACAGCCGACTGCCAAAATATCATTTTAAATTCTTGTTCAGCAGGTAAAATAACATAGGAAAATGTCAATTGCCAAAGGCTAGTTCACCGTGGACAGCCAGCTTAGAATTACCATACTTTAAACCATTGTTGCATGTAGGACTTGAAAATATGGTAATTCTAAGCCAGCTGTCCGCAGTGAGGTAGCCTATGGCAGTTGACGTTTTCCTATGTTATTTTACTTGCTTTACAAGAATTTAAAGTAATGTTTTGTTGGCCGGCTGTAACTAAACTGTAATTGACCTTTGAAAGCTACACGACGGTACCAACGAGTCCCATGCACTGATACAGTTCAAAGTTAAATTACAGTTTAGCTACAGCCGGCCAGCAAAATATTACCGTAAACTCTTGTAAAACAAGTAAAACAACACAGAAAAACGTCAACTGCCATAGTCTAGCTTGACTGGACACTATTCTAAGCTTTTGGTCGGGGCGAAGAAATGTAAACGGGTGGCAGAACGGTGCTTCGCGCCTTATCCACATTTTGAAATATTCTTGGCAAGCTCGTATGTTCTGGCAGGCGGTAATGTTGCGCTGTGCGCGCTAGCCACAGGGGTTACAGAAAAAGTAAAGAGAATATTACTTTAAAGTCTTGTAAATCAACTAAAATAACATAGGAAAACGTCAATTGCCACAGCCTAACTCAACGCGGAACACCATCTTAGAATACTACTCTCTCATTTGGAGGCATCGGGTGATTGGCTCACCTGTAAGACCACGCATGTGTGATAGGGCCTGGAATCAGCAGTAGTAGTAATGCATGAAAAGTGCCTTTGGAACAGCTCCTGCTGTCCATTTATTCACCCTCTTTTTACGCTTGTTTTTTGTGTTCCAAATGACATATATACTAGGAAATACAACAGTATGGTGCCAAAACCTTTTCCCAAGTTATTTACCCCACCCAAAACCCCGAATCCCCAACGGGTCCCCCTTACCATTAGCTATTCTTGAAAGTGTTTTGCCCTACCCAAAATCCCGATTCCCAACGGGCCCCCCTTACTGTCGGCTACAGTTCTAAGTTAATTTACAGCTTGATTACAGCCGAGAGACAAAATATTACTTTAAATTCTTGTTCAGCAGGTAAAGTTCTATAGGAAACGTCAACTGCCATAGTCCAGCTCACCGCGGACAGCCAGCTTAGATCTACCAAAAATACTTTCCTAGGCCCAGTTTAAGGCCCAGCTCACACAGACCACAGCCGTGCCACAAAAAAACAGCAAGCTTGTGGACAGTCATAAATTTACATGGATGCTGATGAGAGTAATTTGCAAGGGCATAAAGTGAAGACAGTTGCAGCATTCTGTCACTGAGTGCAACTCACAAGGATAATGCAACAGACATGCCACAGATTTTTCCAGTGCTGCATCTTTTCGGTCATTTTGTAATGTATAGTAATAAATGAAAACTGTAATAATTATTTTACTTAGCTTATATTGATTGGTATAAATTGCTTTTTCTGATTTTTATGTTTTCACTTACTAAAGTAAATAATCAAATTTGTTCTTGCTCACCCTAAAATATTTGCAGAGTTTATTATCATTTCAATAACTGGATGAACCCAGTGTAATTTCTTACAACGAAATTGTTTTTTTTTTCCGTAGTAGAAGCCACAAAAGTACTTGTGAATTTTTCAAGATCCACTTTTACTGCTAGCCTGCTGTGTGGCAAACGTGTAGGATCATTGAAGCTTCCAGGCTAAAGCTATAAAGTACTGCACATAAAGCTTGTTGAAGCCATACAGTAGTTGCAAAAAGAAAATGCCATTGTGTGTCCATGTGAATTGGTCTTTAATGTGTATGTTGAATGTTTCTGACATTTATTTTGTTATCAAATAAATAGTTGTAGAGATAATGGACCTCACCCTTAAATCTTACAATTTAGAGGACCATAGTGAGAAACCCGGGTTTTTTCTACACATATACAAACATTAGGTCTTTACATAGGATTGAGCTTGCGGACGTGAGCTGGAATGGCTGTTTAACTTTCAGACAGGGTTGTTAACTACTGATAGTAGAGGGGAAGCCTGCCCACTCATCAGTCTGCACTCCACTTTGCTTTCGGCTGCTGTCATGTGAAGATGTCTCGGTGGTTCTCTGCCTGACTGCCATTTGTTTTTTTTTTTTTTTTTTATGTGTTTTTGTGTGATTATTGTTTTTGTCTTACTTATATACAAACCCCCTCAGTCACTTAGCACTTTTGAAGAGGAAACCACTGGGTTAGGCACTGTCCAGGGGAGGACAGACTGTGTATTCGGTTTCTCTTTTTTGAGGTTGATCCTCATTCATTATTTATCATCATCATATGTCACACCATGACATGAATGTGATAAACAATCTAACCCAACTTCTTTTTTCAGGTGTTGTGGAGGCCTAGGGCCTTAGAGAGTTATGTGCCTCCAGGCCTCTCGGGAGAGTCTAGTATCTTTTGAACTTAATGATCACCCTCAGGCTCAAGGGGCTTGCTGGTATCAGCTGTGATAGTGCCTGGGACAACTTACCTGCCACGGTGTGTGTGTTAGTTGTAGGACTGCTCCTACTCCCTTGGTAACCCTTATGCAGTATTGGGATTGAGTTCCCAGGTAGTGCTGTATACATCATCTGTGATTGATTTCCTCCTCTACACGCTGTTGCCAAAGGCACACTCGGTGAATTCAGGAAGAGGAGTAGGAAGTCATCATTGTTGTCTTCCTTTTCATCTTCGTCGTTGAGTGCTGTCGCCTCCTCCCCCTTCATTTTCCAGAGCTAGCAAGCTGAGGAAGAGGAAGGTTGCCTTGCGCATGGATGTAACTACCAACCGGGGTTCTCCAGAACCCTGGTGTATCGGTACCTGGAAAGCCCACCTACCCAGACCACTGGTACTGGCCCCAGTGACCAGCCTACCTGGTCTACCAATACCAGGCCTGGTCTCTTGCTATCGGTACCGTGGTACCTCTTCTCCCATTGCTAGGTGCATGGGTGCAACCACTACCTGGGGTTCTTTGGACCCCCAGTGTAATGGTACCGGCCCCAGGAGGCCTCCTACCTGGGCCTTCAGTATCAGCCCTGATCTCTCACTTGCAGTACTGTTGCTCCTGTTGCTGAGCACATGGATGCTACCACTTCCTGAGGTTCTTCGGACCCTTGGTGTAGGGGTACCTGCCCTGCCCTGGTAGGCCACCTAACCAGGCTATTGGCCCATCCCTGGTCTCTCACTAGCGGCACCATGGTACTGCTGCTCCTGTTGTTACCTCACAGGTGCAACCACTAGTTGGCCGGTGCTGGTACTGACCCCAGTAGCCTGTCTACCGGGGTCAGCAAGGGTCCCTGGTCTACGGACCTGGTCCTAGCTGCCAGCACAAGCCAGTGAGGAAAGGTGAGCAGAGAACGCTCAGGTGCTCCTCCCCCCCCCTCCCTCCGCTCTTCAAGAAAGCTGACCGGGGTTTCTGAGATGGTGGCCCGGTGACCGGCCCGGTCACTTGTGCAAAGCAAGGGGGGGGTTCCCCTGCTCAGTCTTCATCCCTTGTAGAATTGACTGCCAGAGCAGTATTCCAGGCAGCCTTTGGGTCTACAGTATCATTGGCCAAGATAATTTTTTGCCTGGGCTCCTGTACACGCCCCCCCCCCAGGAGAATGCAGCCCTCAAAAGACTGTTACACTGTGAGGTAGTGATATTATCTACCTCCTCCTCTAGACAGCAGCCAGTGGGGGGCACATGAGCCACTGTGCTGTGTCAGACTTCTAGGTCTGTTATTCCTGAGTTGACTTTAATGCTTGGGAACAGGCTGGTTCTAGATCCTTCCCCCTTCTTTGCTAGATGGAGGAGGAGGCTGCAGTGGACAGACTTCAGCTTGTTCACCAGGCAGTGGCTAAGACCTTTACGTCTTTGCTTGATACTGCAGCTTGACCCTTGGGTCAGGGAGGCCCTTCCCCTTTGGTCATAGGAAGTCCCAGACTTCCTTGATTCCTTGTACAGTAGAGGTAGTATACCCAGACTTCTACCCTGGTAGAAGACAGAGGACGCTGGGAGTGTGGCAGTTCTTCCTGCTTGCTGCCGATGGGGGTGGGTGCCTGTCGAACCATTGGGCAAGCTTGGCAGCGACATGCAGTGGAAGCATGGGTAGCGGATGCCTGTCAGATACAGTTCTGCTACCCATAGAGTCTTCGTCATCCCTCACCCCATTTCCAGTCTGGTTCCAAATGTTCATTCCCTGCTCACAGAAGGACCTTGCCCTGTGGGAAGAGGTGAATGCGATGCTCCTGGAAGGCGCTATGGGAGTCTTCTACGCTTCTTCTCACTGAGCCAGTTCATTCACCAGGACCGGTCTTAGATGGAATTGTTAGTTCTGTTCTCGTTTCCATCACAGAGGGCGACTTCCTGCTTTCAGGGATTTGAGGGAGGTGTTGTTCAATACCTACCCATCAGTCCTCCCACAAGTATCTCCTCGTTAACCCCAAGGGGGCCAGGTGTTCTAGTTTGAGGTGCTTGTTTCGGACTCGTAACTGCCTCCGCAAGGGTTCGCATGAGTGTTCATTTTTTATCTCTACTCAAGCCTGGTTGCACAGGTACGTCTAAGGAAGTACCAGTGCAATTTGCTGGCCCTGGTGAGTTCCTTTTCACAGTTGTTAGGACAGAGATCAGCTTCTCAAGTTTTTGTCACGACTTGGGTGTAGTGATCAAATTTGAGAAGTCAGATCTCATGTGCAAGTAGTGGGTAAATTATCTGAGTGTGCTGATAGACAGTAGCAACAAGGGTCCTCCCTTTGGATTTTTGTATCAGCAGTTTCAAGGGGGCAGTGCAGAGGTTCCTGTCTCGGCAGGAACAATCTGCTTGGCAGTGACACAGAGGATGAAGGGAATGGGCTCCCAGTGACAGACCAATCTTTTTCTCATCTTCCTCCATTGGAACCTCATTAGGGGTGCCATTGGGCACTTCCCCTACCGAGGTGCTGTTGTTTTTCGGACACATCTGCTAGAGGTAGAGTGCACACTTTGAAGCATGTATGTTATAGGTGTGTGGGGCCAGAATGACAGATGCATCTAAATCAGTGTCCTGAAACTCAAGGTGGCTTTTATTAGCCCAGCAAGAGAGTGGTTTCTTTGCTTATCTTAGCCTTGGCAAAGAGAGTAGGTGAGCTTCATGGCCTTCGATACTAAGCGCTCGATGGGAAGGGCATCTGTTACGCTGTAGTTGGTCCTGGAATTCGTAACTGAGACTCAGAATCTGTAGTTCCCTGATCCTGGATTCGAGTCTGTTTCAGTCCCCTCTGGAAGGACTTTGTAGGTATGGTTGGAATGAGACACCACTTTGTCCGATTAGAGTGCTGTGGTACTGCCTTAAAAGAACTCGGCATCTCAGGCCTGAGTGTCTACGCCAATTCATCAATACTGATTGGTCACGGAAGAGTGTCCAAAGAGCACATCCTCTTCGAACTTTGTGAGACAGCAATGGGGTTGCTCTTCGTCTTAAGAGGCAAACGGGAGTTCGGTCTGGGCAAGAGATCACGAAAGTTAGGGACATCGCCCCACTCCATGCATTCTGGAAGAACTTTTCAGTTCAGTGGGTATTATAGGCAGGTATGTGGTTGCACCAGACCACATTTACCTCATATTATCTATTTTCAGAACTTGCCCATAAGTCTTTGGACATGTTTTCCTTGGGTCTTGTGGTAACTGCCCAACAAGTTGTGCGGTTTGTCTGGCTCCTTTAGGGGACACATGCATCTCATCTTAGGTGTTTGGGAAGCGGGAAAGAAGGGGTGTGAGTGACTACAGTAGTCTCCTCCCTTCTCTCTTTTACCTGTCACTGTCTTTGGTTGAAGAGACAGGTAGCAAGCCATTGTGTGCTGGAAGGACGAGTTTGCGGGTGACTACATGACGAGGACATCCTGACCTTCATCTTGTGTAGATGGTTTAGATGCATGTCCCCCCTCTTTCTAGACAGTGGGAGAGAAGGATAGACAGTAAAATAAACCTGTTGGTCTTAGAAGCAAGTTTTATTGTCTCCGACACTTGGGTTCTTCCAAGCCTTTTTTTCAAGAGTAATGATACAACTCGTTACTTTAAGCCCAGAACTCTCTCAGTTGCAACATCCCATATGTCCAACAAGCTAGAAGTGCAGGATTCCTTCCTCAGCTCCTCCAGACCAGGAAGATATTCTTGGGTGGGTAGAACCAAACCAGTCGGTTCAGAAATTTACTCAGACTCCACCTTCCATTTGGTAAGTGTCCTTTGTAAAGAACGAAGGTTTGTTTTTATGTAAGTAACTGACCAAGTAATTAAATAGCTATTAGCTATTAGTTTCATTTATTCGCAGCAGCTTAAATTCAGATTTCATGGTAGCGACACTGATGTTTCGTGTAGATGACTGGTCTCGCTCCATTACGATAGAGTTAGGAACGACTTAGTAGCTAATCCTTAGTCTGTTTCTGCGACATCTGGTGTTAACATCGGGTGTTGGAAGCAGCTTTGCTTTTTTTTTTTGTGCTGGTTATTTAACCAAACTTCGGTGTTCAAGCCGAAAGCCGAGTAGCTTTAGCTAAAAGCTTTCAGGATGAGATTTTTCCTTGTTTTGTTGTTACTAAATGGAGTCTAGTATATCAGTTGTTTGCTTTTACAGTGAAAATTGCAGCTGATTGTTTAACCCTCCTTTGCCGAGTGGCATACTATAATGTAAACATTGGTTCATTGTCGAACTGATATTTACGTTCGCTACTGAATGATTTTTTCGATAATGAATACCTCTACAGACTAGTAGTGTGATAATGTAAAATGTTGCCAAGTAACATAATAAAGTAAACTTTGCATTCGCTTCCATCTTTATCAAGTACCGTAATAAAACGTAAGCATTGTGTTCATTACAGGACCGATATTTTTGGTAATGATACTCTATATTTCTGCAAGTCTCAAATAATGTTTGTTAGTAGTTGAGATTTACCTCTATGATGATACTCTGTGTTCTTCAAAGAATTAATTAAACATCATCTTATTACTTTGCAGAGAACTGAAAAAATGTACGAACAGAACGTAGTAAGGAGAGAAATTTATTTTTTTTTTTTTTTTTGGTTGCGCTGGGCATTTGGAAAAATTGATGTTCTTGACAGCCGAGGATCAGCTCTGAATGCCCAGAAGCGCTCACCAGCTCCCGATTTCTTAACTTACAAGCTACTAGTTTGCTTTACGCCCAGTTGCCTGGCGCCATCTACTGTACACCTGAGAGCACCCAGTGCCCAACACAAGCTCCTGATCGTCTGGCGCCTACTCTCCCCGCATCCAATTTTTTTCTCTCCTGCTACTAGCCCTCTTAATTTTTTTCTTCTTGCTCCCGCACCTGGCTCCCTAGCTCCCTTCCCATGCCATTGCCACTCTTGTGTTGGGTTAACAGAAGTTAACCTTGTAATAGTAAAGTGTTGTGCAGTGGAGGAGGTGTCTACTCATCCCCCGATGCTCCTAGACAGAAAGTCTCTGTCAGACTCCCCCAAACCCGGGAGGAGGCATACTGGAAGTCCAAGGAAGGTCAGGGGGTTACACACAGGTAGTTGCCCCCCCTCAGTCGAGCCTGTTGCTGGTCCCAGGTATCGACAGACAGTCACTGGAAAGGTGTTTTTATGTAAGCAACTTACCCGGTAATTACATAGCTACAGTTTCCACTTACGGCAGCCAAAATTCAAATTTTGCGGGTTCTGCTTCGATTGCTCAGTGTAGGTGCACAGTACTGCCCTCTAACGGCAATACAGTACTAGGAACGACTTGGCTAAACACCTCATTCTGTTTTCTGCCATACTCAACTAAACATCGAGTGCTTACTGCAGCTTATTCTTATTTTCCGCTGATTTCACCGGATTTCGGTAGTATTACACAACCACCAGAACGTGTAATTCATAGCCTTCGAGCAGAGTTCTTTCATAATTTGGTCTTAAAAGTAATTCTCAAATGTTACACCGTTCCGTTAGGCCAAAACTTTTACATTCATGTTTTGCTTACCAGTCTTAGGCTATTCCATTAGGCCAAAAAACTTTTGCATTCATGATTTATTAACCGTGCATGGGCTGTGACCAACCACTGGTAAGTGATTGCCTTAAAAGCAATTCTTGAATGTTACGCCATTCCTTCAGGCTCCTTTAGGCCAAACATTTGCAAATTATTTTTTGTTTATTGGGCCTAGGCATCTTGCAAGCCTCAGGTAAATTATTTTAAAGTAACTCTTAAATGTTACACTATTCCTTTAGGCCAAAACGTTTGTAATTTGTTATGTTTACTGGGCAGAGAACTGAAAAGTTTAGCAGCTAGAAGGCAGTAAGGAGAGAATGGTGTTAATGTTTGGCTGTGGTGATCCTTAAGAGGAAACGTTCTTGACAGAAGAGTTTCGGCTACTGGTTCTTGCTTCGGCAGTACTTCGGAACATTACAGAGAAGGTTCGAATGGCCCTTTAGTACGGAGGTGTTTTTCCTGGTATCACGCAATCATGAACGTTCCACATCTTTAGCTCCTAGCCTCCAGCACTGGCCACTAATTAGTGGTGGGTGTAATCGGTTACTGGATTCGATCACTAATTAGAGAATAAAAACACATTGTTCTACAATATTAGAGTTGGATTTGCTTTGATACTTTACTGCTAAAACTACTTTTTGATATTATGGCAAATTCAACAATAATTTGTATTTTTCCTAGCATACAAACCCAACATCATGTGATAGGAGTATCCTTAGGTGCGCATGCGCAGATGGCTATGGTAAACTACTTTTTTATATTTATCATTTGTTTTAGAAGATACACGTAAATTTGGTATCTTACAACGCATACATGTCTGAACATATAAAATGCTAATGTTATTCATACATTTTATGTGTTTTTATGCCCAGATACCACAAATTGCTATACTGTATAGATATATAAAAGAAGTTAGCAATCTATTACTAATCAATTATTTTTTCATGAAAGTAATCGGTAACCGCGATTACCGAAATTCAGTGAAACGCCCACCACTAGCCTCCTCCTGCCACCCTGTGCTCAGGAGCGACTGCCACCTGCCTCCTGCCTCCACACGCCTCCTGGCCCCAGCTCAGAGCACGCAGCACCTGGCGCCAGCTCATGTCCACTTGGCTCCAATTCTCTCCTGCTACTAGCCCTTCTATGTTATCCACTTGTTCCTGGCTCTTTTGCTTCCTTCCCATGCCTTTGCCAGCCTTATATTTCGATTATCATGAATTTAACCATTATAACAGTGAAGTGTTGTGCAGCGGAGGAGGTGGCTACTTGTGCCCCGATGCTCCTAGACGAAGGTCCCTGTTCCGCTCCCCCACACTGGGGAGAAGACAAACTGGAGGTCCAAGGGAGGTTGGGGGTTCACATACGGGACAAGCCCCCTCAGTCGAGCTAGTTGCCAGTCCCAGGTATCGACAGACAGCCACTGGAAAGGCGTCTTACTGGATGTGTAGTGGAGAAGGTGGCTATCTGGCCCCTTGGATCTCCTAGGCCTAAAGTCACTGTCCTGCTCCCCCTGCATTGGGGAGAAGATATATTGGTGGTCCAAGGGAGTCCGAGAGGGTTGCCCCAATAGTTGCCCCCTCAGTCAAACCTGTAGTCTATACCCAGGTGGCGGCAGAAAGCCACTGAAAAGGCGTCTTGATGGAGGTGTAGTGTTTGTCAGCCACTGGAAAGGCATCTTGATTGAGATGCCCAAAGAGACAGGGTATAAGGTGTCCTTACTCTTGGAAACAACTGTCTTCTTCCAAAAAGCCCATGAGCTCCTGAAGTTGACACTTAATCAGGGATAAAGCAGAGTCTTCCTGAGCCGATGAAGAAGAAATAGGCGCCGGCGCTGAATGCTCCATAGTTGGTGCCAAGTGCCTAGAAGTTGGCGCTGAGTGGTCGGCTGCGGAAGTCTTAGGGGCGAGCAGGCACCTAGCGGGCCGAAGAGAGCACTTGTTAGAAGGAGACGGGCACATACTCGAAGCTTCTTGTAGCTTGGAGACCAAAATCGGGCACTCAGATCTTCCACACCTCTTCCTCAGAACACAATCATCGTCGCAGAATCCTTTGTTTTGGTTTTCAGCCTCAACTCTCGGAATTTTCGAGCTTCTTTCAATCTGCCAAGAGAGTTTTCAGATGGTAGGCAAGTTAGTTTAGCTAGGAAACTTAGTGGATGTTCCTTTGGGGGCTTCGTTGTCCACCATCATTAGTTAAGATTACACATCTTATGAGAGTCTTACATTTTCCTCCAGTTCCAAGGTTTCCGGTGCAGACAAGCACCTTAATGTGTTTTTGTTTCTTCATGCAATTGCAGTTGCCATTCTCTGCTTCCTGTCAAGAGGTAGCGAGGCTAGCTTCATCTCTCAGTCTTCCTACATTTTCGCTGTGGTTCCCTCTGTCGCTCCTTCGGTCCAACTTCACGCCTGGATTCAGCTTCCAGTTTCCTAGCACCAACCAGCTAGCACTGGGCGCTGACTCCCAAATGCCCACCCCTCGTCCAGAGCACTTGACACCATTGGCACTCAACTTCCACCGCTGAGTGCCTAACACCCGCTCACATGCTAATTTTTTCTTTTTTAGAGCATTGTGTTTGACTTACAGAGTTGGCAACAGCCTGGTTTTGGACTAGGCCTCTGTTTTTTGTTGTGCTTAGATTTTGGTGGATTATGGACTTTGCTACCCTTTTTTAAGTTTGCCAGATATAAGTTCTGTTCCACATACAGCTCCGCATATGCTTCAGGCTGAACGAGGTACTGTCAGTCCACATGGGCTGCAGAGTTGGCAGCGAGTCCGCACTTTGTCTGCAGTTTGTGCTGTGATCCTCCAGCAACAATAGAATTTCGGTGGGCAAATCAGTCAAGTATTCTAGCCACGTGAATTTTTCAGGGCTCTTAAGATCTGGAAGTCATATCGAGCCGTCAGAAGAGTGTCCTTCTTTCCAAGTGGACCTTCGATCCCCTGGTCTCACAGGATCTGTGGACTCTATGGGGCGAGACAACTTTTGGCATGTCTGTCAATGCAAGGACCCTTCGCCTCCTCCCTTGGATTCTCTGGTCTAATTTCTCTAGTATGGGCAACAGTCGCCATATACAGACCGATCCTTCTTGGTTCTCCTCGCCTTGCACATTCTTATGGTTCAGGGAAGCCCTAAATAAGTTTCAGGCACATTGTAACATTACGAGGACCGTCATAACACGTTCTGTTCTATGTAGAATGACCCCTGAATTGGTGGATCCTCCAGGTTACTTCCCCAACTGTTTCTCCTCCATCAACATCCCTCAAGAGATACCACCAAAGATGGTCTGCTCATGCCCGGACAGACTTCAGGCGATCCGGAGGCTTGTCAGTTGAAAAGGTTTTGAGACGTGTCGCAAAGACTAAGGCATGCAAACATCAATATTTTAGCTTCATCTTCCAGACTAAGGGGTCAGTTTTCCGTAACTTGTACCTCAGACACTTCGTCTCTCCTTTTAAGACATCTGTGACCCAATGGCAGTTTACCTCTTTTCTGAGGAGGTGTAGCTTCTCTAGTACTCTTCCATTTACAAGTAAAGAGCTATGCTTAACTCAGGTTTAAGCACAGGGACCTAGATTTATTCCTAATCTCTGTCCTTCCTCAAGTCCTTTACCCAGCCAAGGAAGGAAGAACTTGACTTGGATTGTTTGCTCCCCTTGGGTATTTTAGTCAAGTTCAAGGTCCCATCCAAGGCCTGGATCCGTTCTTTCTCCTTTTAGATTGTTTTGGACTCCCTTGACTTCTAGGAGCAACCAACATCTTGTTATCTAACTCGCCTGACGCCATGCTCCTCTGGCACCAGCCACAGCCTGGTGCCAGCTCATGCTCCTAGTGTCCGCCAGCTCCCGAACTCTGAGCTCGCCTGGTGCCTAGCTCCTCTGGCGCCAGCCGCCAACTCCTAGCTTACCTGGCACCCAGCTCCTCTGGCGTCAGCTAATGCTCTGAGTGTCTGCTAGCTCCTGAACTCCTAGCTCGCCTCACGCTCAGCTCCTTTGGTGTCATCTCATGCTCTGAGTGTCTGCCAGCTTCTGACCCCCAAGCTCACCTGGCACCCAGCTCTTCTGGCTCCAACTCTTGCTCAGCAGTAGTATAGAGAGCTCTCTGTCCAGTTGGAATTTTTTCAGAAATTCCCTGAGGTGAACCACAAATCAGAGGACCTTCCATAACCTAGGGAGCTATGGCAGGAACCCATCTCTTCCCCTGCCTAGACGTGTTGTCCTCCATCTTTTTGGGAGAGCATTTTGCCTACTTTGAAGCGAAGCTAAGGACGTCAGAACAGCCTCTACCTCCTCGGTTTTCAGATGCTATATCCTCTTCACATCCATTCTGCTATCAACCTACCGGAAGCGTAAGCGATCTTTGCTTCTCACATTTTTAATGAAACCTTAAACACTGTCGAAATTTTCCAATACTTCGAGACCATATTTAGTGATTGACATGGTATCGCGGAAGGAAACACAGGATGTTCTGCTGTCTCTTTGCCTTTTCAGTAAGGTGCTGAGTTTGGAGAGCCAGGGGGTTACAACATACCTGGAGCACCTACCACTCTCATTGGATGGGTTGAGTGTTATTTCAGTGTAGGTCTCAGTGTTATCTTGTTGTTTTTATTTTGGTGCTGCTCCCAGGGCAAGGGCGGGCACCTATCACGTTTTGCTAGCCATCGGAGCACTTCCCTAGCTGCAAAGTTCCCCCTAAGTAGGAGGCGACCCTTGGCTATACCGGCACGCCACTATGAGTTAAGATGAGCACCAACCAGAGGCAGTATCCACCTGCAGTAAAGCTCTTAACTGATAGGAAATGACAAGCATTTCTTTCAATACCAGCAACTTTTCTATTGCAAATTCATTAGATGACTTAATGTTTTAGAGTAGAATATGTCCATGATCTCACCTAGAGCCTTGATGGCCAGGTCGGTTAGAGCAGCAGCTCAGGCTTCTTGAGGTCTGTGGCATGGGTTCAAATCTGCAGCCAACCAGTCAGAAAGGCGGACACTTTGCTATCCGTGTAGGCACCTTGGGATTATGTATGTAATCAACGGATAGGTTTGCTTAAAGCAAATGAGTGTTACAGACTAATACACACACAAACAAAGCCATTCCAACATCTTCTAAAAACATAACAGACACCTCACAAGTCTCGACTGTCGACCTAAACCACGCAACAACTCCTCACTGCCTGGAGAAAGGGTGCTGGTGACTGGTACAATGCATGTACATACACTACCAGGGTCTAAGCAATGACAGGCAGGGCAACCGATCGAGACTACAGTCTACCCCAAAGCCAAATCAAAGTTCTTCAAAGAAGGCACCGTGCTTATCCATACATATGGGAAAACAAGCACTTTAAAAGAAGAAGATAATGTCCATGATCCCACCTCTTATCAATGTGGAATCATCTATGTAATTACTGGGTAAGTCACTTATATAAAAATGACATTTTTGTAATAAAGTAAAGTTTTATATATACTTAATCAGTAATTACATGATCGGGGCCCTCCTTCCTCCCCTCTGATGGACATTAGGCATAAAACGGAATGAGGAGGTTAGCTTAGTCGTTCCAAGAATTGCCGTTGGGGCCCTATCAGATCTCCTAAACCCAGTCCCTGTCAGATTCCCTTAAACCTGGGAGGAGGCATACTGTCAGTCCATGGGAGTTCAAAGTGGTTTTGCCCATGGGTAGTTGCTCCCTCAGCCGAACCTGTCGCTATTTCCCAGGTATCAGTGGATAACCGCTGGAAAAGTGGATCAGACTCTTCACGAGCCAAAAGGGTGCAGCTGGCATTTCCAGGATTCTTCCAGGCCACTGAAAAGGCTCGCAATGGAGGATCAGGCTCCCTCGATCCCTCACAAGCACCATGGGACCAGGAGCCTTCTTGTAGCTTTTGGGACGACACAGAGCTCCCAGTGGCTCCCAAGCGCCCAATGGCCTCTAAGCGACAAGTGGATCCCAGAAGTCCAAAGGGAGCAGATTGTCCCATGTGATCAAAGCGCCCAGTGGGATCTAAGTGTCCAATGGGAACTGATGGATCAAGTGCCTAGTGGGATCCGAGGGATCCAAGTGTACAGTGAGATCCGAGGGGTCCAAGTGCCCAGTGAGATCCGAGCAATCAGTAAGATCCGAGTGCCCAGCGGATCCGAGTGCCCAGTGGGATCTGACAGATCCAAGTGCCCAGTGGGATCCGAATGGCATAAACAAAATGAGGTTGTCTGCTAGGTAGTTCCTGATATTCCCGTTACTGGGCGGGACCAGGCATCTGCACTAAACTTTGAAGTATTACCCGTGAATTGTTGGATTTAAGCTGCCATGCAAGAGGAAACTGTAGCTCTGTAATTACTTGGTAAGTATACAGAAAAATTTATTTTTTATTTTAAAAATATTTTCCAGTATTGTTGCTAACATAAGAAATATAAATGCTACCACAGGTGCTTCTCCTGGCAACTTAAGGGAAGATCAGTGGCAATCGTGCCTCTTTGGGGGGCTGTGCCAGTGGTTTCTGGCACTCCTGCCGCTTCGGAGGCTGCACCAGTGGTTTCTGGTGCTCCTATCTCTTTGGAGGCGGCGCCAGAAATTTCTAGTGCTCCTGCCTCTTCAGAGGCAGTGCCAGATGTACTTAGTACTCTAGCCTCTCTGGAGGCTGTACCAGCTACACTGGGTTGTTGGCTTCTTTGGAGGGTGCACCAGCTATGGCTGGGACTCCTTCCTTGTTGGAGGCTGTATTATTAGTATCTGGTGCTAGTGTTTCCCTAGAGCCTGCACCAGCTGTAACTGGTGCTCCTGACACTGGAAGATGCACCAATTTTGTCTGACCCTCACAGACCTCCTCAGGCAATGCCAGCTTTGTCTGGTGTTCCTGAGATTGATAACCCTCTGAAAAGGAAGGCAGTCATAAATAATCAGTCTCCTTCCAGAAAAAAAGCAGGAGCAAGGCCATAAGCTGAAAGCACTTTAAAGAGGCTCCAGTTTAACAGCCTGGAAAGCAAAGTAGAATTCATTAATTTTCTCCAGTGGAATAGCAGAAGCCCTCATTGGGGTGACATTATCACCAATCAAAGAGGAAATTGCCTGTATTCCATCATAGAAAGTGAAAATGTGGGAATCCTCAACACTGGGGAGTCTACATATTTTCATGCTCAAACAGTCACGTTATCAGCAATTGATTTATATGTATGCAGTGATGACTGCCTTATTGATTTTAATTAGAGAGTGATAAATGATAGATTTGCCAGCGACCATTTTCCAGTAGTGGTGAATGTTGCTTCAAGTCCTCCAACGTCAAGGCTACGTAAATGAAACATTGGTAAAGCTGATTGGGCAACATTCTAGGAACACAGCTCAATAGATGACTTGACTTGATTGGTGGCTTTCCTGGTGTAGATGATGCTCTTGACTTTTTGAATACAATTATGTTTTCAGCTGGTCTTCAGGCAATACCTAGGACTACAGGCATATTTATCCACTGACCAGTTTTGTGGTGGACTATTAAATGCCAGGAAACTCATAGAACTATGAGGTTAGCTTACACCAGGTATCGCAGATGTAAATGCGAGTAGTATTGTATTGAATTTCGAAAAGTGAGAGTTCATTTCCACATGGGAATTAAAAAGGCATGAAAGGAATCTTGGACAATTTTCATAACTTCACTAAATTCAAAAACACCCTTGACTTTAGTTTGGAAGAGAGATAGAAAAATAGCAGGCAAATTTACTCCTTGTCAGCCTCCAGTTATCAGGATCAGTGGTTGTGAAGTAGCACATCCCCTGTTAGTGGCAAATGAGTTTGCTAAATATTTATTGCTAATGTCGCAAAGAAAAATGATGACAGGCCCTATTCGGCTCAAAAAAAGGCTAATTGAACGGGTCAAAATTGATTTTAATATCACAAGGAATGAACAATGCAATGTAACTTTTACTATGAGAGAATTTAAATCAGTCTTAAGTAAATGTAATGAATCAGCTCCTGGACTGGATGATATAACATTTTTAATGATTAAGCGTCCCCCTGAAAATAAAATTATTTTTCATAAGCCCCATTAACAGAATTTTCCAAGAACATATCTTCCCTAAGCTATGGGAGAAGTTAAAATTACTGCCATTCATGAAACTAGGGAAAGAGCCATTCAGGACAGAAAATTATTGTCCCATTGCACTGACATGGCTATGTAAGATCATGGACAAAATGGTGAACACACGTTTGATGTATTTGGAACATAGTAAATATCTGTCGCCTGCTCAGTGTGGTTTTTGAAGTATGCATTTGTCAACTGATGTGTTGGTTTGAATGGAATCTTCAATATGTGAAGCTTTCGCTAGCAAACAGCATCACATTGCTGTTTTCTTTGATCTTGAGAAGGCTTATGATACAACATGGAGACATGGCATTCAGAGGGTTCTTTATGAATGTAATGCTGGTGAGATGCCTCTGGATCTGCATTACCAATGTCTGCTGGTATGGAGCTGGTACAGATTTCAGAGGCTCCCTAAGTCCTTAACCAGCACTAGTATTAGAAATGAAAGGCATTGGCAGTTTTGAACCATTTGCTTTTAGAGTAAAATGTATTATCAGGCAATTAAACATGCCAAGTATGGAGATTTTAACGGCTAGGTATTTGGTTAGCCCCCCCCCTCCCAGAACTTTCCAGAGGTTAAATGGTGTAGATATTTTCATTTTACCAAGGCAGAAATGTCCAGTGGCCTTTCCTGATATAGAAACGAGTTGGAGGTTATCATCTGTTGCATCAATTTTTACTGCAGAACTGCATGCAGTTTCAAAGGCCTTGAAGGAGATTTTAACTCAGAATGGAAATAGTTTTAATATACAGTATATTGTGACTTGAGAAGTGTTCTTCAGTTGTTGGAATCTTTCAATTCTTTAAACCCTGTGATTATAGAGATATCATAATGGCTGCTTTTAGTGAGAAGAGGTAAGGGAATAAATTTTTGTAGGGTGCCTTCCCATGTAGGGGTGGTTGGGAACGAGCAAGCTGATCAACTTGCTAAGTCAGCAGTCACCTCCCAGAACGCAGAAGATGTCTGTGACCATATTGTGATGTATATCCTGTAGTAGATCAGAAAATTAAAAAGTTTTGGCAGTCCTTTTGGGAAAATATTTCAACAAATCAAAAAAACAGGTTTTGATGTACGAAAAACCAATTTTTGGTAGTCGCTGTTGAGTCCTCAAGGAGTTACCTTCCCTGGGTCTGTCAGAGCTCCATGGTGACCAAACTAATATAAAAGAATTCTCTTTTAGATGGTATCTTGGCCAGGTATTGCATCATAATGATGAACACTATAACATGGTGGAGTGTGTAATGGACTCGAAGATAAGAGGGCTCTTTCTCTTATCTTACAGTGAAGCTGGACTCAGGTTATTTCCTCCGTCAAACCTGCTAGAAGAGGAAGTGATTATAGCGCATGTGCAGTCCGCCATATTGTCGACAAACAGACTAGCAAAAGACCAGGGAAGCCATTACTCTCAGTTGGTCAGTGCAGGATGATCCCTCGTCCAAATCCCATGCTTTTTCGTCGAAAGTGGTGGGTTTTGAGGACAACAGCGACTACCAAAAATAGGTTTTCCTACGCCAAAACATGTTTTTTTTTTTATTGCATTGTCACTTGCTTCATCCTCAAGAAGTTTTAAAAAGAAATTAGTAGGTGACGAAATGGCTTAAGCTCCCTAATATAAATCCGACAGCCCAAAGAAAAAAATATCTGGTCCCAGGTCAAGCCACAAGTTTCAAAATTTTAATTTCTGTTTTGTTTTGATAAAATGTGGCAAGTAGGTATCCTCATGGTTAGTGAATTTTTTTTGCACTTGGGCAATATTCATCCTTATAGTATGTAAATTTAAAGGCCAAAATTTGAGCATGGATGATTGTCCTCACAAAATGGGTTTTTCTCTTGGCAGGTTTTGAAGACTACAGGTGAATTTTAAGGTCAACATTTTATTATTCTGCTTTTTCATCTTTGGAGCCTAGTAATTGACTTGTCAGTCTGTATGTTGGGATTTTTATGTTTGTGGATTAGGTTAAAATTTTTAATGCCTGGAGAAAAAGACTTCCACCTTTATATATTTCATCAGTATATGGGGAG
>NC_089743.1:15668697-15718697 GCF_040412425.1 Macrobrachium rosenbergii | reverse complement strand
TTGAAATCTTGTATTTTTAATCTTTTTAACCATCAGACAAATTATGAAGGAATATAAAATATTGTTTGCATGTTTTATCATTTATTACCTGAAGCTTTTTTTTTTTTTGTCTTAGGAATGATATCTTCAGGCCTGAATTAAAAATGGGAAACAAATACAAAATATTACTTATAATTAACAAAAAATAAAGTAACGTCATGGTAATGTGAATTCTCGTTGGTCTGTCTCATTTCCATTTGACGGTCGATGCAATAAGTTGGGCCTTCTTTATACTGCCCTGTGTTTTCGTCTGTGCTTTGTGTAGGGCCATGAAGAAGAGGAGGTGGAAGTGTATGTGTGCATCTTAGTCCTTGTTTTGCGTCGTGAGTTAAATTTCCAGAGTTATTTATGTTCAGTGGTAATTCCTCCAGATTGCATTTGAGCCTTCAGGTTTCTGGGGCCACCAATGTTGGCGCCCGTAGTCGTCTCCTGAAGCAGAAGGGAAAATGAAATTGTATCCTGCTTGACTTTGATTTTATACTCTTGCTTGGGGGAACTTACAGCCTGTGTTAACTGGAGTCATTGAAAAAGGGGGTCCGGAGTCATTGAGAAAACGGTTCCTTTATTACAGACTGGAGTGCAGTTCTTTAAACATGGACAGCCACATAATGCTGAAAAATGAAAATGATATTTTGGTTTTATTGAGTCTCTGTGGGGTACTAATAGTGTCTTGATGTAATGGATATCAAAGGCTTCACATATTCATTCGAAACATGAATTCATATACCTTGTTGGTTGTCTTGACAATGTTCTGTGAGGAGCGGTTGTGTTTTATATATATATATAAATGGATGTATGTATGTTTGTATGTGTGTGTGTATGTATGTTCCAGCATAACTCTGAAATGCATTGAGCAGTTTCAAACAAACTTGGTATACATGTGACTTAATCTTAGAAAGAATACTGTGGGGTGACATCACTGCACCAAAAAAAAAAAAAAAAAAAAAAAAATTAGGTATATCTTAGTTTATGTTCCAGCTGATTAACTCTTGCTGGTCTGCATTAGATTTAGTTTCAAACCAAACTTGGACCTACAGCTTATTGTGAACTTACCATCTATGAAATGAAAGAAATAAATAATTCTTCTGTCGGGGGGCCCAGCACATCTCTGGCAACCAAATGAGGAACTAGGGTGAGTTGGGGGTGGGGGGTGACATGTAAAAATAACTGAAAACGACAGATATTAGTGTCTAATCCATACTTTTCGAGGTCGCTGAGATGAACAGTGACTTTCCCAATGTCATTTAAGTCCAAGTTCAGCCCTGATAGGAAGGGGGAGTGAGAAGGGGTGGGAATGGGGTGACATATAAATAACTGAAAACAACAGATGTTAGTGTCTAATCCATAGTTTTCAAGGTCGCTGAGATGAATACTGATACTCCCAATGCCCTTCTCAGAATTAAGGTACAGTAAGGAATTGAGGTTGTCCAGTCACCTCGCCTTAACGTTTCCATTTCCAATTCAAAGTGCAATTCTTACATAGACCTGACCTGTCATGAACCGTGTCGTAAGTTTATTCAGCAGTGTTTTATAAAAACAGGATTTCTGTCGCCTTCAGTGCTAGTCTTTTATCCTCGTTATTACCGTTAATTTACCCAGTGATCTTATGGCTTTCTGTGTTGCAGAAAGGACTGCTTGCTTCTGCGAATCCCTCTGCCACGACTTTATGCTTGTTGGTTGCACCGAGGAAATTCCCACCGCAGCCTTATGAACCGTGCCATTGCAGTGTAATTCCCGACACCAAGTTAACGTCTATTATTCATTTTATGTGCTGCAGCAGGACCCCAGTGGCCGGCCTTATTCCTCCTTATCTTCTGATTTTGCATTGTAATTACACGTCATTTAGTTATCCTAAGAGTTTATCTCCAGAATCCCTCTAAAGTAGGGCCTTCAGTTCATGTTCCTTTTCTTATTTTTACTCATGGAGTTGATACAGTCAGATTAGCTACAGTTTCCTTTTGGTAAGTTTATAGTATAGAATATATATATATATATATATATATATATATATATATATATATATATATATATATATATATATATATATATATATATATATATATATATATATATAGAGAGAGAGAGAGAGAGAGAGAGAGAGAGAGAGAGAGAGAGAGAGAGAGAGAGAGAGAGAGAGAGAGCAAAACAGTCACTGTTGCAGTTACTGCTTTAATTGCTGGATCGTGGATGAATTCCAGAGTAGAAAACTTCACGACATTATCTGTTTTATACAAGTATATTAACGGCTCATCGCCAACTTTTCAAATTCTTTTATACTGTGCTACTCACCTCAGTATCATGCAAACAGACTCGATATTACATCAAGGCCCTTTCTCTCCATTTCTTTTTCATATCAGTTATCCAGTACTTTCTAGGTCTTCCTCTCCTCCCTTAGAACACTAATGAATTAAATGTAAATGATTTTTGCATATTATTCTCCATTTTTTTCATGTAATCATACCGTGATCCATCCTTCCACCCACGCAAACTACCTGTATGTTTCCACACTTGTCATTCTTTCATTTTTCTTATAGCACACCAACTTCATAAGCAGTTCAATAGCTTCAGCTGTTTATCTTTTATTCCAATTCAACATCCACGCTTCACATCTGCATACGTTCCCATTGTGGTTACCATAGAAACTCCAAGTCTCTACCAGTGATTTGCACATAAATCGGTACCTTCTTGTTTTGTCTCTGTGTCTCATATTTTCTTTCATTATCCTATCATCCATTATAATTACATCCGAATGTCTGTACGAATCGCCCAATATAATTTTTCCACCGATCATTTTAACCTCCATTGTTCCATCATCCCAGTTTCAGTTTGCCCACGTAACTTATACTCTTGTTCACATTTTCATCAAATGCCAACAAACTTGAAGTAATTTTTTGTTTCTCTCCTTTCTCCATCATTACTCTATTATCTAAAGCATCATCCATGAAAAACCATTCACAACTCAGTTTATCATCATCTGCTGTGTTTCTAAATTTACCGCCCTTTAAAATAATCTCCATGACTTTACCCATAAGGATTTTAAATACCCATGTCTTTAACTCCTCTCTGCACCTATGCCTTATTTATCAAGCATCCTCAAAATCCTCCATGTTGGCTGTCTGTCGATTCTGACAAAATTTTTTGGGTACTTATATACCATAATTATACAGCTTTTTCCTTTAATTTCAAACTATATATAAGATTACACACACACATGTATACATGCATGAGAAGGGATAGATAGATATAAACAACAAAGATCACTGTCGTATTTATACTTTATAACTTCTCAGTCGTGAATAAATACTTGAACAATGAACTCCTACAACTTGGCAGTTCATACACCTGTATAGAATGGTTATTAGTTCACCATTCACCTTACGCGTACTTTTGCGTTTACTGGGCATCAAGACTCTTCCTTTGCCATACATCTATCAGGTCATCTATTCAGCAATCCCTGACTTCATCCTCCCAGTTTTAGGCGAAATCTAAGATTTAGCTGATCTATACAACTGGCGTTGCGAAAGTGGCATAGTCATGAACATTCTTCATAAAATTTTGTTTAATAAGTCCTTTATGTACGTTTAAGAGTGCCTAACATTTCTAGTAACACCTAATTACATCCTAACGATGTTAATTTTAACTAGAAAGGCTTGAATCGATTAATGCATGCAGCAATATGTAACATACATACATATGTATATATATATATATATATATATATATATATATATATATATATATATATATATATAATATATATATATATATATATATATATATATATATATATATTATATAAATATAATATATATATATATATTATATTATATATATATACATATATATATATATATATATTATATATTTATATATTAAATAATGCGTGTGTTTCTGTATATATATATGTATGTATATATTAACATTTATATAAAATTTATGTATGTGTAAACATAAATATGTAGCTTATTTTGCGGTTGCTGAGGCAGGTCTCCGAGATTTTCATCGTTTGTTGCCTGGTAGATAAAAAGCCTGAAATGTGTCGCATATAAATTCACTCTATTAAGAGCGCTTGAGGAGGTGATACATCTGCAAGAATATATTTTTCGTTCGAAATAGCCTCTAATTTTGCATTTATGATCAAAGAAATGAATTTAACAGGACTCCTTTAGGGGCTCATGGGTCTGCAGTTTTACTCATAAACCAAGAGCTAAAACACACACATCATATATATATATATATATATATATATATATATATATATATATGTATATATATATATATATATATATATATATAATATATATTTATTTATTTATTTATTTATTTATTTATTTGTAGGCATGTATGCTATTTGGACATATTTTCTCTTATGCAATTTCTAATAAAGTCAGTGGTATTATATGCAGAGAATATCTTCTTAAGACTTTGAATCTATCTTTAATACTTCTTTTTCTCCTCAGGTAAGCCTCTTGTCGATGAACCGTTTCCTCACCTATCGGCCATGAGAAGGATAATAGTCAGTGGTGCCACGCTCACAAATCATAACGGCAGTGTCTCTTTACGATTCTACTGCCCTCCTTACCTGGTCAGTGCTCTCGTGATGTGGAATTGTAACAACCCCCCCCATGGAGTGATGGAGTTGACTAGTGTAGTATAAAATTTAAATCTACCGAAGGGACATGTCAAGCCCTCTACAGTTGCTACATGGGTCGCACAACTATCACCATGACGATGATTGCAAGCTCACCACAACCAAGGGGTCTCATTCCTTAGTTTGTAGATGCCCATGACCATAAACCAACACTGGAAAAATTACTGAAAGGCACAGAAATTGTGTATAGAGAAGCCTGGTTCCACAGATTGCAAATAAGCAGAAGCTGTAAGTACAAACCCTTTAATAAACATTCAGTGGAACCCTGACTTCATCCTCCCTTCTTCAGGGAAACCTCAAGACATCTGTGAGAAACCAGAGGGAGAAATGAGCGACAGAACACTCCTTAATATGAGAGAAAATACCGACAATGGAGCAAATCGAAATTATCAGCCTGAGATGGAAATCACACCTTTGGTTGCATGCCGTGGCATAGTGCGTGTCTTACAGAGCACCAGAAGAGCCCTTGCTGTAGCACAGACTACGAGTGAGAGAATGAGACTCGCTGACCAATTGAAATTCAGCACTCCAGTGATGTCATACTTTACATTTAAGGATTAGCTCTCAGGTCCTCATGTTGTTCAAAAACTTCGTCAATTTGTAATTTAAAATGCCCAGAACTGGGACTGAGAAATATGAGACTTCCAGTCCTTTGAAATTATAGAAATATTATCAGAATAGCAAACAACATTCTTTAAACCCTGCAGCGCAATTCTCATAAGTCAAATATAAGTGGCACATGGAGTTTTGAGACCAAATAGTAGCATCTTGTATTGCATTAATCCTCTATTTTTAGGGAATGCTGTTAGTTTCCTGCATTCTTCATTTAAGGGGGCTTGATGGTATGCTTTGCTGATATCCAATTTTGAAATGAATTTAAAATTGTGAAACATACAGTTCATATTCAAAATCTGGCATTGGCTCATTATCAAACTCAGTTATTGAGTTCAGTGCTCTGTAATCTATAACCCCCTCTCAATGTGGGACCACCTTTACGTGGTGAGGGGGCTCTTGTCTTGGTCTTCAAGACTAAATTTCATAATCAATAAATCAACCCCAGGAATTTGTTCCTGGGTTTGAGTCCAAGAGTCTCATGGATGATGATATATTTGTTTGGATTAATTTTTGTGGAATTTTCCACTTTTGCTAAAATTTATTGTACCTGTTAAATAGGAAAAGATATAGCTGGGATTGGGTTTATATCCGAAGCTAAATAGTGGGAACTGTAGTAGGACCATCAGCTGCCTAATAGTGTTCGGACCTGAGAGTTATCAGATTGATAGCTCAAAGGCGGAACTGTTCTTTAGGGCTGACCACGGATTCCAGGGGGTGTCTGGTTCTGGGGATAGGACTCTCGGCATTCTATCTGGTTTGCCCATAACATGATTAGGGTGGGGATTTTTGTATTCTAGTATACTGTCAGTCCTAGAAAGCGGGTTTGGCTTACACTTGGGCCACTCTAATCATGTTGTGCCATTCCCTGTGGGGTAGGGTAGGGAGCGGACATTTGGGAGTCAGTTCTCACTTGTGACATTGTTGGAAGAATAAACTCCACGAAAGGCTGATGATTTCTTTTTAAGGTTTTCAGGTGTATTTTATTTGTTTGTAAATACCTCAATCTTTATGCTTAGTAGTTTTAAAGATTTAAGTATCCCTGGACCCTTTGATGGTAGCGACTCGGCACAGTTGACAACCGCTGGAACCTTCCCTGACAACCTCTCTCTGGAAAAATCAGAAAAAATTACTATTGTAATTACGCTGGAGCCCTGTGCTCCAATAAAAAGCAAAAAAAAAAAAAAAAAAAAATCTTGACCCGGCCTTGACTCACTTCGACTCCTTCTTTGGAAGTGGAAGTTGGTCAAAATTCCTGACTTTAGAAAAGGAGAAGAAAATATCACCATTGAAACTAGAAAACTTCCTGTTGAACTGACATTGAACGACTGAAATGTTATTCAGACAAATAAAAGAGCAGATATGGTTGATAGAAACCACAACAAAAAATCAATCAGAAAATTATTTAACTATAAAAAATATTGATAATATAAAAGTACATATAAAAAACATGACAATATGAACATTGTACAAGGTACCATGGTACTCCCTGATAATGATGAAGAGCCAATAGAAAAGAATATATTGCTGGATTCCCTTAAAAAAGGTGCAACACTGTACAAGATTGCAAAATATACAACATAACCAGTAGACAGAGCAATGGAAAAACACTGAGAATAGCAAAGATAAAATTTGAAGGCCATGAATTACCTTTAAAAATTAAAATCTTGGGCCAAAGCAGAGAACTGAGACCGTATGTTCCAAAATCACTACAGTGCCAAAACTTTAGTACGTATGGACATACAAGGAAAAATTGCCGTAATACATCTATATGTGCGTACTGTGAATCTGACAAACATACCACACAATGTAGGTGTGGTGAACCAAAATGCGTGAACTCTGGACAAAATCACCATGCAAAATCTAAGGAGTGTATGTATTTTATATACAATACAGAATTAAAATTACTTCAGGAAAGGACAGGAATGCCTATAAAAGAGGCCAAAGGATAATTAAAAGTTAGAGGAATGCATGATCCCGCTAGGAAACGAACGTTTTCTACTGTAATAAGATCAAACAATGAAACAAAAATGGAAGTAGATAAGAGTAACAAAACCTGATAGATCACTCTCAAAGGAAAAAAAACAAAAACCACTTTACGAGAAGAAACTAATATAGCAAAGAACCAAGAAATATAGAAAAATATTAGTTCAAATTCATTTGAGATATTAAGAGAAATAGAAAGACTAGAAGATAATACAAGCTCCACAGAAATATTAGAAGATAGTTATGATGAATTAGAAGCTAAAGAAAAAAAAAGAGGCCTTTAGAGAGAGCTCCACCCAAGACCAACAAAAAACGAACTATTATTAGAGATACATCCATTAAACTAAAGGCGGGAGACCCGCAGAAAGAACATAAACCAAAAAATGATAAGAATATACCTTTGTCTCCTAAAGTAATAATAAAACCAATGGAAACAGATACCCAGAACATCGAAGAAATAGTAGAGGAACAAACCATTGACAAGAAAGATTATGTGATGGGAGAAGAGATTACTGCATCACCAACAATAGTTGCAGCAAGAGTAAACGAAAAAACGACACATGAAAACACATGTGGATGTAATGAATGTTTCATTGAACTATGCAACGAAAACAAAAGCATAACAAGGACAGTTTATCAAACGCTATACGAAATTTTATAAGATACACAAATAAAGAAAATTTTAGAAACGAAAAGATACATTGAAATAATTATAAAGAAAAACAAACAATGGAATAAAATTTTAGAAAAATAAATGATGATCAAAAAGAAAACAACAGACACAGATTACATTTACAATGGAAGAAATACAACGATTACTTTGGGAGAAATACAACATTAGAGAGACAATAGGACATCTAGAGAGGAAGGAAACTTAGGTACTGCTATATATGTACATAACAAAGTATGTTATGACAGAGTACCTGTAAACTTTACTGACTTGCAAATATCAAGTATTAAAATACGAATAAAAAACGATAATTACATAATTTATAATTTACACAGCCAACCTAATAAAAATTACGACATTGATAAACTTAAAGATTCACTTAACAATACCAAGGAACCTACATTAATAGTAGGTGATTTTAATGCTCACAACCCAATATGGGACTGTAATTATACAAACAAATAGAACAGGGAGTAAAATAGAAGAGTTCATGGATTTAAACGACATGTGCTGTAAGAGTGATGAAATTAGCACATTTTTCGAAAACACATGGAACATTTTCCTCAATCGACATAACTCTTGGTACAACAAGTATAGTTGACAGATTAGGTTGGAATACAGTTGATGACTTGCACACCAGTGATCATTTCCCATTGGTACCCATATTAAACCACCTAGACATGCCATATTAAAAGATGGGAGATGAACACTTGATCCAAAAGAAATAAATATATTAGGAGAAAATTTAGCAAATGTAAGTAGTGATAAAAATTTAGATGAACACTTCCATGCAAAGAAAAAATATGGAATTAATAATAATGAATTTTGAAACCATAGAAGATATATATTATAATAGAAAGTTTAATATGGAAGAGTTGGAATATGCTCTCGAACAGCAATAAATCTGCCCCTGGAGGTGACAATATTTGTTTTGAGATGATCTGCCACTTAGCACCTATGGCAAAGTCATACTTATTAGAGTTTTATTAGCACTTATGGCTTTGAAATTTATTTCCTGATGAATGGCGTAAAGCTATGATTATTCCTATCCCCAAACCTGAAAAGGATCCCAGCAGTGTAAATAATTACAGACCAATTCCTTTACCAGGCTGCTTATGCAAATTGTTAGAGAAAATGGTAAATGCTCGACTAACATGGCACGTTCGAGAAAATAAAATTTTTACTCCCACTCAATTTGGGTCACAGTGTAACAGATCTACAGTAGATTCTCTCTCTAACTTGGAAGACCTATGTGTAGAGGTTTTGAATGAAAACAAATGACTGTAGCTGTCTTTTTTGACATTGAAAAAGCATACAATACTACACGGAGGTATGCTCTATTAAAAACTTTACAAAACATCAACATCCGTGGATATTTACCTAGGTTTATCCAAAACTTTTTGACAAATTGCACTTTTCAGGTGAGAATTGATGATGATATGTCTAGAACATTTCCACTTGAAAATGGTGTTCCACATGGAAGTGTCCTTAGTGGCACACTGTTTACTTTAGCAATTAATGATATCAGTAATAATCTACCTGTTGGCATTAAAAGTAACCTATATATGGATGATTTTGCCATATATTATTCAGCATCTCGAATAAAACATGCAGAACGAATTATTAATAAAAGCATAGTAAAAATAGATGAATGGGCCTTATCTGTAGTCTTTAAATTTTCCATAGATAAAACTCAAGCAGTAATGTTTTATAAAAATAAAAAGTGGAAAAAAGGTGAAGAAATAGATTTAAAACCCAGAAACCATTGTATACCAGTTGGCCAAACAGCAAAATTTCTGGGATTAGTATTTGATACTCACTTTAACTGGAAAGCCCATAGAAGAGTATTAGATCTAATTAGAAAACTGTCGAACATTACTCTGGGAGCCGATAGACATAGCCTTACTGTATTGTATAAGGCAACAGTTCTGTCTATCATTGATTATGGTAGCGAAGTATATAGCTCAGCATCGTAGGCAGCGCTGAAAATGCTAGACCCTGTTCACACTGAAGGCCTTAGAATACGCTCAGGAGCCTTTAGAGCATCACAAAAATCATCTTTACAAGTTGAATATGGCTAACCACCTCTCTCACTCCATAGGGAGCTAGTAACAATGAAAAGTGCCGTAAGAATTCAGACAAGTGATTCTCCAAAAAAAAATTATTTGAATCAAGAGATGTATTTATAAATAACCATCAAGAGATGAATTTATAAATAACCATCCACCACCTTTCCCAATCAGAGCTAGGAGATCGTTTGTGTCGCTGAATATAGATATACAAGTGCCTTTAATAGTAAAATCACCTCCTTCCTGGACAGTGAATAAAGTGAGAATTTGTACACACCTGAAGTTTTATCAAAAAGTTACTCATATACACCAGAACACCATAGACAACATACAATAGAGCATATAGGCTAAGCCGAAAAGGTCCACATTATGCAATACTGTATATACAGATGGATCTAAATCAGAACACTGAGTGGGATATGCTGCAGTTTCCCAAGACAAAACTTATCAGTTCTCTCTTCCTAATAATGCTTCAGTATTCACAGGAGAATTGAGTGGAATTGCATCAGCTATAAAAATAATTAAACATCGTTAAATAATTTTGTGATTTTTAGTGACCCCGAGAAGCGCTATAGAAGCTATTCAGAGTTACAAATAAAAAAATAATATAGTACAACAAATTATTTCTCCATATAACTTATATAATAATGGAAAAAATGTAGAAATATGTTGGATCCCTTCCCATGTAGGGATCAAAGGAAATGAAGATGCAGACAAAGCAGCCAAAGAAGCAACCCACATGACAAGATCAAATGTGAATATTCCTGTTATTGATTATGTAACACACAAAAGTGGGTATCATAAATAAATGGCAATATATATGGAATGAAGAACCTGAAAATAATAAATTGAAACAAATAAAACCAAATGTTAAAAAATGGAGTTCATCATATCAGAGAGAGAGAGAGAGAGACACACACACACAAGTAATTCTAACATGTCTCAGAATAGGCCATACTCGTCTGACACATGGGCAGTTAATGAGCAGCCCACTTGGCCCGGCTCCCGAGTGCTCAGAGTGCAAGGTGATAATAACAGTCAGACATGTTATGTGAGTGTCCAAAGTATGACCAACAGCGACTGTCAACTTATGGAAATAAATCAATGGAGGAAATTTTGTCAGAATCTTTTACATTTTCAGTCGTTCCAATTTTGATGTTCATGAGGAACCGTGATTTAATTAATTAAATATGAAATAAATAATAAAAGCACAAAAACCCTTATAGCATTTGTTGAATTAAAAAAAAAGGAAAATTTTATAATATTACTTATATTCTGAATTTTAATATACCTTTTTAGTGTGTATGTAAGGAAGCATGAGTAAATGTATTTATTGTATGTATGTGTTCCAGTATGAGAGCATGTGCTCATGTGTTGTTTTTAATTTAATTTTAATTCGTTCATCATTGTACTAAACGACATATTGGGTCCTAGTGCTTGGCCTGAGGCCTAGACCTTGTATTTTAATCTACTCCTTCGGGCCAGCCCTATGAGAGCTGAAAGTCAGCTCAGTGGTCTGGTTAAACTGCTTTAATAATAATAATAATAATAATAATAATAATAATAATAATAATAATAATAATAATAATAATAATAATAATAATAATAATCTACAAGTCTATAATTTCCTTCCTTTTTCTTAGAAATAAAGCGGGAGAAAAGTAATTGGAATCCGATGGCTCAGTAATACCCATCAGTAATAGTTCATCAACCTTTCACAGGTTTTGTAGTTGTTAATCTAATCTTGTGAGTGACTATTATGGTACTACCTGGGTTATCTGAAAATACTCTTGTACTTATGGTAGAGGGAATGAATATATCTAGTTTGAGATTTGAAGGGATCGGGGTCCAAATTCACTTGAGAATTAGAAAAGTCCAAAGTGTGAACATCAAAACCATCCTCTTCTTTATTGAAGACAGCAAACTTATATACATGGACTTGGTATGCTGATAAATCTGGTTCCCTGTCTGCCGTGTAAAATCTCTAAAAGAGAAAAACCTGTAGAATCTCAGGGTATTTCTGCCATTGTAAATAATGCTGCTGGTATATACCTTGACCATTCAGAGGGCTGTAATTCTGAAAGTATCTTTAAAATACTCTTGAGGCTGTAAAGGAAACGGTGGTTCAGATGTGTGTAGTCTTTTCGGAGGCTGCACCAGTTGTCTGTGGCACTCTCACCTCTCTGGAGGCTGCACCAGCTATGCTTGGTGTGTTGACCTCTTTGGTGGCTGCACTAGTTATACCTGGTGTGTCAGTCTCTTTGGAGGCTATGCCAGCTGTTGCTGGTAATCTGGCCCCAAGGCTGAAGGCACCTAGAAAAGGTTCCAGTTTAACAGCCTCAGAAGCAAAGTAGAATTCATCAATTTTCTTCGGTAGAACTGTTGGGGATTAAGAGTAGATGGGAAGAACTAAGGCTGCTCATATCAGAAGTGTCTCCTGTATGTATAGCCTTGCAGGAGAATAATACATGTCTCAGCGCATGAGAGTATGCATCCTATCATTCCCCTTTTAATGTAAATATAGGAAGCCAAGGGGATGTAGCTTTATATATTTTAATGACACCTCACAAAATCCTAGTAGTGTCCAGTCTACATTGCAAGTGATAGGTGTGCGGATCCATTTGCAAAGAAAATATACAGTATGCTCTCTCTATTTACTACCTAGTGAAGTCTTCTCTATTTACTACCTAGTGAAGTCTTCCCCATTGATGAATTTAAATCCCTCATTCAACAGTACCACGTCCCTTTGTTATTCTGGGAGATATGAATATCAGAAGCCCTCTTTTGGGGTGACATCGTCACTAATCAAAGAGGAAATTGCCTGTGCTCCACCATAGAGGGTGAAAATGTGGGAATCCTCAACACTGGGAAGTCTACACATTTTCATGTTTTGATAGTCACAATATCAGCAATTGATTTATCTACATTCGGTGATGACTGCATTATTGATTTTAATTGGAGAATAATAAATGATATATTTACCAACGACCATTTTCCAATAGTGGTGAATGTAACTTCAAATCCTCCATCTTCAAGGCAACCTAAATGGAACATTGGTAAAGCTGATTGGGCAACATTCCAGGAACACAGCTCAATAGATGACTCTGCTGATGACTTTCTCTGTGTAGATGATGCTCTTGACTTTTTGACTACAATTGTGTTCTCGGCTGGTCTTCAATCTGTACCTAGGACTTTGGGCATATTTCTCTGTTGACCAGTTCCCTGGTGGACTCGTAAATGCCATGAAATTCGTAGAACTATGAGGTGAGCTTTCACCAGATACTGTGGACGAAAATGTGAGTATTACCGTGTTGAATTTCCAAAAGCAAGAGCTTATATCTGCATGGAAATTAAAAAGGTATGAAAGGAATCTTGGACATTTTCATATCTTCACCAAATTAAAAAACACCCTTGACTTTAGTTTGGAAGAGTTAGAAAAATAGCAGGCAAATTTACTCCTTGTCAGCCTCCAGTTATCAAGATCAATGGTTGTGAAGCAGCAGATCCCCGGTTAGTGGCAAATGAGTTTGCTAATCATTTTGCAAATGTTGCAAAGAAAAATGATGACAGACCCTGTTCCCCTCAAAGAAGGCAACAGGCCAAAATTGATTTTAATACATCAAAGACTGAACAATACAGTACATTTTACTGTTACTATGAGGGAATTTGAATCTTCCTTAAGTAAATGTAATGACTCAGCTCCTGGACTGGGTGGTATAACATATTCAATGATTAAACATACCCTTGAAAACACCAGACTTTTCATATTAAGCCTTATTATCAGAATTTTCCTAGAACATATTTTCCCTAAGCTTTGGGAATGTTAAAATTGCTGCCATTCGTGAAACCAGGGAAAGACCCTTTCAAGACAGAGAATTATCATCCTTTTTCACTGACATCATGTCCGTGCAAGATCGTGGAAAAAATGGTAAACACATGTTTTGTATGGTACTTGGAACGTGGTAAATATCTGTCGCCTGCTCAGTGTGGTTTTCGAAGTATGCATTCGTCAACTAATGTGTTGGCTGGAATGGAATCTTCAACATGTGAAGCTTTTGCTAACAAGCAGCATCAAGTTCACTGTTTTCTTTGATCTTGAGAAGGCTTATGATATAACATGGAGATATGGCATTCTGAGGGTTCTTTGTGAATGTAACCTGTGAGGTAACTTTTATCAAGGCAGTTTTAAAAAATAAGTTATTTCAGGTTCAGGTTGGAGCACTAATGTTAGGTGTATTCAACCAAGTAGGAGTGCACCAAGGAAGTGTTCTTAGTGTAACCTTGTTTACCTTAGCAATTACTGGGGTAACCAAAAATAATTCCCCAAGATGTAACATATACCCTTTTCGTTGATGACCTTTCTATATCATTTGCAGCAGCAAGGATGGCAGTGGCTGAATGCCGTTTTCAGCTCTGCATTGATAATATAGTAAAGTGAGCTGAGATGAATGGTTTAAGGTTTTCAGGTAGTAAAGCGGTGATCATGCACTGTTGCCGTTCATACATGGGCAGAGAATCTCATGTTATGGTGAAAGAAGGTTTCTTGGTTTGATTTTTTATAGCAAGCTGACCTGGATTCCACATCTGAAATATATTAAGACAAAATGCTGGAAAGCAAAGAAAGTGCTGAAAGTGCTGTTCCACACTTCTTGGGATGCAGATCGAACTCTGATGTTGAAACTATACAAAGCTCTAGTGTTTTCAAAATTAACTTGTGGATGTGAAGTGTACACTTCAGCAAAGCCTAATAGCCTTAAAATGCTTAATTCAATCCATCATGTAAGAATAAGATTAGCTACAGGAGTATTTAAATCATCTCCAACTGAGAGCATGCTTGTAGATGCTGGTGAGATGCCTCTGGATCTACAGTACCAACGCCTGCTGGTTCGGAGCTGGTACAGATTTCAGAGGCTCCCTAAGCCCTTTAACAAGCATTTGTATTAGAAATGAAAGGCATCGGCAGTTCTGTGAAAATCACCCCAATCAACCCTAACCATTTGCTTTTAGAATGAAACTTAAAACCCGTGAACTAAACATCCCAAAGACAGTGATTTTACTTGCTAGGTATTCGGTTTCCCCACTCTGGAACCTGCTAGAGGTAAAATTATGTAAATATTTTAATTCTACAAAGACAGAAATGTCCAGTGAGGCAATGTGCTCAATATTTTTAGATCATTTCTCGCAAAGTGATAACTGTAGCAGTTTTCACGGATGGCTCAAAGTCAGATGCTGGTGTCGGTTTTGGAGTAGCGTTCCCTGATACAGAAAGAAGCGGGAGATTGTCATCTGTTTCATCTATTTTTACAGAAGAACTGCATGCAATTTTTAAAGGCTTTGAAGGAAATTTTAATTCAAAATGAAAATGGTGTTACTGTATGTTGTGACTCGAGAAGTGTTCTAGTCATTGGAATCTTTTAACTCTTTAAACCCTCTGGTTTTAGATATATTGGAATGGCTTCTTTTAGTGAAAAGAGGAGGTGAAGAATAAATTTTTGTTGGGTTCCTTCCCATGTTGGAATTGTTGGGAACGAGCAAGCTGATCAAGTTGCTAAATCAGCAGTCACATCCCCAGAAACTCCCAGAAACCCAGAAGATGCCTACTGCGAAAAAATTGAAAAGTTTTGGCAGTCCCTATGGGAAAACATTTTAACGAATCAAAAAATGCGTAGTATCACGTCAGTGGTGTCTTCTTGGGCATATCCCTATATGCCAACGAGACAAGAAACGATGTTTTGCAGGTTGAGGATTGGATATACAAACACACTCATGATGTCCCGTGGAAATCCTACATTGTGCGATGACTGTATTGTGCCCTTGACTGTGAGACATTTGCTGGTCGAATGTCCCAGCCTTGGGAATTTGAGACATAGGTTCCTGTCCTGGGGACGTGACAGTGAAGGTAATTTTATCCTAGCCACAATTCTCAGTGAGGATTGTAATATAGAGCAGTTATATATGTTTGTGAGGGAGGCGGGCCTCCTCAACAAAATTTAGATTGTATACATCTAGTGTATGTGTGTGTATTGATTGTATATTCGAACAGATATGAGTATATACATATATATTTTTAAATATTTTGTAGATGAAATATTTTTTGAACTGATTTATTTTTAGTTTCCTATTTAATATTATTATGGAGTCAATAATGTAGGTGTTGGGCCGCTAGTTTTATAGATATAATCAGTTAGTCAATCTTCTCTTCCTTGTTGCTGTCCAACCACTCCAACTCCGTCTTTTTACTTTATTAAGCACTGAATGTTTAAAAGTGCCCTTGTGCTTGTCTGTATAGCCAATCAAAACTCTCTCTCTCTCTCTGTTCTTGGTTCTGTGCCTCTCCACTGTAATTGTCTGTCTCCCATTGTCCATTGCAAAAATAATGGTTCTGTGCCTCCTCACAGTATTATTCTCTCTCACACCTGTTGCAACACTCATGACTGCCTCATCAGTGATATTCTCTCTCTCTCTCTCTCTCTCTCTCTCTCTCTCTCTCTCTCTCTCTCTCTCTCCAACATTAATAACTTTGCGTCTCTCCATTGCTATATTTTCTCCATTGCAGCATTCAGGGGTCTGTGCCGCTCTACTGCACTGTAATATCTCTCTCTCTCTCTCTCTCTCTCTCTCTCTCTCTCTCTCTCTCTCTCTCTCTCTCTCTCTCTCTCTCTCTGTTGCAAAATTCATAGGTCTGTACATCTCCAACGTAATATCCTCTTCTCAAGTGTCTCTCTCTTGCAGTGTTGGCAGCTCTCTGCTTCTTCATTGTGATTTTCTCGCTCTCTCAACATTCTCTCTCTAAGCGCCTCTCTAGCTATATTTTAGAGGGAACCAGTGCCCCAGTTTGTGCTCACTGTGGTGGTCAGCTATCCGTTGAGCACATGCTGTCCGAAATTTAATCGCCATAGGGCAAAGTACTTACTAACTGGGAAGACTATTTTAGAAATTTTAAATGATGACGTTAAGGTAGATAACCTTATGAGTTATCTGAAAGAATCTGGTTATTTTGATGAGATATGATCTTAGTATATTTAATAAAGATTTTAGTCATATTTATTTTATATACTAAGTATATATTTTTTAATATAAAGGTTTAATATCTATTTTTTGTTGGTTCTATCTAATATCATTCTTCATTTTTTACGTTCATATTTTAACACTGAATTTTACTATTATGTCATCATTCACCTATTCATTATCAATCATATAATTAATTTATATATTTTCACCTTCATTATGGCACTGAATAATCCTGATGGGTTCCGGCGCTTGGTCTTCAAGACCTAAATTTCATAATCAGGAATTTCAGTCAGCATCATTTTATTAAGTACTCATTTTACCTGTTCAAATTCTGGTGTAAATGTATACCTATTGAGGTGTTGCGTGTTGTAAAAGCCCTTTCTTTAACTTTCAATTCGTCTTATCTTTTCTTCGGCAGACCGTGGCCCGGTAAGGTCTTCCAGTTTCCTGTTTCTTGGCCGCCTTCGAAAAAAGGTAGGTTGAATGTCACCATTTCACTGTAAAATCTGTAAGTCGTTCGTAATGTCGTAATTTTTGTTGGTATGTGGTTTCATAAGAATTTGCACGTATTGCATTTCCCCTTCTTAATAAGAATTTCGTCTTCAGTAAAAATCCTTGTGTTGTTACTTTTTTATTGACAAAACCTGGAGGTTATCAGTTGTTCTTCTTTCCCTGAACTAGCAGTTTCACAATAGATATTGCAAGATTGTATAGATAACGACATCACTTGCTGCGCTTATTTTCGAGTGTAGATGAAAAAGAGCTTAATGTTAAAGGATAGGCTTTCTTCCAGAAGTGACATATCCTATGTAAATGTTTTTCAAAACAAAATATAATTGCATTGTTGCTAACATTCTCAATGAAGGTAGTAAACTGTACAAAAGAAAAGTAGTAACTGTACAATAGTATTGTGGGTCTTTGATTTGAATCAGAAAGCGGTGCGAGATTTTTATTTGTCTTTATCTTGATAAGTTACTTATCTCTTTCTTGACAAGCATTGTACAAATCTTCTCCATTTAAGCATTTCATTTTAAATGAAGAACCACCTCAAAACTTAAAAACGGGCTTGCAATATTATTGAACCATCGTCACGGTCAACGTAAGATTTGATGTAAAGAACTACCTTTAAGTTATATTTCCAATAGTTATAGGCGGGTCTGGTAGATTTGTGTCAATGTGACTACTTGCTTATCACATTTCATTTTAAGTTTGTTTTCTGTGACAGGTCTTTTATAAAGTTATAACTTCCTGCTTGTAAATTGCGTTTAATGCACCTTTAGAGTCAAATGCCACACAACTAACCAACGTTTAATTGGCTTCAAGTATGCCACATTTTATAAAAGTAACCCTGCAAACGTCGTTTATAATTTAACTTGACACTTGTTCATGTAATTTTGGTCATTTACTAAGGCGCATATCTCAAAGTAAAATGGTTTTATGTACCTCTAGTTTCCTCTGTAGTCTTATTTTATGTAATTTAGCGACTACAGAATTCTCATTCATATAACTTTCCTGTTATGAAGCTACATTTTTACCAGATAGCTACTTTTGAGTAAGGTAGCATGAACATAATCAGCACAAATTCACATTGTGAACTCTTCTGAATTCACATTTAGTGTAATTCGACCTTAATCCAAGTTTCCCTTGATTATGACCTTTTTCAATTTTGCATGTTATTGTTACTTGGAATGCAGTCCTAATTCACTGGAAGACAGACTAGTTCATGTTTGGAGTTTCATTTCTTTCGTAGCTTGATGGTGTTTGTTATTTTTTTTATGTAAGCAGTAATGTTTTATAAAATGGCAGCGAGGGTTTCTGTATAAATCCTTTGAAGTCAGACTGTCACTCCATTAACCCTTTATCCAGTGGGATGATTAATCACTGGAGTGAAAATTATGCTACCATATCCTTACCTGCAAGCATGAACCATAGTATAAATACATTCTCAGTGATCTGAAGAAGACACTGGTTCTTGAAAAGCACAGTTGTTATGGTATATTCGAACGGATGCGGTAGGTACCTTGCGAAGCCATTGAAATTACTGCTACTGAGTATTGGTGCGCCAGTCCCGGGGTCGTTTCGAAATAGCCTCGAATTCACGTGCGTGCAATTAAGCAATCACAATTTCATCGATCCGTTCCATCCTTTTCCTCTCTCTCTCTCTCTCTCTCTACCTGCTGCTCTCGATTTTCCTCCAAGGACTACGTGATGGAGGCCCCGCGAAGAGTCTGGTGGGAAGATAACCCTTATGGAAAGGGTCCGTTAGGACTTCTGTCCCTTTTCCCTTGATGCCAGATATTGAGACCCCACTCTTACCCGCTCTTTCCCCACTCCTTTCAGATGAAACCGAATCAGTACACTTGTAATTTCCGCTATCCGTTACCGTGAGCATGGCGGCTATGAAAAACGCTTGTGGTTCCCAGTTTTATGAAAAATTTGTTCAGAGGAGGTGAAACTGATTGATGGTAGTTATTGCTCTGAAGATCGTTGAAGCTTTTATACGTTTATATCTGATTGTTGGTAGGTATACATTTGAACCAAACCTAAGTACGATCCCGTTGGATTTGTTGACGGTTGGCCGTGAATAAGGAGAGCCTGTAGTAACTTCAGTCGCAAGGACGTTAGTTTAGGTAAGTCATTATGGCAACCAAAGACTCGAATCCCTTTAGGAACACACACACAAACACATATATGCACATATATATATATATATATATATATATATATATATATATATATATATATATATATATATATATATATATATATAATTATAGAAAATATACGCATTCACCTTCGTTTATATATGCTTTTTCAAACCTTTCAGAAGCTGCAAAATGTGGTATTGTATGGAATTTACATGTAAAAGCATGTATTTGAGATAGTTTATCGGACAGTTCACAGATTTTAAGTAACACTTCAAAACGTATGATCACTATTGAGATCAGCTTTAAAAGTTTTAATGCATATGAATTCTAAAATTCGTTAGTCGCAAAGGATCGAACCGTGTCTATAATCTTGAAATTTCCGAATCATAACCTTATTCGGGAAACAATTGTGTGCCCGCGCGGCGAAAACTGATGTCTCTCTCCCTGTTCTTTGGCGATTTGCGCATGCAGACAGTATCGTTCGTGAGCTACCCAAATACCTTACTTGGCAGTTTGGCAGTTAAAACTCTCATTGCGTTCCGAAAATGAACGTGTGAGCGACTGCTGATGTCTATTAATAACACTTAAGGTACTATTAATAACACTTAAGGTAGGAGATAAGTTGACTATTTTCCGCTTTATAAACATTTGCTCGTGTCGAGGTTTCTCGAAAAAGGGCTTTACAGTACAGAATATGGTAGATTGTCGAAGTATGCCGAGGACAGCTTAGTCACTTCAGTGACTATAAAATAGAAATCTCATAAAATATCATTGAGGGCTTCACTAATAAAAAATGAAGTCCCAAACCCTTGAACTGTATATTAGGATCAGGATGGGTTACTTGCTTTGGGATATCTTGTGACCACGTTCCACTTCCATCTTCACTGGCTGTAGATCCTTTGGGTGTATGACTTCCAGAGGGAGACATATCAACTATAAAAGACTGCAACTTTATTTTAAATTTGTACTATCCATGGGGGTTACGCGTAATTACATACATTCCTGTCCATATTTATTACAGGCATGCATGCTGGAAAGATCCAACATTTGAAACATTGTCCTCACAGTAAACTTGTGATAAAAAGTTCTTGTTGTAACTAAGAAGTTGACCAAGGTCATCAGCCCTCCAAAAAAAAAGTTCTTGTTGTAACTAAGAAGTTGACCAAGGTCATCAACCCTCCAAAAGAAGTTTATAATTCATAAGTTGACCAAGGGCATCAGTGTTTCCCATGTGTGTTATACTGCTTGACGGTGTTTGGGGCACATTGCTTGTATGCGTCATTTTTTCCGACCATCTCTCGTAAGATTCTCTTGGCTCTGCATTATGTTGACTAGATAAATTTGCGTCTTGTCATTTCACACAGCAATGACATAAGCATCATCATCATACCCTTGACTTTACATTCTACGTGGTAGATTTTGGGTACCTTTTCCGCTTCCAGATGGGCTTCCTTAAGTATAGGGGTTTCTTGATTGTGCCTGTTGCTCCCATGCCTTGTCAGCTAAAATTTCTATAGCAATACTGTTGTGAAAGGGCGATCAAACTAAGAGCTAATGTGTCATCTGGAACAGATTTAACTAGTCCAGTTCAGCAGGTTCGCCAACTGTGAGTTCTTCAAATCTTAAAATATCAAGGTCTGTCTTCCTTACTGCCTCAGTTAATTCAGCCACCACACAGTATAGTCGAATGAGAAAAAAGCCGCCAAAAATGTTTTTTCTTTATTTTACATTAACAAACTTTAATATTGCTATTGAATAGTAATTTCTATCGGTACCAGCTGTTTACGACGTATTTTTACTGGTCTGGAGTTATGATGTGCCGTACCTGAGCATGTTACTATTTAATACTGTATAAACTCAAGTTTCATTATTTTTTCCTGCGGTACACTAAATCTTAATATCTGTTGGATAAATAAGAGAATTTATAATTCAAGCCATTTATTAATGAAAGAACAGTTCTTTTTCAAAGTATATATATATGTATATAAATATATATATATATATATATATATAAAGAATGCTATGCTATGCTCAGTGTATATATATATATATATATATATATATTATATATATATTTATATATATATATTATATATATATATAAAGAAGTATTATATATACATATATATATATATATATATATATATATATATATATATATATATATATATATATATATATATATATATATATATATATAAAGAATATGTTCAGCTTAGTGCCTGTTTTGTCTATGGAGCGGTTGTTCCTTTGTTGTGAGTGCACTCCTTTTCCCGGTGGTGCTTAATTTTTGCATACAGAGTTTACGTCTGTTGTCTTCGCTTTGGTAGCGATAGTCAAGTCTGGGTAATCATCGAGTCAGGGTACAGACAGTATAGCAGCATGGACAGGTAGTTGTTACCTGTTGGCCCCTACAGTTCCTAGTCATCAGCAATTTGGCTGTCACATCGGCTCTGCGTGAACGTCTGTGTTTCATGGAGATGTTCCTGTTTGCCGTCATGGGGCGGTTTTGACGACTTCACGGCAGTTGTTTGGTGGTCATCCTCGACGACCTATGGTGGTCATTCTTTGTGACCTTTGTTTAGTGGTGTTGACATCTCTGGGTAGATGTTTATGTATTATCTGTAGAAGGCTTGTTAATTATCATTACAGATTTTTATGTATTATCAGTAATACATTGGTGGATTTTATGATAATTTGGGTTATTTACAGATTTTTATGTATTATCAGTGTAATTGGTTTTTACGATAATTTGGGTTATTTGTGCTTATGTATTATCAGTGTAATTGGTTTTTACGATAATTTGGGTTATTTGTGCTGATTTAATGATCTGTTATTTGTGTACTTTTGGTTATACCATTGTTAATTGATTCTAATTGTAATCATTATGCTGCCTGGAATGTTTGTGTTTTCTTGATGTAGCGTGAGTGTTTACTTTGATTTTGATATTTTGATGGTAATGTTTTTTTATTTGATTTTGATTTTTTGATGATGTATTTTTAACTAATTTTGCTACATCTTTTTTTTTTGACTGGCTCTTTGGTTGTTTGACGTTGTATGTATGTTTATTGATTTACGCCAGACTTGACTCGATTGTAAATATGTATATTACGTAATGTTAATAAATTAGTATGAAGGTTATTTTTGCTCTTTTTGTTGTTCCCCTTTGTCTCGGCTTCTGCCAGTCTTTCCAGTCCATCTCTCTGTAATTGATGATAGAACCTGATGAACCGAGATGTGGTTCATAAAAATATATATGTCTATATATACAAAGAATGTTATGCTCAGTATAAATAGAATATTTAAAGGGAAGACAAAGCAATATACTGCAAATTAATAAGAATTAATATTAAATATGGTAAACATAATCAAATTTACAGTAAACAAAAAATCTATTATTAATGAAAGTAGTTTGCAATCGAGTTATCAATTTTCTTTGATATGGTAAACTACTACATCTCTTCAACAGTTCCATTATAGGCTATTCCACTTCTTCATCTGACTGTTCAAAGTCTCCATTCAATAAAGATAACGCCTCTGGGCTTAAATCTAGGTTTATTCCAGCAGAAGAAAATTGTGAATTTTTGTCATCAATGGATCACTGTGTACTAAAAGTTGATGCATTTGATAGGTCATAGTTGCCAAGCGGGAGGTTTTACGTGAATTTATGCATTCTCACATTTCTGATATGCTTATTCAAAGCGTCTTGGGCTTCCTCTAAAGTCCAACAGGAAAGATGAATTTCTTTGTCACGTCTTTGCCATGTAGAAGAGCTCTATGGAGAGAGGGTGTCATAATACCAAGGGTATATGCTAATGTAATGCATAGCTGTATCCAAACAAATTTTGTCGAATTTCTCAAACTAATTTCCTCTTTCGAAGAAGTGACGAAGTATTACGTATAATCTTCGAATCAAATCACAGTCCACATCAGTTATTTCTGAAAATGTGTCACTATTTCTGAAAGCAACACAGAACAGTATTGCCATCAATTGTATTGCCAGTGCCAACTTTTGGCTGATCTACTACCAACCCAAGTTCATTCCTCATTTTTGTTTGAATTTCTCTCTTCCTTCCGTTGCTGAACATTTTCTTTGTCATCTGAGGTCCTAGCTAGCTATTTTTTTTTATATCCATTTTATATTCTGAGTGAAGAATACCCTCAAAGAACCGAATCCAACAATGAAGAGTTTACATTCCATATAAAAGATTTTTTTCCCTGGTGTTTTTGAACTAACTACTGCAATGTTGTTCATCTCGGTTGGCTTGACACCACAAATGTCGCAACACTGAGTTGACGTTGTTTCAGTTCAACTGTTAATTGGTATTCCGTCAACCATGGTTAATTGTAAGTCATAACGTTAATTTTTATCTGTCTGTCACCCTGTGGAAGATCATGAGAGATTGTAGAAATTTCTTGAAATTGGGAATCAATATAACTTTCTGCTCACCTGCATATTTCGGCTGTTTCTGTAACATACTGCAGACGTAGTGGTCTGCAATAATCTGTTCTTGAAGGAAACTTGTTTTTCCACATAAAATTACCTCCAGTCTTCGGTAAAAGAGGCACAATACAAGTGCTGAATAAACTTCCTTCGCTCTTCATAGCTTCCTATAAATCAGTATTTCTATAACATTGCTTCTATATTCTCTGACTAGATGCACCATCAAAATTTACAAAGAAGGGTCCCAGTTAAATCGTGAGTATTGATTGTTAGGTGTTCTAAGTTTTCCATTTTTTCAACATAGCTAATTTTATCCATTATTACAAAGAAAAACACAATTGTATCACCTTCAGTGAATTTAGTTAAAGGTCTTTTCTTCGGCTTACTTCAAATACCTAATAAAATAGTGAATTTCCCGAGAAGGTTTATAAATGCCATTCATGAAACGAAGAAAGATAAAAGTTTGCACATTACTAAAGCCGACAAATCTAATTGTTTTGTAATAATGGATAAAATTAGCTATGTTGAAAAAATGGAAAACTTATTATCAGATTCTTGTACTTACAAAAAACTACGGAAAGACCCATTAGCTGATGTCATAAAGAGTTTCAATTCTAAAATAAAAACTATACTAAAGGAATTCGGTTCAATAAAAGAGAAAGTGTCAACGACTGGCCCATCCCTACCGTACATGTACGGATTAACCAAAACCCATAAAAGAGATTTTCCCATTCGCCCCATTATCAGTTCAGCTGGTTCTATTAGTTATAAACTTTCTAAATATCTTGTTAAATTACTATCACCTATTCTGGGTACTATTTCAAATTCCCATTTACAAAACTCTGTTGATTTCTGTACTAGACTTTCCCATATTGAATTATCCAGTACTGACAGATTAACCAGTTTTGATGTGACATCTTTATTTACTAAAGTTCCTATTGATGACTTAATTCAATATTTATCACAGCATTTGGACTTGCATAATTTAGAATTACCTACCAATGTTATTATTTGATATCCCTATGTATAAAAAATTGTAAATTCACTTTCAATCGTAATTTTTGTGAACAAATAGTTGGTATGGCTATGGGGAACCCTCTTTCTCCACTTTTTGTCTAATATTTACGTGGAATTCTTTGAGTCTAGACTTATCCCAAGGAATCTCTTCTCTAAGGTGTTTGGGGTTAGATATGTAGACGATTGTTTTTGTATTGTTAAAGAAAATGTAAATATTCCAGATTTCTTGCAAACAATTAATAATCTTGTACCATCCATAAAATTCACAATAGAATATGAAGAAAATAATTGTATACCATTTTTGGATGTCTTAGTTATTAGAAATAGCACCAATTTTTGTTTTAAGTATATAGGAAACTCACGAATAATTTGTCATATATTCATTTTTACTCTAACCATGCTAAACAAATTAAGATGTGAACATTTTCTAGTATGTATCTTAGAGGTCTTAGAATTTGTAGTCCTGAATTTTTGGAAGAGGAATTTAAAATTATTGATAAAATAGGAGATTCATTATGTTACCCTTTGTAAAAATAAAGCAAAAAAGTCATATTATAATCCAACCAGTGTTAACAACGAACTTAAGAATATTCTCTGTTTACCATTTCATCCTAATTTCATTCCTTCAGTGCCCATTTTAAAAACTATTGATATTAACTTAGTATTTAAATATGATAATATTTTGAGAAATAAACTAATTAAGAATAGCCCACCCAATTCAAACAATATTGTATACAGTATTCCTTGTAAAGGATGTAATAAGATTTATATTGGTCAAACATTAAAAGGACTAAAAGTAAGAAGCTCCCAACACAAACATGCCATTTCAAGAGGCTTATCAAATTAATGGCACTGTGGATCATTGGCTTAAGACAGGCCATGGGATGAACTGGGATAAGTCAACGGTCATCTACAAGGTCAACGACCATCGGGAAAGAAATCTGCTAGAGACTGTCTTCATCGAAGCTACTTCCACCAGGAATGTTAATCTCCACCCTGGGGTTATTCCTTGATCCTTTGTCCCTGTCTTTTTTGTTTAAAGAACATGCTGCCCAGATTAACAAACTGTAACCCCGCCCCCACCTTCTGTTTTTGTATATAAACCTCTGTCAACTTCTTTTGTATTCAGTGTGAACTTGAAAATGTAGAATAAACTACGAAAGTACTTGTTCAGAGTCCCGGTTTTCACTCACCTTCTGACGTGGACTTAGTGATATTCTCAGGCACGCGTTCCTTCGTGCTATATTGGATATATGTATATGTAAATACGATATATCCCCGTGCTTTCCTTTTTTGCTGGTTCTTAATTGTCTTTCAGGACCGTCGGGCGACTGCTCCTCGATTCTCGCCACTTCCGTGGCTTGAAGGCATATAGGACAAAACAACAGCCAGAAATCGGCTGGGAGAAGCCAGTTTCCTAGTCAGCCCTGCCCCAGTCGTTGTTTAGAGCAGGCCTGTGATCTGCCAGGTCCAGAATTTCGGGCCGTATCCCTTTGTCTTGGCACATTGCCACACTGGTCTAAGGCTACAAGAGGCCTGGCGACAAGCGGCCCCGTTTGTTAAGGAAGACCTATTTGATCAACTTGATATTTTTGCAATAGTGCACGTTGCAATCTGGATTTGCCCAGTAAGCCTGAATTTGCAATTGAGAACCAGTTCCTATTCCTTTCACTAAATCTCTTATTTCTTTTTTTTTCCTTAGAATTATTCATCACCCAAAGTAAAACCCTTGCTTAAACCAGTATGTGTGTTCCCCATAGAATTAAGTTTATTAATGAGATAATCCTTTGCTCAGTGACATAGTGTAAATCAGCCCTCCATGGTGGTAGATTATTGCGAGTGAGAGAATCTTTCGATCACGAAGCCTTACCTGGAACCTGGAACATTCTACATCCAGGCACATGTTATGTTGTTCAACCTTGCATTCCTGCCATCCTTCTTGCTTGGAAGACTCCTGCCTTATTGCGGCAGGCTCTTCAATGTGCAACATTTCTAGAAATCAGTAATTGTAAAGGAGTCCCTATAGGGGACCCAGAGTCCATTGTGTTATACATTGTAGCAGTAATGTATTCATTGTAATCAGAATCAGTATTTTGTGGGGCTTTCTTTATTGAGAGCCAAATCAATATTCTTTTGATTGAATTGCTTATGTTGTGTGCAGTAAAGTATCTTGTATGGATCAAAGCTTTCAATTGGCGACCTACCATTATTCTTATAAAATGTAATTTTGTATATTTCATGTATTAATTTGGTATTTACGGATGTCCACGGTGAGTGCAATTCAAGGCTTATCCTATTAATTATCTAATTAACGTAATTAACGCGGACAACCGTAAATAAATATATATATATATATATATATATATATATATATATATATATATATATATATATATATATATATATATATTTGGGTATGTATGCATATATAGACGCAGGACATGGAGTGTACACTCCATGTATGTGCAGATACGTATGATTCTTTTCATATATACGATATATATATATATATATATATATATATATATATATATATTTTTATTTTTTTATATATTTTTTTTTTTTCCCAAGCGTCAGTAATTTTGTCTCTTCCACTGAATAATTCGTGTGCTAGATAACGCCCGTTAAGGATAATGTAATGGTATGGAAAATTACCCCGTGGATGATATCTGCATAGGGTCCATTATACTTTTCCTTCCGCTTGACGGATGATGTATATGCGAATATATTCTTCGAGCGCTTCCTTGAGCTTGAGTGTTTTTCACTGGGTTTCTGTGTGAGAGTCATAGCACTAGAAATTTAATATTATAGGAATATGAAAAAATGGAAGGGTATGAGAGGGAGAGAGAGAGAGAGAGAGAGAGAGAGAGAGAGAGAGAGAGAGAGAGAGAGAGGGGGTGGGGGGATAACTTTTCCAAAGGGAAAAGTTGATGCTTGTGAATTGATGTAATTTCCACTGTTTCATCAGTTATGTTTTAGAAAATATGGACCTAAATTATGAAAGAAAACGATTTATAGCGCGAATAAAGTCAGTTAAATATGAAATAACCCCAAAACCAAGAATTTAGGTAACATTAATGTCACGAAATAAACTCAGTCTTTTGTGCTCAACGTACCAATGTGAAACTATGTATGTCTCTACATGTTAGGAATACGTATAGTTATATATATACATTTCATGTATGTTAGTGAAATTTTTGAATAAATTTTTTTTTACGCCAGCTGGTTGATCCGCCGTCCTTTACTTTTTTATATGAGATTTAATAGTTAAAAGTATTCACTCAAGCGTTAACAGGCTGCCCAAGAGCAAGAGCCCGTGCTAGCACAAGGCTGGATTAAGCTTAAACAAATTAGCTAATCAAGTGTGGTGATGATGATAGGAGAAAAACTCTGGTTAACCCTTGATTATTGTTTTCAGTTGAAACAAATATAATTTTTCTCTAAATATTTGGTATATTGTGGTAGTTGTTGCAGTTTTGTGAGTCGTACAGATAAAGCCAAATTATTTATCGATTTTTTAATGCTATGTTAAATTTCATTGTTGTATTAGCCTCCAGGTGACCGGTTGTACTTTCGCTTTTTAACGGAAAGGTTGTAATGGATAGAATTACTATTCCCCAAGCTCGTTAAGGTGGAACCAGGAAAAGAAAGGAAAATGAGAGGAGAAAAAAAGGAGGTTGGGGGAGTACGAAGTGTGTTTTTAGTTGTAAATGGTAGATATTATATATATTGCGATGTTATGTAAATATATTGACTGCTGCAATTCGAGCTTTTGAAATTTCCTTTTCAGTGCGAAATGTCAACCCTTTTTAACCCCCGTTTTATTTTATTGTATTTTATTTTATGATTGCCAAAACGCCGTGTGACGCAAATGGTTTCTTTGAAATTACACCCTTCATACATGTCTCGCGCTTCATCTCTGGGTCTCAGCTCGTTTCCAGCCTCCGGTCTTGGTTCTCATCTATAAGTCTGCGTCTCCCAACTCCTCTGGCGTCCAGAGGAGCCCAGCTGATTCTGCTGCCCTTGATGGTGCGATGGACATTTCCAAGAATCTCCATATCTGTTTTATCCTTTATGGTACTGTAGTGGAGGGTGAGTAAGATGCCGCGTCTACAAACTTACTAATTTATTCAAGACAACAAACAGACAGGTCAAGAGCTCTTGCGAAAGGAAACGTAGAGCCTGACACGAGGATAACAAAATAGGGATTAAATACATTCAACTGTGTGTGTTTGAGAATGGAAAATGGTACATAACTCTATATTTAAGGTACGGACAGAGTTCTGATAAATATAGCTGGAAAGCTGACATTGTATTGCTTCCATTTGACGTGGCATGATCATGGACGATAGTATACATTCAAAGAGTATGCTGTTGGCTGTATTTCATATACACGCGTGCATGTTCGGAGATGTTCTCTGTGAGGAGTGGATGGCCGCAGGTTGTGATGTGTAGGTCCATGTGGGACCCTACAGTATCATTTCTTACTCTGTCCTGGGATCTTAGTATTCTTCATAAAACTTTATTCTGAGATCTACAGAATTTCTATTTAGTAGTCACCAAACGGGAACTCATACAACTGTTCCTAAATAATTTGAAGGATTCTACCTCATTAATCATTTCTCCATCACTTGATGTTAGATACTCTGTCATTATTTATAGAATTACGATACAATCTGTTAATGTTGTGTTGTTTTGCAGATTAAAATTGTACCATAGACTATATTGTACTTAATTTGTAACTGCAGAGAGCATAGATTTTTTAAAATTCGTAGAATATGTTCTGACAAACCAATGACATCAATTGTGAATGAGGCCTGTTGGTTTAACATTAGATTCCACTGCCAGGCGAGTAACGTTGCCTTCGGTAGCTTTCAAAAAGTGACTAATTTAGGTTGAGTGAGAATTGAGTAGTGAATGCCAGCAGTGATGCTATTTGTTTATGTTAAATCTTGGGTTAGGCGGAGCTGACATGACTGGTATAAATAAAAAAAAAACCCTTTCATTAGGTGAAAACAGGCAAGTGTGATAATACATGGAATCAAGTATGCTTGAAAAGATGTAATGAAGTAAGGGTGAGAAAACAGTTGCAGACAAAAAGGTTACAGGTGTAGAATTGTTGTAAAGTGTCAAAGTGTCTTAAACAGTCTCAACAACGAGAATCCTAGAACATTTGAAAAACAGTCTTTTGCTGTGAATATTTAGTTAGTAAAAAGGAATAAAGAAAGTGTGAAAAGAACAGAGAGAAATTCAGTAATGTGACGTTGGAGGGGCGACATGGCCGAAATTGTTAACGCCTCTGCGGGCGAACTATTGACATCCTGTTATTTGGCCGCCATCGCCATCCTGTTATTTTACCTTGGGAGCGCCAGGGATCCCGGGTCGCAAAATGAATTTCCGAAATTCGTTGAGGAATGAAGAGCGACATACATATATGGAAGGGAATGGGCGAAGAAGAGGTGCGAGAGAATAGGCAGAAAAGGGCGTTTAAAGTGAACAACAATGGAGAAGGAATAAGGGAGAGGGAGATTACAAGAGGAGAAATAATTGGTTAAAAATGGTGCATTCAAAAAGAAAGACACTGCGGAAAGGGTGGGAGTTATAAGGAAGGGAAGAAAAGATGTACAATGAAAATGGGGGTGGTAAAGATGAGGGAAAGCAAGAGAAAAGGAGAGAGATATACAAGTGAGAGTGGGTTGGTAGACAATAACTGCGTACAAGGGCGATGAATAATACCAGAAGAAGTGAAGCATAGTAGATAGCGAAAAGATGCGCCGAAAAAAACAAACGTGTAACAATAGAAAAGAGATGTAATAAAGAGAAGGGTGGGAGCTAGGTTAAACCACAGAGAATACGGGGGAAAGGGAGTGTTTAAAACAACAAGGAAAGAGTGATGTTACAGTAAAGAAGGGAGCCTGTGGGAAAGAGGATACATGTGAGAGAAAGTACGCGAAAAAATGGGGAGCGGAAGAGAAGGAAAGCATTTGAGAAAGAGGGAGAAACCGTGTACCAGGCGGAATTTGCTACATTCTCATAGGAGATATTGCAAGGCTGTTATTACGCCTTCCCCTGGGGCCGTGCCCTTGTTAAAAAATCTTTTCGTACTAATATGAAAGTTGATGGTTTAGAAAAAGTTAAAAAAAAGAGAAAAATAAAACGCTGAAAATTGCCGTTCTATAAAAAGTAGTCTGCAACACCGCCTTTGCGGACCTAAAATTGTATTAAAATGAAGAAATTGGTGGATGAAGGAGCTATGATTCTTGCCGGTAGTACGAAAGGAAAAGTCAAAGAAATGAGACAATAAATGACGGAGGTTATTAGCGAACCTAGAGGAGAGTTTTATGCTGTCCCCTTCACATCCAGCCAAAAGGCATTACTCATTCTCCAGCTTAAATCGACCGTCGTGTTCCTCAAGGAAGGAAGGAAGAAAAAGAAAGAGAAAAAATTAGGGGTCCGCCGGAAGAGGGAGAGGACGATATATTATGGGAGGACCATGGGAGTAACCGTTTCCATTGCTTTCCTTCATAAACTTTCTTTCATTTTTATCTCTCTCTCTCTCTCTCTCTCTCTCTCTCTCTCTCTCTCTCTCTCTGTGAAGTGCTTCGGCTTCTGTGAAAAATACAGCTTCATTGCATGTAACTCGGCTGCCATATAAACTTTTTTCTTTCATTTTTGTATCTCTCTCTCTCTGTAAAGTGCTTCGGCTTCTGTGAAAAATACAGTTTCATTGCATGTAACTCGGCTGCCATATAAACTTTTTCTTTCATTTCTCTCTCTCTCTCTCTCTCTCTCTCTCTCTCTGTAAAGTGCTTCGGCTTCTATGAAAAATACAATTTCGTTGCATGTAACTCGGCTGCCATTTCCCTTGACGTGGTCCAATGGGATATGTTGAAGGCAGTCGTTTAGTTAATTTTAATTTGTAGATAATGTTACTATTAACTTAAGGACATTATGGGGTATTTCATTAGTAAGATCCCTTAGGTATTGTTGATACTTGTTGACGATTTAGTTGTGCCAGATTTTTGCATGCGTAGTATGTGAAATCGAAAATACTGACCTGTACAAAGCAGGAGGTCATTCGGACATCTTACGGAATTTTATAAGCTTTTAAATATGTCTATGTTAGTGCTGATTGTCTTTTATTGTAACCTGGAGACATATTTAGCTTGAGGAAATTGTAATTGTCCTCATCAATGCAAGCAGCTTCTTAATCACCTTTAAAGAAATCAACTTCCAGGCCCGTTATGAATCGACTGATTGTTTGCCATATAAGGTAGATGTAATAAAATTAATTTTCTCTATCTCATATATATATTATATATTATATATATATATATATATATATATATATATATATATATATATATATATATATATATATATATATATATATATATATATTATATATATACAGTACATATATGTATATATATGTACCGTATATGTGTATATATTTATATATATATGTATACGTATGTATGTATGTATGCATGCAGATGTACTACAGCAAAAATAATGTAACGTAGGTTGTCGAAGCTGGTCGGTTTCAGCTTAAGTTTTCCGAGATATCTTCAAGAGACCTGATACATAGTGGCAGATATTTACAGCACATGTAAATATGACAGTACAAACGAGCATCAGACGATTGGAAAGTTATTCACACTTGATAAGTAGGAAAATGGAATTGCAGTAAACTCATTAGCGTCTGAGGTCAGTGCTTCATTTTTCTAGACACCTTTGCTGTTAGGCCAAAGTAAACTACTTTCCTTAAAATCTACATATTTTATGTATATTTTAGATATTTTACATATTTTGAAATAGATGGATCAAGTTTATACATCCTTCCAAATTTCCGAATTATGCAACCTGTTTATTAACCTGCCATGCTCCATTATCTTTATATAACCAGACAACTTGAAAACATTTTTAATCCTTTTTCTATTACTTTGATTTTTGTTTAGTATAACGCAAGTGGATATTCATACACACAAATTTTATGCATTGTAAGTTATGCTTTACTATTGCTGAAATGAACTGAATGTTACCAAAGCGCTAAAGAATTACTTAATTTCAGTCACACTTCAGGGTAAACTTTTGGCAATTTGCATTATAAAGGATCTGTCTCTTAACTCGTAAGGTGTTACCTTTTAAGGTGAATTTCCAGGTTTTGATTAATGATGGTTCAGTGCATTTGTTTTATTTAGGAAACTAATATGCCATATAGAAGTGGATTGATTAGTAATGTTGGAAAGCGTGTATAGTAATTTTTATTTTATACTCGTTGGCTCTGTTTAACCTTTTTAGTAACACCATGCAAGTAAGACGTAAGAGATGTCGTCAGGGTAAAAAGAAAAATAAGCAGTCTCGTAGTAACCATTTTCGGAATTAACAAGTGAAGCCTTTTGAGAAGAACTTGGGGAAAAACAACTTATCGCTTGTTCTTCTCCGTGTATAATATATTTTTAATCTTTATTAAAGTGTTCATGCGTATGAATACGTGTATGTTTGAACAATCCACGTAACTTTTATAATACAGTTTACCAGGCGTTTCCCCGGTTATCGAGTCCGCATCAAAATCCCTTGTTCTCGGAGGAGCGATTTTTAGTTTTCTTTGAAAGGAAACAATTGCGATGGCTCTTTGTCTGTCCGTCCGCACTTCTTCGCTCATCCCTCAGATCTTAAAAACTACTGAGGCTAGAGGGCTGCAAATTAATGTTGATCAACCACCCTCCAATCATTAAACATACCAAATTGCAGCCCTCTAGCCTCAGTAGTTTTTATTTTATTTAAGGTTAAAGTTAGCCATGATCGTGCGTATGGGATTGCTATAGGTACTAACAACACAGGCCACCACCGGGCCGTTGCTGAAAGTTTCATGAGCCGCGGCTGAGAGTTTTATGGGCCGTGGCTGAGAGTTTTATGGGCCGTGGCCGAGAGTTTCGTACAGCATTATACGCTGTATAGAAAACTCGCGCATTTTTTTACTTGTTTATTTTAGCCCTTTCCTTTTCCTTTTTATGTTTAACATTAATCTAGATTTTATTTCCTCCTCATTCCTTTGGGATGTAGGCGGAGAGGTCGCTCCAATCAAGAGCGCGTTTTACAGGGTGTTAACTCTAAAGAGTGTGGCAAGCGAGAGAGAGAGAGAGAGAGAGAGAGAGAGAGAGAGAGAGAGAGAGAGATTTTTTTTTTTTTGTATTTAGCTTTCCCTTTAATGACAATTAGGAACTGGTACTAGTAAAAACAGATTACTTGCGCTTTTGAAAAACGCTATGTTATTTTTTGAAGACATAACATGACCGGGGTATCTTAAATGATGATCGGTAAACCGCACGTTAAAAAATGCAAATATCTGAAGAAGTGGTCTCTCGCACTCTTGTATTATCTGTGTATTACCATCGTCACATCCTCAAATGCTGCCACTCATGGTTTCCCTTTGTTTTATGTAACACAAGTCTCTGCTCATCTCCAGCCTCCCTTCTTATAGTTCTCAACCAAGTAGGTGTGTGTCGTTCCAACTTCTGATGCTTACGGCATCTCGGCTGAAATTCACAATTCTGCCAGGGTTGTGCGAAGGACATGCCCAACCTGTCTCCATCTTACTTTCAACGTTATCTCATTTGTGTACGGAACTTTCGTAATTTCCCTTACGGTACAATTTCTAAGACAACCCTGCTATCCGACTATGTTCTTGTAGCTTTATTTTCAAATCAAAATTTTTTTAGATTTAGTTCATTGCCATGCCATGAGTCATGTCTGTAAAGCAATACAGATCGTGCTAGACTTGTTTATAGTCTTATATTTATGCAGTTTCAGCCTGTTGGATTTTCAGAGCTCCCATCAACTGTAATTTTACATCTATCCCACTCTTGTATAATTTCATTTAGTTTTACATAACACGGGTATGCCATATTGATGGAAGACCTTCCATAATGTTGGTATGTGGTTACGATTAAATACATCGTAAAGCACAAGGAGATTGCAACTCCTGTCGTAACTTAAACCAGCTAGTTCATCTCTCAACCATTTTGTCAGTTTCTTTCTCCAATCTGTTGACGATAAGCACGCTGAACATTTTCATTACAACTAATGCGAGTGCAATGCTTTTATAGTTACCACATTGTCATGTCATCTTTCTTTGGTACCCTAATCTGACCTCCAATTCCCAATCATCTAGCTTTGTTTCCTAATTTTATAATCTACAAAACAGTCTAAATGGCATATTTCGTGTCATTTTAAGTGCTGCTAGTATTCTCTACAGTGATTTTGTTACAACAAGGTGTTAAATATCTCAAGTTTCTGTACTATTGATTCCATCTCAGAAACTGTGAATTCATTCATAAACACTTCAGGTTTTCGTCATATAGTGATATTCAGTAAAATTACCCTCCTTATATTTTTTATTCATGACCTCAGAAAAATGTTATGCAAAACATTGTCTTTCTTTTTTTATGTTATTGATCCATTCGTCCTAGTTGCTACTAAAGGTTGTTTGCAGCCTTCCTTTGGCCCATACCTGCATCCATTTTTTAGCTATTTACTTCATTACTAACACTTTTTTAGCCCTTAACCTTCTCTTGCCCTCATGTTGAAGTTTTATAAAGAACCTGGCTTACCAGTTCTAGAATATGGAAGTCCAATATATAGTTCAGTTTCAGAATCTGTGCTGAAATCATTAGCCTCTTTCCATCATTTGGGCCTTAGACTCAGCAAAGTCAATGATAAGCAGATGTTGGAAATCTGCCTTGTCATATCGATGAGAAATTTTAATAGTGCCAAGAGGTTTGACAATTAGAAAAAGATCATCACCAGTAAAAACAACATTTTTTGAACATGGTATATTTCAAAATGTAAAACGCCCACCTCTCTTTCCAGTGACAATAGTAGACTTGAACAGCAGTAACGTATCAGATGTTAAAACTTATAGATCGCTTAGTGATATAGCATCTTGGATGAGTAGTCAAGCGGATGTTTGTACCATCTTGGATGAGTAATCAAGCGGATGTTTGTACCACCCTACGTAATGATGTAACAAAAAGGCAGTCACAGTCAGATGGTAATAAAACAATATGTACTCGAACAGAGGAGGACACGCAAAGGAAAATAAGAAATGTACACAGATGGATTCAAAAGAAAAGACCGTTACGAGTGTGCTTCGATGCTCATAGAGGAGTCGACTTCAGCACCGGGAGTAGGTTGCCTATTCCTGAGTAGTCTAATATCAGGAATCGGGCAAAAATATGTGCAAATTTTAGAGAAAATGAAGATTTTTCGATTACGGGAAAGGTTCAGAAAGAAAATGATATAGCCTAACCTTATTGGAACCCATAATTCTTAGATTAATAACTTTTCCACCATTATGCTCTCAAACTTCGTCCACGCAATTGTTTATTGCCTGAGGGTCTTGTTAAGCTGTTTCCTTTTTTGTGTATATATATATATATATATATATATATATATATATATATATATATATATATATATATATATATATATATATATGTATGTATATATATATACATACACATATATATATATATATATACTGTACATTATTTTTTATTATTATTTTATATAACACTTGATACCCATAGTTCGTTGTTATCTACCTTTTGGGTAGGGTGTCCCAAGCATCTTCCTTGTTCTTTTAAGAAATGTTTTTGGTAATTTGGTTTTAGTGTTTTATTTCAGTTTTAATTTTATCTTTCCATTGATCGCCATATTTGCTGTTTCCAGCGTTGAAAATGCAAATAAGATGAGTCATGAAACGTCACCCTATTGTATTAAAATTCAATACGGATAGTGCCTTTCCATGATCTGATCCCCTTGGATTATATATATATATATACTGTATATATATATATATATATATATATATATATATATATATATATGTGTATATATATTGTATATATATGAATATATATATATATATATGTATATATATATATATATATATATATATATATATATATATATATATATATATATATATATATATATATATTGTGAGAGAGTCAACTGCAAAAGGTTTTAACCACAGACAGTTTTATGGCTCTCCCCTCCCATTATAAAGTTTGTCCTGTCGGCGTAATCGTTTTCCTCTTAAAAAATGGCTATTACTGTTAAAGGCATGTGCCTAATGCGCTCATGTATGTAATTCCTTTCCCCATTTCATTTTGGGGTCTCTTTGCCATCTAGCTATTCCTTCTCCTCCTTGTCCTCACTCCCCCAATCATCGCAGCTGTTAAAAGGTAATTCTGAAGAGAGATCGTGGACACGTGAAATACGAAGAGCGCTCGAGAGGGGAAGGTGGATCATTCATCAGAGGGGAACTTCTTCTCCAGATGTCACTTGACATTAAGTCACTCGTCCAAGAAGTTAACTCGAATAAGATATTTAAGGGAACGGGACCACACGGGTGCTCCGATAGTGGATAGAGAGAGATTCTCTCTCTGTAGGACCACACGTCAGAAGAGCTTTTAAGTTGTCCCCGTTTTTCAGAAACGATTATTGGACAGATATTTTGAGTGCATTTAGGCATTTGTTCGTTCTTGTATATTGGGGCCAGTTTTGTTTTGTTTTAAAGTATGGATTTTTTCATATTGAACAGATTTTCTATTTTTTGAAAATCAGAAATTCCTAATTTATCAAAAGGCATTTAAGAGAAAGCGGTCAGATTTTGTTAACCACTGAGAAACTTTTGGAACCCTAAAAAATGTATCAACAGTCTCTGTGGTCTGGCAGAATCTTTTTGGATAAGCACTGAGATTTCAGTGTGTGTGTGTGAACCTTTGGGATATAAGCTCTTATTTGAAATCTAGAGAATCGATCTGTGAAACTTTTCAGGTAATACAGTCGCTCAGAAACTTCAAGGATGACTAGCCTTGAAATACAGTGAAGTTTTCCCATAGAAACATTAGAGCCATTATTAATGTGAAGCTCACTAAGTTAAAAAAATTCGAACTTCAGAAGCCATCATCACGAAACGTTAACAGCGAGAAAGTAAAATAACCTCTTTTGAAACTCCGGCAAGCTTAGAAATATTTGTTTAGTTTAGTTTCCGAATAAAAATGCATGACAAGATATTCAGTTTTACATAAAATGAAAGGGGTCGGTGTGTAGAATAAGAAAATTTAACCTCATCATAAAAAATTGATTAGAAGCGGTGTTTTGGTACAACAAATAAACGGTCTTTTTGATTATGCAAATGGTCATTTTAAAGGGTCATTGGTATCTCCACGGTGTTGGTGTCAGTTTCTGTCGGCATCCACATTGGCGTATTTGTCCGGATTAAATGATTTCAGTAGCTTTAAGATATTTATTTCATGTTTTAGTTTGATAGTTGTCAAAATAGTGGACACTTTGTTACCTAATTGCATCGCCCGGTCCTTGGGTGCCATTGGGCCCTTGCTGGATGAAGTTAAGAATACCAAGTTTGCAGACCAGAGCTGATTAACCCCGAAGGATATGTAAAGGATTTTTATTTTAAATGGCTAAGAACCAATTCTCACATAGCAAAGACAATTTATTTTCCGAACCACTTTATACCGAGAAATGAGCCATCACCAGAAATAAATTCCTTAATTTTCTTATTGGCCGGCCATCCCCAACCCAGAGTGGCTAAGAACTCTACCGACTCGTCCAACGAGGAACTGCATATTGAGGTGAAATCTGATGCAGTGCGGAATAAAACATATAGAGCATTTCGCCACACATTGGGAAATTGTTTTTTCCATTCTAAGGAGTCTTTAACATTTGGATACGATGGATCACCCATAGTATATGATTGGTATCCCCTTTACTTAATGCAAATTAAACACCACTGTTTTTATGAATACCGTTTTTTAATGAACGAACATATATTTCCAGGATTTTTTTGCATGTACCCCAAGTGGTGGCTGCCTTCCAATATGACTATTGGCATTTACCCAGTTTTAATGGTGGAAAAGTTTAAGTTTTCACAGATTTTAATTTAAGAAATTGCAACATTATGATGTACTTCAGTCCTATAATAACTCTCTATCAGAACTTACCCATGGCATGCAATCTTTGTGCGTGAAATAGGTACTAACAGTTAGTGTAAATGTTCAGATTTTCAGTGTTTACTGTTACATATCAATTTGTAATGTAAATGAGATGAGAGATCTTAATATTAGATTATGAGAAATGTCATTTCAGTCTCATCTTATGGCTGTAAGGTGCATGCTTTGGAAGATGGTCATTTGAGGCATCAAGTTAAAGTTCTTTGCGTAGATTATGGAAATTGGAATATAAAACCGTCCTTCCATGATGGAGCAGAGGGATGGAATATAAAATATTGGCCAAGGCCAAGCCCTGGGGCCTGTGAGGCCATTGGTACTGAAAGGGAAATTGAGAGCCATTTAAGAGAACTGAGAAAATGCGCGATTCTTCTTCTTGTGGAGAACCTCGAGTTTTCCATTTACAGGTGTTTATTTTCACCAGTCAACTGCCACCAGAAAATAGAGCAGTGTTTCGGTGGTCTTGGTTTAGTGCTTTTTTCAACAGCCGCAGCATCATGAAACTTTTATATGATCTGTGGTGTCCTCTTAATATCAGTGCTTTGCACGATTATGGTCTAATTTAACCTTACATAAATAAAAAGTTCTTGAGGCTAGAGGGCTGGAATATTACGTTTGATGTTTGGATGGGGATGGATCATAAAATATTGCAGCCAAAGCCAAGCCTGGGACCTGTGAGGCCATTTTAGGGCGGAAAGGGAAAATGAGAATAAACAGACAAAACTGGCCGATAGTTTTCTTTGGCGAACTGGCATCGATAGTTTTCTTTACAGAAAACTAAAAGGGTTTTCAAAGGCGTACCAAAAAGTTAGAGCTATCTTTCGTGGTTAACCAGACCACTGAGCTCAGATTAACAGCTCTCCTCAGCAACTGGCCGGAAGGTTTAGATTTATTATATCAGTGCTAAGAACCAGATTATGTTAACTTTAACAACGGGACCTACTGAGCTTAGAGGGTGGAATCCTAATTTTGATGTTTGGAGGAGAAATGATCAACATCACCAGAAATAAATTCCTCTTATTCTTCATTTTAAGATCTGAGGGCGGACTGGAAAAAAAATGCGGAGGACAGAGAACGGAACCCACTTTCAGAAAACCAAAGAGGAACAAAGGCGTAACAGAAAGAAACCCTTGCAGCTGCACTACGAAACAAATGTTAGGTGAGGTTGGAAAGTACGATGGAAGAAAGAGAATGTGGATGGCGGTAAAGTTAAAGGAATGAAAGGAGTTGCAGCTAGGGGACGAAGGGACGTGCAAAGAACCTTAAATAATGTCTATTGTGCACCGCGTGAGGTACACTGACAGCACTACAGTTGATGAGGTCAAAATGGAACTGCTTCAGATTATAATTATCATATGTATTGTAATAGTGTGTTGGTGGTGGCATACAATAGGGTCTAGGTGATCGTATTTTAAGACAACAATTGATTTCAAGTAATATTTCAGAGCAGGGGAGCACCAGGTTACTGTGGCGCCTGGGGTCTTTTTTTCTTTGTTTGAATTTCAGTTTGTTACCAAAGCTGCACCTAATTTTTGAAGTTTCGGTTACCAAAGGCAAAAAAGTATTTGTGGGTGGAAACATGTGCGCGCGCGCCTGTGTTTATGTAAAACAGCATAAAAAATTCTTGCTAAATATCTGGCTAGTATTTTCAGTAAAATACCCGTCGGAAAAATAACGTTGTAAAGGAAATTGGGGAAATGATAAAATACTGCTAATTGTTATAAAAAAATGGTCTTTCTGTAGACACGGGATAAAGGACTTTGGAGTCCTCAAAGAAAAAAAAATGCGAAGGAAATGATAAGGGGTGAAACGGTTGTTGTTAGGATGATGGGTTTAAAAATGGTGTAATGCCAGTGGATAAGAAAATCTTGTATCAGTTCTTTATTAGCAAATTGACTTTAAAGACAGAAAAAAGATTAGCCCCCCTGCCAAAAGAAAGGGAAAAACTCCAGAAAATGAGTTGGGCAAGGGTAGTGCCGTCAGTGCACCTCAGGTGGTGCACTGTGGGCGTTGATAAAGGTGGTTTGTAGCATCGCTTTGAAGCCCCAGCTGCACCCAATTTTTAACCTTTTACTTTACCTCCTTTCCAGCTTCTTTTATGTAATCTTGCTGCCCAACCTGTGTTACTGTAACATCTTACTGGAAATGTAGGGTTTTCTCCCAGTTCCACCTGCGGACCCTTGTGCTTCATACCCTTTATTCACCCACTCCAACTCCCTCTTTTCACGGTCTTAGACCTAAGTGGCCGAAAGTGTCCCAGTGGTTGGCTGCACAGCCTTAATATCATAAGATTATTCATAATTGCAGACAAATGAGGTTATGGATCTGATTCGAGTATATTTAAATGAAGCTTCTCATCTTGTAGAATGCAAACATTCTTGACAGTGTTAGATGTCGTATACAAACGAACAGGAGTGAAAGTCATGTGTACTAAAATAAACTCCTAGAAGCTGCATCTGTCCAAATTCCGATTTACAACGTGGCCTACATGCCCAGACTAGCTAACGGATTATGCTGGTGAATGATTTGTTACACCAAGTCAGAAAAGTTTTACACAATGCGTACTTTTTCGTTTGATGATTTTTCATGGTGATGCGACAGAATGAATTGGATTACTAATGAAAAAGCGGAGCTAACATAATTGAATGATAATTGATATGCCTGCAGGTCCTTAAGGGAGCTCAGGTTTGGTGGTGTTGCACCTCGAAGCATGGTAGTGTGGTCAGGTCACCTCGCGCAGTGCACTGTAGACATTATTGAGGCCCTATAATGCACTCACATTTTGGCATTTTGCCTTCATTCCTGCTCTCTCCTCCTATCTTGCTGTCCAACCTCTAACTATTGCTTCTTAGTGCATATGTGGGGTTTCTTGCAGTTTCACTTGTAAAAAAAGTTACGTATGCCTTAGTTTAACCATACCACTGAGCTGATTAACAGCTCTCCTAGGGCTGGCCCGAACGATTAGATTTATTTAACGTGGCTAAGAACCAATTGGTTACCCAGCAACGGGACCTACAGCTTATTGTGGAATCCGAACCACATTATAACGAGAAAAGAATTTCTATCACCAGAAATAAATTCCTCTTATTCTTCATTGGCCGCTCGGAGATTCGAACTCGAATCACTGTATTTCGTCTCTTGCATTCTGGTTGTCTCTTTTGTTGTCCGACCACACTAACTCCCTCTTTTCCCAATCTTAAGCGCTGAATGGCTGAAATGACCCCAGTTCTTGGCTTTGTGGCCAAAAGTTCATGATTCATTCACCAAGTCGTACAACAGTCTTTATTTTAAAGTTTTCTTTGTTAGGGCAGAGAATTGATGGGTACTAGTGTTTAGAACGTTACGGTTTCTATTTGCCGATGATAATATCGAAGTTACTACGGTTTGCGAGGATGTTGAGTATGATAAGTGCTTTGAAAGTCGTGTGAAATAGCCCATAGAACAATTCCTCTGTCCAGTGTTCTATTGGAGATACCTATCCATATTCAAACTCTGTCCCTTAAAGAAAAGAAAATGTTAATGGCAGTTACTTTAGTGATAAACAAGTCACCATAAATTATTTAAAAGTAGATTTGATAATTCAGGGAACATTGTGGAAGGAGAAGAACCCTTCAAGATAGAAAGGGAAGGAAGTAAATGACTCTACAGCAGTCACGAAAGGTTTAATTACTACGTCAAGTTTTCTTTTTGCAAAAAATAACTCGAGGCAATTGGTATTAAAAATGATGGATTTACTTCCCAACAGCAGTTTTGCCAGTTTGGCTTTTCAGGTTTTAGATAGTTCCTTCTAAAGGTTATAAGAATCTAAATGTTCCAGTTAACTGTACACAGCCTCTCTGAGATATATATCTATATATATATATATATATATATATATATATATATATATATATATATATATATATATATATATATATAGTATATATAAATATATATAGATATATATTATATAAATATATTTTCAATTAAATCAAGTGATTTTTTTGTTGATATAAATTAAAATGTGTCCATATAATTGTTGAATGGAAAATGAGAATTCTATCAACTAAAAAATTGGTAACATGTATGAAAATATAGTTTCCGAGATAGAATTGGCTATTGAGTCATTAGTAAGAATTACTGATTGAATATGAATCAGGGTAGGAAGTGATAAAAAAGCAGTATGTGATGGGATGAAGAAATATCTTGTATAGTAAGAGGATAAACAAACAAACAGGTTATATATATGCAGTTCCATGATAGGAGATATCTTGTACATATATATTTATATATAAATTGCATATGCGTGTGTGTGTGGTAGCTCCTTTTTTTAAAGTTGGGGAGAAAAAGAATTGCTATTTTTCAGGAGATAATAAAGTTTAAAACTCTCTATACTCAAAGAGTGACATGTCATGAATAAGGTGTTCTGTAGCAAATACAAATAAACAAAACAGCATTAAACAAAGAACGGATTTCAGAGGATCAATAACAAAAACATTTTTGAGTTGTGCCTGTCTGGAAGAAAGTGCAGTATATATTATATATATATATATATATATATATATATATATATATACATACACAGCAGAGTATATAGAGGAATAATATATATATATAGAATATAGTATATAGATATATATATATAATATATATATATATATATATAGTAGGCAATTAAGTCAAGTGAGTTTGATATGAATTGAGAGTAATATATAGGGAAGTTGAATGGGAAATGAGAATTCATGGAATATTTGGGGTGTATGCAGTTTCCGAGATAGGGCTATTGAGTCATTAGTAAGAATTCCTGACAATATCAGGGTAGGAAGAGGTGATAAAAGCAATATGTGATGGGATGAAGAAATATCCTGTACAATATGAGGATAAACAAACAAGCAGGTTAAGCTGCAGTTCCATGATTGGAGATATTTTGTGCATGGTTATAGGAAAATTGGTAAGGCAGCCAAATTTAAAGTTGGGGAGAAAAAGAAGGCAAGTTATAATGATATAAGAGCGAACGTTACCAAAGATACTGAGAGAATAAGGTGTTCTGTAACAAATTAAATGCAAAGAAAATGGTTAGTGAGCGAGTGGATTTCAGAGGATGTAACTGGAGAGATGCTGTCTGAAGAAAGTACAGTTTGTTGTATATGAAGCATTCTGAAGTATATTGATGAGGTACAAGCAGAGTAAGAGGGAAGTAACACAAGGGAGAACAGTATAGTTAGAGGGAAGAAATGCTGGGGGGAGGACAGAGTAAAGGGAAGGAACGCAAGGGAGGACAGAGTATAGTTAGAGGGAAGAAATGCAGGGGAGGACAGAGTAGATGGAAGGCACACAAGGGAGAACAGAGTAGAGTTAGAGGGAAGGAACTCAAGGGAGGACAGAGTAAAGGGAAGGCACACAAGGGAGGACAGAGTGTTTGGAAGGAATAGTTTTGAGAGAACAGTTTGAGAATTAGAGGGAAGAAATGCAGGGGAGGACAGAGTAGAGGGAAGGCACACAAGGGAGAACAGAGTAGAGTTAGAGGGAAGGAACTCAAGGGAGGACAGAGTAAAGGGAAGGAACGCAAGGGAGGACAGAGCAGAGTTAGAGGGAAGCAACGTAAGAGAGGACAGAGCAGAGTTAGAGGGAAGCAACGAAAAGGTGAAAGTAGTTAATGTAGACTTGAGAATGGTTGAAACAGCGACTGATGACGCCGTAAAAATGATAATTAAAAGGTTCAGGAATTGAAGAACCCAGGAAATTGATCAGATTACCCGTGAGATGCCATGTTATGGTGGTGGAAGTGTGGTAAGTGGCTGACCAGGTATGTAAGATGTAACAGAATGAGGCTAAGGTTCGAAAGAAATGATCTAAAGGATAGTTGTTGTTTTATTTGAAGATAATGGAAAGTTGCAAGTAGGATTTATATTGAGAAAGCATGTGTTAAAGACGAAGGTGTAAGTATCAGGTGTTTGTTATGAAATAGTTTTGAGAGAAGGTTGAGAATTAAACGTAAAAGCTATTTTGGGACCTAGAAAAAGTATCAGAGTTGAAAGAGATGCTCTGTAGATGCTGTCGGGGATTTTTAGCATTGAAGACAGTAGCTTTTATGACAGAAGCAGAGTGTGTGTGGGTGTGTGTGTGTGTGTGTGTATGTATGTGTTTGTTTAAAATATGGATGTAAAAAGTCTGAAAGGACATTAAATATATTAGGGTATAGGAAAATTGAAATTGAAAGGTGTGGATGTTTAAAATTGATACAAGGGCAAGTTTAGGTGAAAGGATTCGTACTTGAATCTCTAAGTTCTTTCCAAAACTTAATAAAACAGCTCTGCACCAACAATTGTAAATATATACTGTGTATTTATTACAGTACATACAGATGATGAAAAGGAGTCTTTCATTCACTCATCTTGAGACACACCGTAGTACTAAGAAATTAAAACAAAGCCGGTGAAGATATGGGGAATGGTGTGCAAGATAGACTATGAAATATATATATGAAATATATATATATATATATATATATATATATATATATATATATATATATATATATATATATACACATACACACACACACATATATATATAGGCTATATATCTTATGAATTATCCTTATATATAGGGGTGTGGATAGGCTGGTCTGTAGAAGACACACACGGTTTCATTCAAGGTAGGACAGCAATTCAGTGGTATCGGCCTTCGAAACTTTCAGATGCTACGTAAACCAGGTCGGGATATCCTCTCTTGGGCTTGACACGCCAAAAACGTCCGAAGGGGGTTCCTCTATGCTACTTCTCCTCTCTCTCTCTCTCTCTGTCCTTCGTCCTCAGTCCTTTCTTTCGCTCAGTCCTTCGTCCTGAATATGGCGATCCAAAGGAAGCTTATGTACAGTCATGATCAAATCTGAAACGACGTGATTCTGTATCGTCCAAAATCTGACTCAGTGTAACAGTTGCCAATCAGTTAAACTTTTTTATTTCCAGTCTCATATGTCGATAAGTTTGCGAACTCACAGCTAACTCTTATTTCCCTTATAGGTGTATGAATATGAATTTATTTATGCACGTATAATTTGTAATCTGTGTGACATGAATTATTTTTTTTTAACATTGTGTAGCTCAAAGCACGGAGTGATAAGGTTATTAATCTCATCAATGCCAGCGAAGTGGTCTTCGTAACTGCCTCTACAACATATAACAGTAGACCTAATAAACTTAACGCTCATAATATTTTCAAAATAGGGATAGGAATTACAAGTTTTCTTTCAATTTTAAAGTTTAGGGCTACGTTCACCAGCCTGCATGTTGTAAAATGATTTATAGGTGTAATGAATATAAGATTTCTCAGATGTAATCTCGTTTACTTAAGGATATACTTTTAGAGATTATCTGTTCTTTGAAGAATAAACGATGATGATTCTTTAAATTATATCGAGAAGATAGCTAATAATAAAAATATTTATTAGTAATAACGCAAAGGATTATGTAACACTTTTTTTTAACTGACAAAGATTGTTATTTTCTTGAAAGTCCTTCCGTTTGTTTTGATATATAACCGATTCATTCATAAGCTAACTTGAAGTGCAAGAATGTATAGATAACGTCATATACTTTCTGGCCAGAAATTGTTAATAAAGAAATGTGATTGCTAGGTGTAATATATTTTTAGTAAGTAAGGAAAACTAACACGCTCTAGGCCTAGGAACAAAGTCTTGGCAATAAGAAAAGTGTAACTGCATAGCGAATATTTGCTAATAAACCATTATTTTTGAAGTGGTCAAGGTATATAAAACAAACATTATTTTTATGACAATCCAAATGTTCCTATAACAAATATGGGATAAATATTTTCAAGATAATTTCATTGTCCCTATTCATTGTAGACCTATGTTCTGGGTGATTCATGATGCCGCCACTCGAGCAGTTGCGCCTCACAATCCCCGCCCACCCGTTGATATTGGTGGATGCGTTTTAGCTACAGTAATGCTTTCGTATGCATTTTTTCTTTTTCAGCATTAAGACGTAAAAATTATTAAATAGGACTATATAATATGGTTGCAGTGCAAGCAATATCAGTGTTAAGAAAATCTGAACTTAGGTCTGATGAATATTTTTTTTTTTTTTGTCGAATGCATCGGCACTGGATGATCGAAAGAATTGGAAATGTTTTGTTAGTGTCTCTTATGAAACATACTTTGACCTTATTTTATTCAAATAAGAGATAAATATGTAGCATGTTAGGTTGCCAGTCAGTGAATTTTGAACGAAATCCTATGCAGACATGGAGTATCACCTCTGAGCATGGCTGTACCACTACATGGGAAGGGGCAAATAATGACACTTTTGATGATCGTTTCCTTAAATGAAGATGATTGCAGTTTCTGCTCCCTGATTGGCCTATCGAAAACCTCTCATCAGATCACGCCAGACTGGATGCTTCTGCTGGTTTTGCAACGAAATTTTGCACCATCTAGATTTGAATTTTTCAGAAAGTTCCAAGAGAGCTCATGGAGCTACGAAGGGATGCCAAAAGACAGCGGTGGGCGCCATAAAACGACACCAAATTGGACATCCAAACAACATGCGCTTGTTCAAAGAAAATTTTCGTTTTCATTAGTACCCCTTCTTAGCCAAAATAGTCACTGACCATGACAGTCAGAGATTTGGATGTGATAGGCGGAAAGAGATGATTACCCCAAAATTTGCTAAATAGATGACATGAAAGATGTATAGCAAAGAAAGGGCCATGATGTCCAGGAAGTGCAAAGGAACTTGCAAGGGAGTGATGCATTTCTGATAATCCGTCGATATAGGTGTATGAAATGTCAAGTTGCAGGAGTTCATCCAAGACTGAACAGTTAAAATTATGAGGCAGTTTTATGGTTTATGTCTGTCTATCCGTATAATTATAAATTATATATATATATATATATATATATGTATATATATAATGTATATATATATAAAGTGCTAGACTTATTCTTTGAATGCACCGTAGTTGCGGGATGCGTGTTGGAGTATTGTATTTTAAACCCATTTTCTTTCAGAGCACGTTTTATTGGGGTAACTGCACCACACTAACCTCTGCACCAAAATGGGGTATCGGGTCAGTGATTCTCTCTCTCTCTCTCTCTCTCTCTCTCTCTCTCTCTCTCTCTCTCTCTCTCTCTCATGCGTTTCAGATTCTCTATAGAATAGCCTTAGTAATTCATACTAGCGATGTGATCAGAGGTCCATTAGTTCGATTTGTTAATATATAAAAACAAGAAAGCTAGATGCTGTATGAAAAAATCTCGCCGATTTGTAAAGGTAAAAAGTCAATTTTTCATTAAAATAATGTTGGAAAATTTCCTGATTGTATTTTATATATAAATGTGCGATCAGCTTATACGTTTACACACACATATAAATTATATATATATATATATATATTTATTTATATATATATATATTTATATATATATATATATAAATCGGTCTATATATTAATTATATATACAAATAAATTATATACATATATATATTTATTTATTTATATTATTTATTACTTCTGACTCACATGTGTTTAATATCGGTTATATATATATAGTGATAGGCCAAGGCAATATAACTTGTTTTGTCATGTAAGATGTAGGTATGTGTATAGATATGAATCAGAAATTTATTACTATGATACATATATATATATATGCTTATAATTTATATATATATATATATATATATATATATATATATATATATATCATATTTGGATGGGTATTGCAATTGCAATAAATGATTAGATTGAACCTTGGTCTTTGGGGCACTTACCCACAACCAAATATGTAATGAAATGTAATACACATGTTACTTCCCAGTACGTTACGTTTAAAACAAAAGAAGGTCGCCATTGAAAGCTAATTGTAAATGGTTGACTTTAAATTAATTACACGTTAAGCATGAAGATAAATGAGGGCTGGGATGCAATCCAGCCCAGCAATTTCTGTGATGCCAACTTGAACAACAGACAACACAACAGAGGATTTCTTGGGTCAGTAAGAAATTTACAGGAATCAGTTATGCAATAGAATAAATGTTGACTGGTGTACAAACCAATAGGACAATTGGTAACTAAATAAACACCATTACATGACGGTTACATAGCTTTCAAGAAAAATATTCAAGCTGAACATGAATCGGCTCTAGATTGACAAGCTTGAAATGGATAATAGGAGCTGAAAGCTTGGAATGGTGCAATGGAATTAATGCTTCTTTAAGGCAAGATCTCAAAGGTGGTGGTTGCAGAACGATGAGGGGACGATTATCCCAGATAAACTTAGTACATAAAGGATTCTCTCATCAACACTATTCTAGCACTATGGAGGTAGGCTTTAACGTTATGTCTTTGAAAGCAAGGGGTATTCTATTCCTAAACTTAATACCTACAAGGAGCAATAAATCATTTAGTTTATGCCACAAGGAACACACAAATGATTAGTAGCGGGAATTTCAGGAGAATTACTGGTGGGGGGGGAGAGAAAAGAGAAATAGAAATGAGAAGTGTAGTCTTAGGAAAAGTCTACTGGCACTGAAAAGTCTACTGGCACTCAGATGTTAATTCTCAGACACATACTGTATATATCTTCCTAGTTGCACAATCTTTGCAATGAGGGATGGCACTGACTGGTCTTACTTCAACAACTGAAGGAGTTATTCAACCCCTATGGTACCAGCTTTGACAAAGGGCGAGGAGCAGTAGCGTCTCCTAGTTTAGGGAACCTGCAGACACACGTCTGTTTTCCTCTGTAGTGAGCTGGTGACTGGCTCCTTCTCAGGAAGCTGGAGACTCGCTGCTTTCGTAGTTGT
>NC_089743.1:15641197-15658697 GCF_040412425.1 Macrobrachium rosenbergii | reverse complement strand
TAGGATCATCAGCTACCCGATAATGTTTGGACCTGAAGAGATATCAGATCAGTAGCTCAAGGGCGGAACTATTCTGCAGGGTTGGGCCGTGGATTCCAGGGGTGGTCTGGTTCTGGTGATAGGACTCGGCACTCTGTCCTGTTTGCCCATAGTAGATTAGGGTTGGGATGCGGGGATGATTGCATTCATGTAATACTCTCAGTCCCAACACGTGGGTTTGGCTTACACTTGGGCCACCGTAATTGCATTGTGCCATCCCCTGTGGGGTATGGTAGGAGGCGGACATTTGGGAGTCTGCTTCTACTGGTGCCATTGATGGAAGAATAAACTCCATGAAAGGCTGATGATATCTTTTTAAGGTTTTCAGGTTTACTTTTTTTCATTCGATCTTTATGAGTAGTAGCAATAAAGAATTGAGTACCCCTGGATCCTCTGATGATACCCTTTTGGCACAGATGACGACTGCTGCACCCTCCTCTGACAAGCTGTGTTTGGAAAAGGTTAGGAAACCTTCCGGTGTAATTACGCTGGAACCCTATTCTCCTGCATGGAGCAAAGGAAAATTGACAAGAAATGTATGTGAAATGGGACCAAGAATGTTTGAAACCTTTTATGATAAGTAATTGACCTTTAATCTAGAAGATTCTAATTGTGATATTTTCAATGTGTACAAAGACGTGAAGTGTTGTGGCCGAGAGCCTAGATATCATCTGAGGGTGGAGGGAAAACTAATAGTAGAATCGGCCTCAGGAAAAGAAAGTGAAAAATTAAAAAGCATTATTGCATCTTGGAGGAGTTAAAAAGAATGCTCATACATGCCTTTTGGAATCACTCCAAGGGAATGACATTTGCACCCCAACTGATGACATACTCGGAGGAGAAACTTGCAGAAGAATTAAAAAATCGAGGTGTGATTAGAATTGAAAGAATGAAGATCATCAGTGGAGCCTTAGTTCCACTTCCAGATTTAATCGTTACATTTAATTCTACTCAGTTACTTAATGTAAATAAAAGCAGCATGGTTACAATCATCTAGGCACAATAGGATGTTGATGTCCATCAGATCAAGCCACCTTGCCAGGGGGGCGAGAACTCGGGTAAAGACCTGAGGAGCTGTCGACAGGCCGAAGCATAGGACTCTGAACTGAAAAACTTGGTTCTGGTACACAAACCTCAAGAATCTCCTTGAATTCGGATGAATTGGGATGTGGAAATATGCGTCGAGCATGTCCAGGGAGACCATCCAATCTCCCCGACGAATGGACGCCTTATCAATATGGGTAATGGACACAGCACTCCATCTACTTGCTTCATCAGACACTACTACTTAGCAATTTTTCATCAGATTTCATTGATACTCCGGAATATATAACACATTTACTATGGCTGAGGCTCCTCTCTGAATTCTAGTTCCATTAATGTCCTTCAACTTCTTCAGTTTATTACTTTCCTCTGCTGTCTTAACTTCAGTAACAAATTTCTCTTGTTTAGACATGAAATTTATGCCTGTCTTCCCAAACGGGTACAGCACTATTCAGCGCCGCAGTTTCTGCGCCGATGATTCAGCGCCGCCGTTTCAGCACCAGAAAGTCCAGCGCTAAATATTTCGGCGCCAGACGTTTTCAGCGCCGGAAAGAGACTGTCTCATATATCTAGACACTGAAATATAATCTTGTTTCTTTTAAATCATTTGATTAGTTTTAAAACCTTTATAAAACATGTAGGAAAAAATTATATATAAGAAACAACTCATTTAATTAATTAAATTGTGTCCTATTGAACGAAGGTACTCTATTTTATTTTTTGTGCCATATTCAGAAACAATCTTTAGAATTCTGTCATCTGCTTTTCTGTATTTACGTAGTTTCAACTGTGGTTGATGGCCACATGCAAGTTTCTCAAAGTACTCGTCCCTTCCCTTTGAACCTGCCTGAGGACATCGATGAATTTCCAAATAGTCGGATGTAACATTCCGAGTTCACTTTTCAATCTCCCTATATTAGCCGCCTCAGCATAGTTATTTGTCCTGTCGTGCCCATTTAATGTTCTTTGATGCATATTCCACATCTCCGTTGGAAATAAAGGACTTCGTCTGCCTGGTCCACGCCGGTTTGGACGGCCTACATAGTTGTCTTCAAACCAGTTTAAAACTGGAATTAATTCCTCCGGTAAATTACATGCCAATGAATCTATGTGAGTGTCTAGATCAGCAACTGGCACAAAGCATAAAGCAGTTATCATTTTCGCATGTAATGCAAAGTCGGGATTAGTGTTGTATAACTTCATGAGACCATACCCACTTAGCTGCTTTAGTAGATTTTGAGACAGATGAAATAGACAGCCTCTGATTTCAACACGGGGAAGGTGTCTTTCATTGCAGTAAAAGCAGCTCCTCAAAATCACAATTGATTACGTCGGGTCGTGCGTTTGTGCTCATCTCCTTTATCATCTCAAACAACCTCACATATGTTGCATACTGCTTGTTTTGTAAAAGTGCATACAATACAGGGTGTACTCCATTATTTTTTTTAACCAGAATAATGTACACTTGATAAAATAGCTGCGGTGCTACAGCAAATGTTCCATCAGCATACCAAATCGTAGAATTTGCAATGTGCTCCAACCAACTTTCTCTTCCAAATATAATAATCCGTTCGCTGCCTGTCCCTCTATCCATTAAACAAAAATTTTCACTGGTATCTGGGGTAGGATTATACATTATATACTTTTCTGGTAACTGAAGCTCTTCAATGGACCTTGGGTTTTCAGGGACTTTGTTAACTGCGTTACGTTTCCTACGAATAATTCTTCGCATTGCGTGCCTGTTTGGTAACTGTGCCATACCTGCAACAGACATTTTCTCGATGCACTTATTTATAATTGTACTTGGCAACTCACAAGTCATTTCAGCTCGGTCTCTGGCATCGGTCAAGACATTTTCTACTTCGATGGCAACTGCTGAAGGAGGATGAGTATGTTCGTTAATCTTTTTGATCACCTCACTCTCTAACGTGTGAATACGAGCTTTGCATCTACCATCTTCATGGCATCGCCAAAACTTAACAAGATCTTGTGTTTTGCTGTGTTTGTCGAAACGAGAAATATAGCCTTCATGACAAAACTTTTCTCTGCCTCTCTTACTTTTTACGGAATCAGCCATGGTTTCCAGGAAAAAAACCCAAGGTGTTGTTGTTCCAAAATCTAAACACAAACTAACAATTCAAAATAAAAAGATTTTATACTTGAGAAAAAAGAAATCTTACAAATATATTACCATAAACAACCATCAAGTGAGTGAGCTAGTTTCTCTGCAATTATACAGTAGTAGAAATGACGAAACAACTATAAAAGAAAAACAAATAATCTTAAATATCTTACCATAAACAACCATCAAGTGAATGAGCTAGTTTCTCTGCAATTATACAGGAGTAGAAATGACGAAACAACTATAAAAGAAAAACAAACAATTTTACAAATATCTTACCATAAACAACCATCAAGTGTATAAGTTAATTTTTCAATAATTATACAGTAGGAATATCGATGAAGCAATTAACACACAAAAAGCATAGAAATGATTTGCGGCGCTGAATCGTCTGGCGCTGAAATTTATTTAGCGCTGAACTTTCTGGCGCTGAAACGGCGGCGCTGAATCATCGGCGCTGAAACGGTGGCGCTGAACTGACCCATTCCCTTCCCAAACACTGAATTAATTCCCTACGAATGTCAAATATGTCATTATCCTCAAAAACACCTTCTTCCAAAGAGAATGACAAGTATTAATCCACTGTTTTAGTATATACAAGCGATATGGTTGTTGGCCTGGAAAACAAGATTGTTCAGTATGACGATGATGCAACACTTGTGGGTGTAGTAAAGTGTCCACTTATGAGAAATGAAGCTGAGCTCAGCCTTAATAGGGACATGGACCGAATCAGGGAATGGTGTAGTCGGTGGGGTATGAGACTGCACTCCAGTAAAACAGAAACACTGTTGATTAGCAGATCTCATACAGATTTTCCACCCCATCCTTCCCTTCAGGTTGATGGAACTTTGCTGAATGAGTCTGAGGCTTTAACTATTCTAGGTGTAACTTTTGAGAAGCGTGTAATGAAAGTTTCAGCAAATGCTGCACGAATGTTAGGTATTGTTCGTAAGGCCTCATATATTTATAACAGTGATAAAATCATTGCAACGTGTTTTAGGTCATTTGTACATCCCTTACTAGAATACTGTTCTCCGGTGTGGATGTCTCCATCTGCCAGAGATTTATTTATCTCTTTTAGTAGAGTTGTTCGTGGTGGTAGGTTGGAAGGTTTCTGTATCCTAATAGTAGCTGTTATGACTTGGACCATCGACGGGTGGTCTCTTGTTTGTCACTTTTTCATAATTTATATTTCAACAGAGATCTTTCACATTCACAATTGATCCCTGATCCCCATTATCTGCCAAGAGCAATCAGATTCGCTGAACAGCAGCACCAATATGCAGTAAATATGCCTCACTGTCGAACTTCTCAGGTTCAGAAGTCCTTTATTCCTCACTGTTAGAATGTGGAACGGCCTCCCAGAGGATGTCATGCAGTTGAAACTTCAGAGGCTCTAGCAAAGATGCAGTGCATTACTACCCTAATACTATTTCTCTTGCATTTTAATACATCTTTATCTATTTATTAGTCTATTAATTTATTTTTTCATTTTTATTAAGTGAGATCTCTTTCTGTATTTCTCTGTATTTCTCTTTACTTCCTTTGGGAGCTTGAGTTTCAAGTTAATGGCCCCTGTGGGCTTGTTCCATATGAATAGGTTTCATCTACTGAATTATTATTATTGTTATTATTTAAGTAGATGAAAATTATTCACATGGAACAACACAAAGGGCCATTGACTTGAAATTGAAGCTTCCAAAAATGTTGGTTGCAACCACTCACCGCAGACCCCACACTGCAGCAGTAACTGATCATGATACAGAGCCAGTGATTTATCATCGCCCTGGGGGAGACACAAACCCAGGACTCCTTAGTGGCATGCCATGACACTAGCTATTGTACCAGCAGACCAACTAAGCAGACCAGCTAAATAAAAATAATAAATAATAATTGAAGCTGGTTCCCTGGGTAAAATTTCAGTTTTCTTGAAGTTAACTTTTTTCTCCAAGTTTTTCCTACATAACCCAGACCCAGAAAAGTTTAAATCAGGAGAGTTATAAGGGTACATTGTTGTTATCAGTGAGAGCCCTTTGCATGAGTATGTGCCAAGTCTAATTTTTCAGTAGCTGAGGTCATCAACATGTTGGGGTTAAGTTATGGGGTCCAGCGGTGCTATGGTTGCCAGCCAAATTATCCATATTGGAGTGTAAAAAGTAAAACTGTTTTGAAATATCAAAGAAGTGACACCAGCCTTTCATGCTGTCCATCACTCCACCAATGACAGCAGTAAGAGCCGACTCCCAAATATCTACACCCTTCCCTACCCTGAAGGGATGGCACCAAAATGAATAGGGTGGCTCAAGTATAGGCCAAACCCGTTTGATGGGACTGAGAGCATGATATGAAAGTCGTCATCCTCACTTAATTATCTTGGAGGGTAAACTGGACAGAATGCCAAAGTCCTGTCCACAATAACCAGCCCAGCTTCGGAATCCAGAGATATCAACACGACTAGCACACCAATGTCTCAGAGGTCCAAACGTTATTGGGTGGTCAACGAAACTACGACAGCTTTCACTACTGACTTTGAAAATGAACTCCAGTCCCAGCAGTGTTATCCGTTCTTGATCGTCAAGACTGTCCAGACAAAGTTAGAGAGTTTGGACGTAGCAAGGAGAGAAAAAGTAATAAAATCTGAAAGAGGTTGAAGTAATAATGAGAAAGAGAGAAAGAGTTTAGAGAGATATCTAGGACCGAACTGCGGGAAAAGAGATTCCCCGGGTTTGAGAGTCCTCTCACCCATCACACAGCGTCACCACAGTAAAAAAATAATTCCATGTTGAACCTGTGTGATTTCAACAAGGCATTCTTTCATTGAGAGGGTGGCTTGGAAAAAAATACAATAAAAGTCAGTTACTTGCTAATGGTGATTTGAAAGGCTTTTTATGCAACATTCTGGAATGAGTGTAATACAGATTTTACGAATGACCTAAAGCGACAGACACTGCCATGATATTGCCATGACCTTTTCTTGGGTAAATTGATAAGATTTATTAAAAACGTAGCAATTAAACGGATCTCGTTCCAAGTGCAGTTTACATAATAATTATTCTAGTGAAACTGAACAAGTAGTTTTAATTATTAATTAGCACACATATCCAAATGTCCATATACTTGGCCCACAGCCTTTCAAAAAAAAAAAAAATTCTATAGAGACCCGACAAATAATACAAACAAGTAGACTTTAATAGTATAGTATAAGCTCCCGATGTTGAAAGCTTAAAAGAGTTAATTGAACACTCAAGATCTGACCATCCAACCATTTCTACTATTCAGAAATCATGTGTAATTAGCCTATTAAGTCATGTTTAAGTAAAAAAAAAAATAAGCTTGTGCCGCTGTTCATAAAATGCCATGCAATAACAGTAATGAAATTTGTCTGGGAAAACCAGCAGATCCACTTCTCAAAGATTCAGAGAGCTCAGAAATTTTCGTACGAATGAGAGATACTGTTCATACCTACTATAATGTTTGAGTGAGGCTAATTGATATGTAATATGTAGGTTTACATACCAGTAGCCTTGCCACCTACCAACTGTCCAAATTCACTAGTGATCAGTCGTGTTAACTGTGTTTTATGGGCATTTTTAAATTGAAGAGAATGCTGTTGGTTACTGTTGAAATGAGACGATTTTTTTGGTCACTTTTGTATGCGCGACTTTTTATGTATTTATAATTATGATGCCACAAATAAATGTTAATATAGAATTCACTATACTATGGGGATAACTTACACTCAAAGGAAATTATAATTACTTTTACCTTGGCCAGGGTTCGAACCTCGGTCTTTGGTTTAGAACTTTTATAATTCCCGTTGGTGTAAGTTACTCCCATGGTATAGTGAATTCGATTTTCTGGCTTAATAATTGTGAAGTGAATATACTGTAGTATATATATATATATATATATATATATATGTATGTATGTATGTATGTATGTATGTATTATGTGTGTGTGTGTGTTTATGCATACAAATACTCTTTTACCTCAATAGTTTTAGTATGAGGTGACTCGGAACCATCTCTCTCTTAATCCAATGGGGGAATAACGACTTGATCAAAGTCATTAAGGTGTTGGATTACAGTTTTCGCAGAATGCGGGTTCTTATTACTATTTGGATTAACAGCGCATGGTTACCTTTAAGTTTACTAACAGAGAACCTTGAGCACTAATTAAATTTGATATTTATATTGTTACCAGTACTGAAGCCATAACGATAAATATCTTTCACGTGATGATGATGATGATGGTAATGGTGGTAAGTACTTTATTCCATGATGCTGTGAAATGATTAATACTGTTGTTGAAGTTACTGACGGTTCTCTACATGCCCATTTAACTAACATATTATATTATACTATGCAAATCATGTATAATTCATAAGCACATTTGTGTATTTAAATGTTTATATATTTATGCATTATACTAATTTATAATATTATATATATATATATATATATATATATATATATATATATATATATATATATATATATATATATATATATATATATATAAATTTTTTTATCATGAAAATGGTTCGAACTAAATTTACTTAATTTGGTCACTGATCATCTCTTATGCGTCGTCTGTTTCGTCTTTCAAAATTTGAAGTTAAGGTTTTACCACGAATATTAACTTCGAATGGTACCCTACAAGGTCCCAATTTTCTGTGCAGAGTCTAGGATAAGCAGAATTGCCAACGTGCTGAGTTACTGCATTGACTGCGAATCTTAATGGCTAACTATTTTGCTATTATCCTTCTCCGTTAATCAAGATCCAGGGATTTATGAGTTGCCGGTCAGTTACTGACGTCACGTCGTGTGGATTTTACTCTTCTCTGCAGTTAACAAAATCTGCGCTTATGGAGTTTTAAGTGGAAGTGACAATGCATAAAACGATCTGATTCTCTTTATTCTTCTCATTTAGTCAAGTGAAAGCGAAGGACAGTAAACTGTTATGTTCTCACAACCAGTTTGTGCTTGAACTGGGGTGGGGAAACTAGAAAATTTCCTACAGAGATGAGGCTTATCTCGAGTCGCATCGTAGCGCCAAGATCGTTCAAGAGATTAAAACCCGCAGTCCACAAGAAGTATCAAAATAATAGTAATTTTGTTATAGTAATATTGTGGTGATTATATTATTATTATTATTATTATTATTATTACAAACACTTTTACAATTATTATTATTGTCATTATTATTATTATTATTATTATTATTATTATTATTATTATTATTATTATTATTATAATTATTATTATTATTACAATTACTTTTATTATTATTATTATTATTATTATTATTATTATTATTATTATTATTATTATTATTAACACATTTATAAGGAGCAAACCTAACAAGTAAAAAAATGCGCCGAAGTTTCTTCAGCGCAGTCGAGTTTTCTGACCGGTGGTAGCCTCAGCCACGGACCGTAAAAGTCTTATCAGCGGCCCATGAAACTCAGCCACGTTGCGGTGGTGGCCTGTGTTGTTGGTACCTATTGCGCTGCCAGAAATACGATTATGGCTGACTTTAACCGTAAATATAATCAAGACTATTGAGTCAAGAGGGCTGCAATTTGGTATGTTTGATGATTGGGCGGTGGATGATCAGCATATCAATTTGCAGCCCTCTAGCTTCTGTAGTTTTTAAGATCTGAGGCGGACGACTTATAAAGTCAGCACAGTAGTTTTCTTTTACAGAAAACTAAAAAGTTATTTTCTAGCCAAGCTGGCTTCCATGGAGTAGAGTGCTCAAATGTTAAAAGGAAAGTAAAAAGGAAAGAGGAACTCTGTGTGTGTGGCAAGTAACAATAAATAAACATGAAAATTTACAAACGCGGAGCTTTACTGAGGAAGAAAGTGTACTTGAGTGTTTTCTCGAGCAAGGGAACTCATAGCCAAAATTTGGGAGGCCACAGTACAGAGCTTGGGTCACTGCTAGCTAAATTTTGGTTCTCTGGACCATAAGTGAAAGGCGGGGGAGGTGAGCAACCCTTACTATGTTGTTAATTTGATGAAGAACCTTAGACAAATCAGATTGGCTAAAATGTGAAAATGAATAAAATCAAAGGTGAAATTCATCTGCATGTTGCCAGCAGAATATGAACACGAGAGAGGATCAAGACTCGAATAGTTTCCCCGATGAGAGAAATAGTGGGCTCCCAGATATTCTGTGGAAGGGGAACGAAGGGATTGACAATTGTGGAATTCATAAGTGAAGACAGATTTACATACGGTATCAGAATAACGTAGTGGTCTTAATAAACAATTAACAAAAACAAAACGCGACGATGAAAAGGCGTACTTCAGATAAAGTTCTCAAAACGTAGATGGACATTGAACGAATAAATGAATAGATATGAAAGACGTTAGAAGGACATAGCCGTAAGGGCGGTTGGGGCCATAAAACTGAACTTATCCAGGCATAAAACTCTAATGTAGCGGCAGTAAGAGTCACATGCATGTCATTATCGCGACCAATTAATACCGGAGGGACACCTGTAAATGCATGGTTTACGAGAGACGCTTGAATTAATTACATATATTTAGGAGCGATACGTGGGATAATTTACTCCAGCGAGGACACTTTATGGTTTGAAAGAAAACACAAAGATCACTCTTCATGTACCAATGTTAACCGCTCTCCATTCCATACAGTTTCTTGGAAGCGTTTTGATTGGTCACACTGAGTTGCCAAGGCTTGAGGATAACCTCTTTTGTGGCGTGGGTAAGAGGGCGAAGGGTGGGGTGGAAGTTTTAGTGTGTGGGTTTATCAGAACATAATGGCTAGGGTAACTACATTGTCCTGGTGGTCTCTTGAATTTTTTTATCTTTATCTCCTCGATTTTAAGGGTATGGCAGCATCTTTTAAAATTCTTATATGAAGACATTTTTACTGTCGGACGCGTTGTTTTGCCCGGTTGTTGGACCTAATGGATCTTGGGCCACCTAGTGGGAGATTTTTTCATTAATGTCCGGTTTTTGTGCTGATGTCTGAGATACGAGGCTCAAATGAACGTTTAAGATGATTTCTGAGTTAATTTCTGGTTTGCATTTTCTTCTTATACAGTATTTGAGGTGGTATCGATTTTCTTTAGTTAGCTAGACTTGAAAGGTCATATTGGCATGTTTATTCGAAATTGTAGAGAATATTTTTATAATATTTTAAGGACATCTTTCAACCCGCACAGACGTCATTGCATTGCAGTCCTGAGCTAATTTGACTTGAAATAATGTAATAAAACTGTGACGAATAAGATTTTCGTATTTCTTATTTCTTGCTACAGTGCGGAGACATTATTCTTTCCATCCTCTTTATTAGATTGTAACATTAAATAAGAGAAATGACTGCAAGAGCAGAATGTCTTTTAATTCTGCACGCCTTTACTGCAGACTGCCTGCCTTCCTGGTGGTCTAAGACCTTTGCATTTATGCAGAATTTCTCTCTAGGGTGAGAGAGAAATTTGATTCATATTTCCTGCATTTCCTTATGATATGATATATTATCAGATATCTTTAACATATCAGTACATTAGGCTGTCATGAGAGGAAAGACCTGTGTAACAGTTTCTTAGTGCTGACGCGTACCGATAATATAAGGTGGTGAATACTACCAGTGGTTTAGTGTCAGATATTTTTCAGTGATATTTTTTTGTAATTTGTCAAAGTTGATGATACTCGTCTACCCTGCCAGTTGAACGTTCTCTTCACTCTTGTTTCAATAATTTCAAACTCGTATGTTCTTATCACTCGTCACTTCCATTATGTCCATTTACTTAACCTTCCATAGTATGTTCTAAAATTTTCACGCTCTAAAACCATGTTACCATATTTAACTAATTATCTGGTAAAAAAAGGACATAGTTTAAAGTACTGACACTCTTGTTGATATTGATTTCCGTAAAGCAGTCTATAGATCACAATCGATAATCATAAAATCAGGCACTAGTTTATAATCTGCGAATCTATCAAATACTTTCATACAAAACTCATCACCCTTACCAGGCCTTCTCTGTCTTCTTTTTCAGTCCTCACTAACGACTTGACTCAATAAAATTTGTTGATCCTTAAGCGTGCTCATTCTCTTATTATTCTTGCATATATATATATATATATATATATATATATATATATATATATATATATATATATATATGTATACATACATATATATATATATATATATATATATATATATATATATATATATATATATATATATATATATATATATATATATCTTCTACGCTCTTTAAATTCAGTTGAGGGTAAAGAACCGAAGATTAACTCTGTTCCAGTTATAGGGAGTTATTCTTCGTTCCATTATCCGTCAACTGAATTTGGAAGAACATAGAGGATTCAGGAAGTATTGCCGAACTAATTAAAAGTTGATTAATAACCATAAAGGCATATATATATATATATATATATATATATATATATATATATATATATACATATACATATATGTGGTATATCGGTTAAAATATAGTCCTCCTGTCTCCTGTTCATGACATCACAAAATGCTACGGCAGTAATATCTTGCATTTGATGACATTGACCAATTCATCGTTTTGACAAGCATTTTCCTTCTTTTCAATTCACCTATGAATAAGTCATTAAAATTTTCTTGCCTACCTTAAAACCATTGCCACTATGGATACATTGCTTTTTCAAGCATCATCTACCAGTTTTCCATGTTATTGTCATTTATCGCTTGTCGATCTTTATTTCACTTCTCTCTAGACTTGAGTACTCAACACATTCACTTCACTCTCTAGACTTGAGTACTTTATGCATTCGCTTCACTTTCAAGACTTGAGTACTTATGCATTAACTTCATACCTCTATTGTTCCAACAGTTGTTTTTGCATTCATATCACTAACAACGATGCTTATTTTTTTCTGGTATTTTATTGATAAAATTCTGCAATTTAATATAGAGTTCATAATTTATTTCTTGTAGATTCATTTATTAATGCATACAATACTATAATACTCATAATACATCGTTTTGTTTAAATCTTGCAAGAAGTAATCTACTGCTCAGAACAGGCCAGATACATGGAGGGTTCATTGGCTGCATTTTGGTTATTTTCAAACTGTAAGGAGTCGCATAAGTGACAGTGGGTCTTCCCTGCTTTGTTCCACCCAAAGCTTTCGAACTTTACAGTATTTTCACCCACCTATCAACCTCAGTCTTCCCACACGACCAAACCTCCGCAAATCTAAAATACTAATGATAGAATTTTTCATCTACTAAATGATACACACACACACACAAATGAAATATCATTGCCGTTGCCTTCAAGAGGTGAGGCGTGTCCTAGGGAACAATTCTCTCATTAATGGGTTCACAATTCTCCTTACCGTGACACACATTAAGTCCATGGCACATAGTAGATTGCTTATGGGCTGCTACACTGCTACATTCCTTGTTTTTTTTTCTCGTTCTTTGTTAGATTCGAGTACTAGTTTACAGCTTGTAGTGCTGGCGAGTAGTACAGTAGTCTGACAGATTCATGTTCCTAGCAAACATAGGGAGAACACTGCCCCATTCTGTCACTGAGTCAACTTTTGGCCGATTGCTCTCTCGAAAAGAAGACTGTGGGTTCAAAACACACACACACGTGTGTATGTGTATATATATATATATATATATATATATATATATATATATATATATATATATATATATACATGTGTGTGTATGAGCTAAAAATATGTGAGGAAGAATGTTTTGACAACATAAGTAAAAACAACAAAGAACCGAATTATGTATGTTAATAGTACTTCCACTGATTTTGAGCTCTTCGTTGGGCGAGTCGGTAGAGCTGTGGACTGGCACTCGCCAGGCCCGAGTTCGAGTCCCGGGCCGGCTGATGAAGAGTTACAGGAATTTATTTCTGGTGATAGAAAGTCATTTCTCGCTATAATGTGGTTCGGATTCCACAATAAGCTGTAGGTCCCGTTGCTAAGTAACCAGTTGGTTCTTAGCCACGTAAAATGAGTCTAATCCTTCGGGCCAGCCCTAGGAAAGCTGTTAATCAGCTCAGTGGTCTGGTTAAACTTTACTGTGCACGTGTGTATGACAGGTAATAACGCGTCATAAAACTCGGGTACACTTTTTTTCCACTGATCTTGAAGTGTTGATTTTTGGTGAAGAGCATCTTCCAGGAAGTCTCATGTACGTCACCAAAAATGCTTTCATTTCAAGGGCAATCAACGAGTTTTTGATGACCTTTTGTGTAGGTGTATATAGTAGTTGATGCTGCATTGTCGTATGTATAGGTTGTTCATTATTTAACTAGCAATAGAGGGATGTGGTAGTTTCTCGCCTTGTATCTATCAGAAGTAAGATGTTATTAGAGAAACCACACACACATGTATATACATATTCTTCGTAGCTTTCGTTTGGCCGTCCGTATTTTCTTATTGTTGCTGCTATTATCCTTCACGTCCTCCTCCTCCTCTCCTCTCTCTCTCTCTCTCTCTCTCTCTCTCTCTCTCTCTCTCTCTCTCTCTATACAGTATATCTCCTCGTTCTTTTTTTCACTTGTGGTGAAGGGTGGGGTAAGAAGGTTAGGTATAATTTTTTACTTCAGTTTTTCTTTATATGAGCAAGGGACGATAATGATCTTGTCTTGGGGTTGACTTTAATGCGCATGTCAGACATTATTTACATGTATACATAAACTGTGTGCGAGCTGAAGCGACATGGTCTTAACGACACTTTAATCAAGGTTGAATATCCCCCAAGCCCCTTCGTTCACTCTCAGCCTCCCAACCACTCGCCGTATATGAGCAAATATAAATGAATCCGCTGAGAATTAACGGAATGTTTTGTACTGAAAGATGGAAGGAATTTGGTCATGTTTTCCTTAAATTTTTTTCTGAGCCCCATTTTGATAGTGGGTAAGTGAAGAAATCTGGTTATTCACATTTGAACAACTGGGTCTTCCCTGCTTTGGTCCACCTAAAGCTTTAGAGCTTTACAATATTTTCTCCTACTTATCAACCCCAGTCTTCCCACATGAACAAACCTCCGCAAATCTAAAATACTAATGATAGAATTTTTCATCTACTAAATGACACACACACATATGTATGTATGTATATATATATGTATTATATATATATATATATATATATATATATATATATATATATATATATATATATATATATATATATATATACATATATACATGCTTACTCGGGATGTGGGTTCAATTCCTGCCGCCGGACATCAGACATTTGGACATTCATATTTCTTGCTTTTGGATCTAAGGCTTTGTAGTGATAAGCGTATCTAAAAAAGTACGAAGAATTCTGGAAGAGGCCATTGTGGCTATTACAACTACACAGACACACACACATTATATATATAATATATATTTATATTTATATATATATATATATATATATATATATATATATATATATATATATATATATATATATATATATATATATATATATATATATATATATATGTATGTATGTATGTATATATTATGTAAACAAAGTCCATATAAGAACCTCATTGTACTTTTGCTTTACATTTGCTTCAACTAAGGAATTAACTTGCTTGAAGCCTCTTTTTGTATCAGGTATATACCTGATACAAAAAGCCTTTTTTTTTTTTTTTTTTTTTTTTTTTTTTTTTTTACACATTTAGGAAAACAGTTAAAATATTTTGAGACGAGTAGTGGCCAGATTCATTGCAGCCGTTGGTCTCGTCACAAACATGCAGGTTCTTTTGGAAGGAGTTCAGTTATATAAAACTTGTTTGTTTAATCGGATATTCAGGTCCCAAAAGTTGTGTCTAGCTTGTGTTCTGCATGAAAACCATTCTCCTTAAATTTTGTGCCATTGAGTATTATCTATATGTTGTTCTCCACATTGAATAAAATTTTATCTGAAAATACTGTTATTTGCGTATGGCAGAATTTGTCACCGGAAATTTTAAAGCTTTACCTGGCTCGAAGAAAGAAATTCAGACTGAAAGGAGAAAGTAGTGCCCCATATTCAAAAATGAAAGGAACTACTTTTCTCCAGAAGGAATCTACGAAGAATCCGTACGAGCAGATTAAAAGAAAAAAAAGTAAAAAGGTATGGAGGAGATTGCCATTTATGAGTAAATAGCATTTGAAAAATTTTATAACCTTTGATGTTGACAGCTTCACTTGTCAGTCGAAGTGGCTAGTTGGAACCCCGAAATATACTTGATGCTTAAATGATAAATTTCAGTAACCTTATTTATACTTAAAGAATTTAATATGTGTACGTAGCAATATCTGATTTTATACGTTGTATGTATTCAGATGCTTATCCAGTTACGATTTCTTTGTTAATTTACCGGTTTTTCAAGATTATTGGATTGGCGTGAAATGAAAGTGAATTTTTTAAGGAGAGGAGACCAAGTTTGTCAAAGAGCTTTACAGAAATGAGATCTTGGGTGGAGTTGCTTATTTCGAGATTGACTGTTATTCTGTCGTGCGTGGTAACTTATTACTAGATTGTTATTTCATGGTTTTACTGGCCAGGCTTTAGATAAGTTGGTAATCTTGTCGAAGAAGGGTTCGTATTGCTGGCAAGGCAACCACTTTTTACATAACGACTCTTTGGCAATTGGGAATCGTGGGATTGCTTGGGATGACGGCAGTTTCTGCTGCCGTGCTTGGGAATTCTTATCCCTTGATCATTATCGTGTAATATTTCAGTCTGTGTATGGTTAGAGAAAATAATTGGTATTAATAAAGTATTTATCATTTCGTAATAGAAAATATTTCGTACTTTTGTACTTGATGCCCCGTAGTTGTTTAGTCTTTAGATATTCAAAATTTTGATATTAAATTGATTAAAGTTTCGAAGTATGAAATCTTGGCACGGTTAACAGATGACTTTGAATCATTAAATGTGTTAGAAATATTCATCAGTTAGCTGATGATAAAATCTAGTGGTACGGATGGAGTTCTGGATAGGGAGCTTAGAAATTTGAACCCAACTGTGATTTAGGAGCTTAGATATCGTTAGATTAATGGAACTGTGTTTTTGATAGTCATTTTTTGATGTTCCGTTTTTATTTATTCCATAATCCCTTATTCTTAAATGGCCTCCAACACCTCCGGAAGAGAGTAAAGGACGGAAAAATCAAAGCGCGGCTCCAGTTTGGCGTTTATGTGGTCCATAAATTTTCAGTTTTTTTATTTATATATCTTCATTGCTGGGAATGACCACCGTTAGATTTTCATCTTTTAAACTGTTTTTTTTTATCTGTTGGCCTTTCAGTATATTTAAAAAATTATTTTAGTAGGTTTAATTATATTTAGTAACACTTTTTCTCAACTTTCATTGAGAGAGCGTTTATTCATGCCACATTCCGGTTGTACTCAGTCGATGTGATCCCGTAACGATTTATCATGTCATTGGTACGAGTATTTGCATGGATGTTTTCTTATGTAAAGCTTCTTCAACGCCTTTTCGATTATTTTAAACTGCAGTTGGCAACTATGAGATTCAAGATGACTTTTCATAATTATCTGCTAATGTTGTCAAGATAGTCAAAAGAGATTAGTTGAAAAAAGATAGTCAAAAGAATTTAGTTGAAATCCGCTTATTTACTCCAGGCCAGCTGGAAAATGCAGAAAAAAATAGATGGAAGAAGGAATATAGGAGAGAATTACAAAATATGGCAGTAGTGGCGAGTAAATCATAAAACATGCTGCTAAACTGTTGCTGGTCTTCACTGTAAGATGAGGGAACATTGCCTTGGCTGGTGTCATGAAGCCAACTCACCAGGGCAGTAGCCAGAGTAATACTTATGTAAGGCAGAGGGTAAACCATCTAATGAGAGAGAGAGAGAGAGAGAGAGAGAGAGAGAGAGAGAGAGAGAGAGAGTTGCATATAAAAGTGTATATTTGTTGCATATAAAAGTGTATGTTAAGCTTCACAATAACAGTTGTGACGTTTGTTATCATCAGTATTAAAATACTTTATTTTTTAATCAAAATCTTCATTGGATCTTAGAAATTTAGTGGGAAGGCATGCAGCCCTTCGTCCTCGGTAATGGTACGAACAATCTTTCAAAATCACGATCACAAAAAAATAGCAGAAAATAGATCCAGTTCAGATATCTATATATAACAATTTGAAACCAAATTTTAATATCTTAATAATTATATTGTCAGTATACAGTAATACGTCGCTTCAAAGCCTTTGGGCACCTGCTCCAAAACTGTATTGTATTCGCTCTCGAATGACTGACACGATTCCTGCCATTCAA
>NC_089743.1:15626197-15636197 GCF_040412425.1 Macrobrachium rosenbergii | reverse complement strand
CCTTGCAGTTTCCCCTATCGTTCAGGCTTGGTGGTGTCTTTTTACGAAGGTGTAGCTGGACATGATGGCAAGCTGGAGCTTGTTGATAGCCCATTGAAGGGTTGGTTTGGTGAGGGGTTTGGTGAAAAAAGAGAGATCATTAAATAAAGGAAGGATTGTTCCTAAACGCATGCTTGATAAAGAGGAATGTAATGGTAGTGAAGGAGAGTTCAGTAATAAGAAAAAATGTATATAACTGCCATAGAGGATATAAGTAATTTGTGCATTATACATTAAGGTTTTTGATCGTCCAGTCATTTCTTCAATTTTCAGTTAAAATTACCTTTACCTTTTATGCTAACTGCAGCTGCTTTCGACTTGTTACTTTAGTTGTCGGCGGTTCAAATCCCCAGAGAAGGATGTTATTGTCATGGCTCGGTCACACATTTGTGATTTAATGCGTAACTGCTGAAATTGTACTAATTACGACGTCATTACGCTGTAATTATGACCAAATCGCCATGAATCGTTACCGCGTCGCCAAGTTTGGCAACATGCATCAAGTGATGGCGGATGTTTTAACCGTTCAGAACATACGGGGTCCACCTGCAACTGTCATTTGTCATCATGGCATTGCGCACTCTGCAACACTGACGCAATGGCGTCGTCATTTGTTGTAATTAGAGTGCGCAAATTGTAACTCGCAATTGCAGCGTGCGCCATCCATTACGTAGTGTGCCATGAATCGCCATGGTTATGTGGCAGTACACCCAGTGTGCTGCGTGGGTTGTGATGTGGCAACGCTGCCTCGTGCCCGTCACCAAGCATAAAAGGCAACAGCCAAACACAAGGGGTCAGTAGTCTTTCCTGAGCGACCTCACAGTGACCTCTGTTGCTCTCCTCTCCATGCCCTTTGTTGTAGGGCTCGACCCAGCAATGTCTTGGTTTTCTATGCTTCTTCTTAAACTTGCGTTGTCGTTCCTCCACGCACCTTAGGATTCCAAACTTCAACATGGCATCGTGATAATCCAAAATGCTTTTTACTAATTCAGGGTCATGTTAGTTCTCAGGTACGAGGTTTAGCAAATCCATATTCTCCATGTTCTTCCAAAAGAAATCACACGATGGGAGTGGTAAATGTGGTTGGAACAGGTAGATCTTGCTCTGTCTGCAACTGGAACAAGAATGATCGGTGATGAGCTCACCTGGAATTTATATGGTGGAATCCATGTACACAACACAGTTCCGATGTTGTAACGCAGGTCGCTGTGTTACGTAACTACAACGCAATTAAGTTGCCATAACGACATGCTTTTACCCACTACGCCATCCTGCCGCAACTGTCAAATGTGGCCGTGGCCTAATCATCGGCGTAATTACCATAGCGACTACATTGAACCAAGCAATGTAGTCGCTATGGTTAATGGTGAATTATGGCATGGTGTTGTAATCAGCTGACAATTTTTTTTTCTGGCGGCCCCTGGCACACGAATGATGGCGATGATCGTCAAAACCAGCCATTAAGACATGCGCGTCCTTGAATCGCAAATGTGTGACCGAGCCATAAGTATCTATTTTCAGGCAATATTGGCTGTTTGTAATGTGTACACCAACTCGGATTCATTGGGGAGGAGTATTAAAGGAGTTTACTCACTGCTGGCCGGGCGGGGAGGAGGTGGAATCATACTCTGATACCATGCACATGCAGTGGCATATCTAGTGCCTCTCTTTTTATGATTTCTCTAGCTGTGTATGCTAAGCGTCATCTTCCTACTTCAGTGGTCAACGTTTGACTCCCCATGGAAGGAGATTGTTAGCATTCTTACGTCTTTTTTTTGCCGGGTTATATGTTATATGAGTTCTTTTTGTTTCCTTTGTCTTGTCACCTTCCGCTTAACCATGGCAGATCTAAATATTCATCTTTCCTCTTCATACACGTTTTGTTGGTTTCTACATTTCTTCAGACTTGCTAGTTATCATCCATTTACACATATGTACTATAGGCATTATTTAAGGTCCTTTGCAGCGTCCGTTCGGCCCCTAGCTGCAACCCCCTTTCATTCGTTGTACTTTACCTCCGTTTGTATTATTTTTCTTCCATCTTACTTTCCACTCTCTCCTAACAATTGTTTTATAGTGCGAATGCGAGGCTTTCCTCCTGTTACACCTTTAAAACATCTTTTACTCTTAATTTCCGTTTCAGCGCTGAATGACCTCATAGGTCCCAGTGCTTGGCCTTTGCCCTAAGTTTTATATAAAAATTCCAGTTCCAATTCCAATTCCTTTTCCCATGGCCACAGAATCTTAGTGGTGGGGTTCAGTTTCTTTGTCAGATTCCTCGTTTCAGCTGCAAAGAGTAGTACAGGCCTCATTTTGGCCTTTGCTCTTTCTGAACAGAGCATGCACAAAAACATGTAGCTGACCAATTTAAGCCTTTGGGAAGGGTAGGGCCCACCAACAACTGCAAGTGCAGATTAGATTGGCTCTAAAGTGCATATCGCACACTATCACACGCGAGATCTGTGGGACAAGAGCAATTCTGTGTACATATTTCCCTTGGCACACTACATTCACTGTGAGCCAAGTAGCATTTGTAAATTTGTTGAGCAAGGCCGCCTGCTGAATATACTGTAGGTTTTGAAACAGAGCATTGATCTGAACTCCGCACTTGACGTAGAGTGATCAGTTCCGTTATATGCATACACACCCACACACACACACACACACACACACACACACACACACACAAAATGGAGGAAGGTGTAGTGCAGTTATAGTAGAAGCAAATTGGAGGGGAATTACTGTATTTATATATTTTTAATTGTTTAATTATTATATATTCTTTAAATTACATGTATTTTATTGTTTTGCTCGATGTACTTTCCTGTAGTTCATTCAATTTTGTCAGTTGTTTAATTAATATTTCTTTGTGAACAGATAAATTCTGGGAACTAACCTGATGTTTTGTGGGCAGTAATTCGAGTACTATATTCTACAATAGCCTAGTTTTTTTTTTTTATTTAACCGTGCATGGGTACAGGAGAGTTCTCAGATAGGGAAAAGTAACTAATCTGAACATTCAGTATGGAATATTGACAATTACACAGGAACGGAAACAACCCAGTGTGTTTGGGATTTTCGATACTGGGTCTCTGCGTAATGGAAGCGACCTTTAGTAATCTGGATTCTTCATTAATGGATTCCAGTTGATATTATTACGTTGGATAGTAGTGCTTGGTTGAATCATGTGCATTTATTTTCCTAGTAATTTTCCTCTTAGAAGTCACTGACTGGGTTATTATTTTGTACCAACAGAAATTGAGGGGATGTTTGGGATGCTATCTTTTTATATAGAAGTATTTTAGAGTGTGTATTTATTTTTATTCATAGTCAGTAATGTATATTAATCATGTCTGATTATAATACTGATAAGTGTGTGCCAAATGCTGATATTAAATGTTTTGAAAAATAAAGAAGGACGATTTGATGCTCTTGGGAAAATATCTAATAGTGAATATAAAACAGTAATAATATAAAAGAATATTCAAGGTATTTTTGGGAGGCATTTGGTTAGATTCGGGTAAATTTGATGTTTTTGTTTAGTCTCCCGAATTGTAGGTGAAAAAATAAAAAAAATGTAGCCTGGTTTCAAGACAAAGAAATGGCAATACAGAACGAAAGTGGATTGTAAAAAGAAATGAAATGAGAACAGATAAGGGGAAAATAATTGGAAATTGAAGAAAAGGAAATGAAGTGATTGGGAGTAATTTCGTAATCCAATCAACTTGGATTTATTCAGGCTTGTGACAAATATATCTCAGAGAATATAAAGCTGCTACCTTCTTTCCAAGGGAAATGAATTGTGAAAGGTTTTCACATTTTGAAAATAGTTGTATTGCAATGAAGGTCTGAAGTTTGCAACCATGAGGAAGACAGTGCACTGACACATGAATTTGCCTTAACAAAGGAACAGTTATTTGATCGTTGGTGCGCTTGAACATAAATAACAAGTGTTATGACAATGAAGACAGCTTGTTTTGAATTACAAATAAAAAAAAGTATTAATTTTGAAATTAAGCATTTATCATATACCAGTGTCGGGCATGTAGATCAGATGGAGCTTTTCCCTCTTGATACTACAATCATTACCATTTCTACCTTTCCTAAATATGAAAGTAAAAACCACCAATTGGATTTTCTTATAGCCAATTACTCTACAGAAAGTCCACATTTTTTATGTAGAAGTGAATCTTTGACCCCCTTATTCAGGAAAAGTGTTCAATGTGTTAATGTGAACTTTACGGAATGGCATTTGTAAAAACTTGAAGCCTACTGAAAAGTACTTCAGCTTATCAGCACCAGATTTTGATTAAAATTTTAAAACAGCTTTTGTTGCCAGCGGTGTTACTGCTGGTGCATTTCTATTACAAGAATGAAAATATGCGATAGACCACATAGTTTGTACATACTCTGCTAGAATGGCAGTTGAAGGTCTACGGAAGATATGCGTGTATTTCGGTAACAATGTAAAACACAAGTTACTGATCTGTCACGAACAAGGGTTCGAATTGAAACCAGTTGTTACAACACATTTCTACACCTTTAATCAGCAGCTGATGCTTAACCACGATATATACCTAAGCACTTCGGTGAATATTTTCTCAAAATGAAGTTTTTCATCATCTTCGTAAGGGCATTAAATAGCATAATCTGTTTTCACTAACAAATATTTGTGCCAGACATTGAAATCGTTGTTAGTTTGCCCAAGACGAACTGCCTGCTCATACATCATTCACAGAATTCAGTGTTAAAAACGGTAAAATGTTAATGGCAAAATCATTTTCCATGTCAAATGGGTCAAATATCGCTGCATATAATTGTAATTACTCTCCGTGAAGAATCTTATTTTTCACACTATAGAAAAGAATCAAAGATTGTTACATCGGAGTTTATTACTGGAGTTAATCCTGAAATGAGATTTATGAAAGGGTAAAGATCTTTTAATTGCATATTGTGTAATGGAGTATGATCGGATATTTGGTATTTTTATTTATGTATAAGCAATATGTTTTTGGTGTAAATTATTGTGAAAAGAGTATTTTCTTTCCATATCTTACGTTGTTGTTTAAGAAAGCTTTGTTTTATCAAGTATATAACGTTACTGTATTTGTGTGAAGCATTTAACTGTTCAAGTGTTTCACGGTTATCAAGCATATTTATCACGGCCGTCTGGACTTGTATGAAAATGAAGTGCTTACATTTTTAATATTTGTTTGGAAATTTTTTTTTTTTAATTAAAAATAATTTTGTTAGAAGGGTTTTCTTACAAAGAATACTGGTAATAGAGAGAGAGAGAGAGAGAGAGAGAGAGAGAGAGAGAGAGAGAGAGAGAGAGAGAGAGAAACCCGACCGAAATCTATCAGAATTGTTTAGGTTAGATTTACCGCGGAGAGTAGTAATTCGAGTAATATGTAGTGTTATTTGACACATTTGACATTGAACGACTTTACCATTATTATTTTACCAACCTTTTCCACAACTGAATTCACTGAACGATGTATGAACAGGCAGTTCGCCTTGCTCAAACTAACAGCAGTGGCATGTTGGGAACAAATAAACATTTGTTGGTGAAAGCACATGAGCAGTTCAGCGCCCTTATGGAGACTATAAAAAACTGTTCATTTTGAGAAAATATTCACCTTAGTGCTTATGCATGCATCTTGGCTAAGTGTCGATTGTTGATTGTAAAGGCGTTGAAATTGTTGGTAACAACTGGTTTCAATTGGAGCCCTTTTTCGTGAAAGCTCAATACCTTGCGATTTAAGTTCTGCATTGGGAGGTGGGTAGAGCTTTCGGCTTAGTACGCTGTTGGCCCAGCGTTCGACTCTCCGAGCGGCCAGTGAAGAATTAGAGGAATGTATTTCTTGTGATTGAAATTAATTTCTCGTCATAATGTGGTTCCGATTCCACAATAAGTTGTAGGTCCCGTTGCTATAGGTAACCAGCTGGTTCTTAGCCACGTAAAATAAATCTAATCCTTCGGGTCAGCCCTAGGAGAGCTGTTGATCAGCCCAGTGGTCTGGTTAAACTAAGATATACTTAACTTTGCGATTTACATTGTTGCCGAAATAGACGTGTATCTTCCGTAGACCTTTAACTTGACCGTCCAAGTAGAAAACGGCTTGACACGGGGTAACTGTAGTAGGTTTAATTTTGACTTATGAATAACTGTATCGTGAAGGAAATCGAATTATATGTATTTAAAGTTGCGTGCAGGTCTTTGCTATCATTTTTAGCGTAGTTATGTCTGCCGTACTAATATCAGAATTTTGAATGTCATAGATTTTGTTACTTTAGTGTTCAAGGAATAGAATAAAACAACTTTAAACAACATAGATTAGACATAATTACATATACTCTGTAACTATATAAGCATATTATCAAATTAGTATTTAATAGGAAATACTGACAGGCCACTACATAATGTTGAAAGATAAGAATAGCATAACTGGAATGAATTACTTCCCAAGGCTTCTTCGCAGCATATCATTTTCTTATCTTTTCGTCACAAAGACCTACGAATGTTGTAAAAAGATAAATCTGGAATAACTTCAAAATGTCTTTCGGCCCATGTAATGAAGAAACGTTTCTCCGAGGCAGTGAGAGATCATGCTATACGAATACCACAAAATCGTATTTCATTGTTTAAATGAGTCAGTAAATCTCAGCCTAGCAAATATTGGGATTAATTATAAGTTTCCATATTTTCTGTTTAATGTTCTCTTACTGTCAAGTAGTGTTGTTCTCCTTTCGTTGTTGTCTGGTGTAGTATAGTCCCTCATTGGGAAGGTGGGTACCGTTCTCAGCCAGCTTTCTGCTGGTCCCGCGTTCGGTTCTCCGATCGGCCAATGAAGAATTAGAGGAATTTATTTCTGGTGATAGAAATTCATTTCTCGGTGTAATGTGGTTCGGATTCCACAATAAGCTGTAGGTCCCGTTGCTAGGTAACCAATTGATTCTTAGCCGCGTAAAATAAATCTAATCGTTTGGACCAGCCCTAGGAGAGCTGTTAATCAGCTCAGTGGTCTGGTTAAACTAAGGTATACTTAACTTTTTCTTGTGTAGTATGCTTTTATGCTACAGACACATTCCTTGTGGAAGTGTTAATTCTTTTTAGTGAACGCGTAAGTGTTTGAAGAAGAAAATTGGGAAAATTCCGTGGCTTTCTTTCGCCAACATCCCATAAAAGTTAAAGCTGCCGATTTTCCCTCATTGAATCCATAAAGTTTCTAGAATTGTCTTTTGATGTCTTTTGACGATGTTAGGAGCAACCATTTTGGCAATGCCGCCACATTCATCCTGTGATATTCCCAGGTCCCGCTTTTCTTCTTTTATTTAGGAAGAAGAAGTCGGTTTAAATTCGACGCCTGATGGAGGCTTTGCAATTGCCGTGTCTCCAGATATCTTTTTCCCTCTCCCGCGCGTTCAAATGAGCAAAGTTTACCTTTCCTTCAAGTTCTCGCAGATGCTAATATATTTCCCAGGGGGATAAGTTGCCAGACCGTGCCATCACTTGCTCATGGCGGTGTTGATTGCACGCCGGCGGACGTGACTAAGAGAGGAAGTCCTCTTTCAGCATAGGAAATCGCTTGGATTTTGCTGTTTCGATGCAGATATTTTGGTCTGTTTTCGTAATCTTTGCATACAGTATTTTAATTATTTCAAATATCGGACGTGAATCGCTGGAAAGGTTGACTTTTCAACTCTCACAAACCTGAGTGGTTTTCAAGAATAAGAATGCACCATTTAATTATTATCGTTATTGTGAAAATTATACCGAGGTATTAATTATGTCAAAGGATAAAAGATAGTAATGACCGTTAAAGGGGATTAATATAAAAATTGTTTAGACAATACTCAGTAGCATGAGTCTGTGAACGGAGAAACAAATCCACTTTTTGAAACATATTTTGTACAGTTACATAACTGTCGATTTGTTTCTTCGTACAAATTATCACTCTCATTATTATGAACTATTGTAAGTGTACTCAAGACACCAAGAGATGATCGAATTCGGTGTGTACAGTAAATATATTGCTTCAGGTTTCTTCTGTTGAAATATATATTTTATAATAGATGAAAAGTTCAAAGTATGAGATGAGTCGAAGTTAAACATCATTTCGAATAAATTGTCGGTATCTTGTCGGAAGACATAATTAAGTAATGTTTATATATGAGACGTTCTTAGTAAGTCCTGTAGTTCTTCATTTGCCATAGAAGGGACACACCAAACCAGCTGCCATGTTACATTGTAATTATTCTTATATATTTTATTAAACGAAATGGTAAACACATTTTAATAAGAGGCCCGAGTGGTTTTATGAAATTAGTCTGCCATAAATTCAGCATATCTCGATCCGTTAGGTAAATAGTGCTGAGATTCCTTAATGGTCACCTGACGGTATTATAGTGGCTTAATTAAAGGCTGTCTATGAGTTTTTCTTTCTAATAATGAGAAGTTGGTGGGATAACTGCAAAGAATTTAAGAGGCTGGTTGCGGTTTTGAACGTGCTTAATTGTTTCCATATTTGCCTTATATATATATATATATATATATATATATATATATATATATATATATATATATATATATATATATATATATATATATACACACACACACACACACATATATGAAAATACGAACAGAGATTTCAGTGTAAACTACAAAAGCACGATTGTTTATATACGATAATAATGTGTATTAATTGACAAAGTGAAATATCTCATAATATACAGGGACGGAGTAAATTGTTTAACATTATGTGATTACTGCCAGTATTAATTCCGTATTTGCTTTATATATATATATATATATATATATATATATATATATATATATATATATATATATATATATATATGAAAATAAGAAGACCCATAAAAACACTATTTAAACGTTGAAACCATATATTTCAGGCACTTGTTTCTGCCCTGTTCACTGGTAGAATATGGACGGGTGGAAAGTTACAATGGTATATATACAAAAACATGAAGGTGTGGCCTTAGGCCTCCGATGTTATGGAGGTGGCGTTTCTTAAGAAGGAGGAGAGTGACCAAATTCCCTAGTGGTTTTGGCCTCATTAGCTCCCGTTTGGCGATGGATCCTCAAACCCCTCCTGAAGAAGATGACCCAAGAAACGCGACCGCCAGATCCATCGCCAAACGGGAGCTAATGAGGCCAAAACCACTAGGGAATTTGGTCACTCTCCTCCTTCTTAAGAAACGCCACATCCATAACATCGGAGGCCTAAGGCCACACCTTCATGTTTTTGTATATATACCATTGTAACTTTCCACCTGTCCATATTCTACCAGTGAACAGGGCACAGAAACAAGTGCCTGAAATATATGGTTTCAACGTTTAAATAGTGTTTTTATGGGTCTTCTTATTTTATTTTCATATTACACTGTAGTATTAAGGAAATATACATTCTGTATATATATATATATATATATATATATATATATATATATATATATATATATATATATATATATATATATATATATATATATATATATATATATATATATATATATATATATATATATATATATATATATATATATATATATATACACACACACACACGTATATGAAAACACGAACAGAAATTTCAGTATAAACTACAAAAGCACGATTATTTATATACGATAATAATGTGTATTAATTGACAAAGTGAAATATCTCATAATGTACTGGGACCGAGTAAATTATTTAACATTATGTGATTACTGCAAGTATTAATTTTCTCAGATCACGCGATATGTGATTTAGGCGTAAATAATATGACATTTCATCGCTACACTTGATCCCACCAATCTCTTTGTGAGCTGTAATTGGACAAAGGACCTTTTATCAATGTTATGAACTATGAACGTTGTGAAATAATGAAATTTAGTGATATTGCATCGAATCTCGACATTGCAAATATGTGTTTTTCGTTAAATGCTTTTC
>NC_089743.1:15541197-15621197 GCF_040412425.1 Macrobrachium rosenbergii | reverse complement strand
TTCGTACACGAACCTTTGGATTTCGAAGCGTCATCAACACGTGTGGGTGGAGCTTTCCGTCCCTGTTCTAGATATAACTGTTTAGAAGCCTTGGGTCCGGTTTTAATCAGATTTCTAGGTGTATTAAATGGAAGTGTGTATTAGTTTGTGCATTGTGAAAATCGCTACGCACGAGGGCCTTTTGTGAAATGTATGGCTTTGCTGTGTAAAAACAGTGGCAGACAGACAGTGGAAATTCCAAGCTCTGATTCCTTGCTGGAAGGATGTTTCAGTGGATAGCCATGGTTAGGCTGGAAGTCATGCATCTCCACAGACATGCATGTAACGTAGCCATTATGGGAAGTGGTCATTTAAAACGAACTGTGACTAAGGACATAATATATAATTACAATGGAGACTTATCTGGGTTAGGGAGTGAAATGGGGAAGAATCCCATTTATATTTTTGGTGTTTACTAACATGTTTTGTTGGGGAAGATATTCATTTATCATTTACATTCCTTTTGTTCTTTTAGCATTTTTCTTATTCACCATGTTTTTAACTTATGTTAGCTTCACAGAATAAACTATTTTTTTGATTTTCACGCCCTAGAAATAGGAACGGGTCTGAGAGAGAGAGAGAGAGAGAGAGAGAGAGAGAGAGAGAGAGAGAGAGAGAGAGAGAGAGAGAGATCTCGAAGGCCGTTCCTGTCGGGCTACCAACGCTTGCAACTTTTCGAAGCTAGGTCGAAACCAAAACAAAGCTGTTTGGGTTTCTCCATACAGCAATATATATATATATATATATATATATATATATATATATATATATATATATATATATATATATATATATATATATATATATATATATATATATATATATATATATATATATATATATATATATATATATATATATATATATATATATAGTATGTATGTGTGTAAGTGCGTCCGTACTTGCGCGCTCTTTTTTATGTTTGTATGTTTGAAAATATAAAAAAATGTATTATTACATACATGGATATACCTGCAAACGTACAAACAAGATTTATTACATATGACTATTATTATAGTGTCACTTTGGATATGGATTAATTTCTTAATTCGATGACTCGTATTGTCATCTCTCTCTCTCTCTCTCTCTCTCTCTCTCTCTCTCTCTCTCTCTCTCTCTCTCCTGTGCGGACATTACAGGACGGGCGAAAGAAAGCGCTCATAATATATACCCATATTTCATTTAGTCCAAATCAGTCGACCGTAAAGTATAGCAGAAAAACGATCGAGAATGACAGACTGACCTCAGCTGAACGTACCTGCCCATTAAGTAGTAACTCGGGGGATCGGCCTGTCGGGGTTCCATCGGTAAGTTTGTCGAAAGCAGAAGGAGCTATGTCTTCTTACCCCTTCATTACAATTCTCATCTCATCTTTTCGGTCTCGTTCTACCTAGAAATTTTTTGTTTGAGATGGTTTCTGGTTTTTGGTTTGTAATTTTGGTTATGGCCAGGTGTCGGAGACTGGCAGAACTAGAAAAATGTAGTCTGGACAGTTTGATGAAAAAGAGCAATTAAGGACAATGTTAATATCGTTGTTCTACTTCAGTTTTTAGGTTCTGACTAAAATGCCTTTCAGGAAACAGGTTTTTATAACGTTTGATCATTCTTATTTTTATGGTGCAAAATCTGATCACACTTGTTGACTCTCGTGTTCAGGTTTTTAGCAGTCATTTTGTTTTTAGGGAAAGAGCACTAATCAGGAGCAATTACGTCATGGCAGTAGTTTCAAACGATTCCCAGAACCATGTGAGAAGGAAGGTAGTTGTTTTTTTTACAAAATAACTCTCTCTCTCTCTCTCTCTCTCTCTCTCTCTCTCTCTCTCTCTCTCTCTCTCTCAACCTCGTGGGTGGGTCTTGAAGCTGTCAAAAGGACAGTGCGTTTTAATAATTGCGCACTGCATAAATCTACCCCTAGTGCTTGGGATGAGAATCTTCAAAGGGCCCGCTAGTTGTAATTTATCACATCGGTTATGTTAGGGTCTTCTTAATAGCCCTTTGATGCTTTGGTTTTTCCTTTCTAATAATTTTTCAAGCATTTTGATTTTGGTTTCTTTAGCTTTGTTTGTAGTAGAGTTCAGTTTCCTTTGTTTTTGTGATGACATGTCGCTTGCTTCATTTAGTGATACTTTGTAACATTTCTCAGATCTTGAAATTTTTCAGTTTTATGTTGCCTGATATATATACATACATACACACACACACACACACACACACACACACATATATATATATATATATATATATATATATATATATATATATATTATACATAATCGCTTATTTTCGTCACCTCCATGAATACAGTTGATAAATAAAGTATTTACATCTTTTATGAAAATTGAGGTTAGTGTGTATTATAATTTTTTATACGTAACTAGATTAGGATAATAATTCAGTCACGTTATAAAGATGCCCATGGATCTTAGGAGTGATGATATTAAGGTAGGAGACTGTGCGGAGTAGTAAGAAGCATGAGAAGACGGAAGAGATTAGGAAGAGATGTTTGCTCAAAGAGAGAGAGAGAGAGAGAGAGAGAGAGAGAGAGAGAGAGAGAGAGAGAGAGAGAGGGAGGATTCCGGAAAATAGTGGACGAATAAAATTTAGCAAGGTGGAAGAAGCCTCGGATAGGCAAGAGAATGGAAAAAGGCGAGGAAAGGTGATAAAAGAGGAGAATTGTAACTGAAATCGTTGTGTGTGTGTGTACAACACCCTGATCCCCACGATCCCACTTTCTTGCGGCATATTCCTTTGAGGCTCACTGTTGCCAGTAAGGGGAAACCTCATGTTTGGTACGCATGTGGATCGTTACTAATATGCTTATCTAGTTCAGCTCAGAAATGTTGCCGTTTTCGTTTTCCTCATTGCCTAAAAGAAAAATGGCTTTATTGGCTCAGTGACAAGATTTAAGTTTATTCTAAACAACGGAAGTTTCGGAGTGTGAACTTTTTTATCCTTAATTTTCAAGAGTAAGGGGCAAGTTGTCGGGCTTCATTTGGCATCCCTGCATGCCTTTTGCGATTTACGGCGTGCACGGTATGATAGGACTGTGGTGAAGTAGGCGGGGCGTTAGAGAGAGAGAGAGAGAGAGAGAGAGAGAGAGATTCCATTGCAAACACTCCTACTAGGCTAGTGGGCGTTTGTCCTTTTAATAAACCGATAGAAATTCTGTAAATCTCAAAGTTTCTCTATTAATAGGATGACCCCACATCATTATCCGGAAGGTCAACACCAAATACAAGTAGTTTGGAGTAAATGTTCTCTCTCTCTCTCTCTCCCACACACACGTGTGTGTGTGCGTGTCATTTCGTAAGGGCGTCAACAGCTGCTTTTTTGTTTCCAATTCCAATTCTCTTTGCGCTTCATAACGTATGTGTGTGTGTGTGTGTGTGTGTGTGTGTGTGTGTGTGTGTTTGTGTAGGCTTCAGTACAGTGGATGTACAATAGCTTTGTACGTTATGAAGCGCAAAGAGAATTGGAATAAAAAAAAAAAAAAGCAGCTGTTGACGCCCTTACGAAATGACACGCTTCCCTCCTGAAGAATGTCATCCAGGCACATCATCGTCGTCTTCATCTCGCAGGATGCTCGTAAAGATTCATAACATTATATTAAGTGTTGCCGTGCCCACGCTGTTATTATGGTTCTGGTTTTTCCTTTCTTTGTTTATTACCGTCTCATGATGTTATTCTGCTTCTACGATTTTATTTTTGTACTAGCATTAACAGTTTTGGCATTAAATGGAGTTAAGGATCGCGTTTTTGTTGTACTTTCATTTAATGTAGACTTCAAAATTTCTTTTTCTCTATGTGGACATTTCATTGGATCGTCTAGTTATCATTATTGTCATCTCACGAGTTTTGCCGTGTCCCCTGGTTCTCTCATGTATTTGTTGTTAATATAGTTGTTGTTGGTGATGCCATTGTTACATTCCAGGTAGCTTATCAGAAAATTTTCTTCTCCTGTAGGCAGGATGAATGTGTTTTAGGTAGCATTCGTTGTAAATGTCGTAGCTCATTATCGACATCAGTGAAGACAAAATAGAAAGTCGAGAATTGGCTGTTGTTCTATTTTTTCCTATATAATTGTGTTTGGTATCCCGTTTGTTTCCTCGCATCTGTTTCCCCTTTCCAATTTCGATACGCGATACGCAATCCTCTTCCCTTTCCTCGATTATATCGTCGTATTGTTTTGCTTCCCTGCCCTTGAGCGAAGAGCTTTAGCAGATGTGATGTTAAGGAGTAGAGTAAGCTGGTGAAAATTAAAGGCTCTGTAATGACACAATTAGCGGCCGAAGATTTAGAAAGATGTTTCCAACTCGCCTTCGCCCCTGCCATTTCTCCATCTTTAACTTTTTCTTCATCCTCCGTGCCCCTTTTATATTAATTCACTTGCTTCTTACGTACCCACTACTTTGTTACTGTTAACGACTTCATTATGGACTCTACTTTCCCTATTGAAATTAGAGTACATATTCGTTTTTGCCTCATTTAAGCATTGTTCTAATCTACCACCACTCAGTCATCTTCTAAATATCCACCACCTCTTGCACTCCAACCCCCGCCCCCCTACAGTATAGTTAGTGACTTTCCTCTTTTAGTTTTATGTTCCCAACATTCAGACCCTTTTCAGAATACGACATAAGATTCCTGTCTTATTCATTACAGACCTACCAACTGCTGTTTTACACGGTCACTTACCTTCATGTACACTTCAGTATTCTCCTTTCTTGCAGGTCATCTAGGCAGTGTTACAGAAGATTGCGGTGACCTCTTTTCACTCTGGCTCTTTTCGTTTAATAGATCATACGCCTTTATCTGTATTTTTTCTTTAGTTACTATTTCAGTCAAATTATTATTACAAACCAAGCTGCAGCCGTATTTGGATAAACAGGATACTACAAACCACCAAGGGCTTCAGTAAGGAAAGCAGCCCAGTCAGTATTGGAAATAGAGAAATAAAAACAATAAATCATGAGTGAGAAATAACCAATAAAAACGAATAAAGTAAATAGTCAAATAGAATTTTATTATAAGAAACTGAGAAATAAACAATAAATCATAGTGAGAAATAACCAATAAAAACGAATAAGGTAAATAGTCAAATAGAGTTTCATTATAGGAAATAGAGAAATAAACAATAAATCATGAGTGAGAAATAACTAATAAAAACGAATAAGGTAAATAGTCAAATAGAATTTCAGTATAGGAAATAGAGAAATAAACAATAAATCATGAGTGAGAAATAACAAATAAAAACGAATAAGGTAAATAGTCAAATAGAATTAAGACAAACAACAACTGAACTATGAAGTGAGACCATACCAACCTGTTCCACAAAAAAAGCCACTAAGTTGAACCGCGGAAGTTCCGACTGCAAGAGCAGGAAGTTATTCCACAATTTGGTCGCAACAGATATTGAACCCCACAGAAGACAAGGCAATATATAGCTAATGCTTTTGTACTCCTCGAGTAATCTTACAAGGGAATCCCCTTCCCCTGTCTTACGTCTTTGTGCCACACCTAATGCCAGCACGTTTTGTGCTTTCAAGCCCTGAATTCCCATGCCTTTCACTTCGGTTTAATTAAGTGTCTCAGTATTCAACTGTGCCTCATACAACTTACCCCATGCATCTGGTGTCTGTTCGACTGAGAAGGATGTTGGAGGTCCCATATTTTTAATTTCAGCAATCTGTAGAAGCAATGATTGAGATAGCAGCCACTTACATGCAGTTTGCAACCCCATATCCTGTATTACTGTACTATTGTAAAATAAAAAAAAACTTTAAATTCTTGAGGTTTTTGTATGTGTGTGTGTGTGTGTGTGTGTGTGTGTGTGTGGTGAAAGTTGAGAAATCTTGTATAGGGGATATGTTTAAGGTAAGAAAATCTGACGGTTTGGCATTGAGTGACAAAAATGTGAATGCAGGGGTCATAGAATTGTGTGATCGTGTTTTATTGTGGCAATTAGAGTAAAGATAGAAATGAAGGTATCTTGATGTTACTAGGTAAGTTAAGGGATGTGCAAGGGTACAGGGCGGTAATTCATTGAGTTTATTCTCTCAGTTGAGGATAATAGCAAAGAAAGTTAGGATCTAAATGCAATGAGTAATCCAAGTGCCTAAAGCTGGTAGGTTCCTGTGAAGCCTCTTTTACATTTGATCTTGTGTTCTTCAGTTACTGATTGAGTGTGACATTGATATCTGTGCTCTTTTTTTTCTGGATCCTCTCATGGTCTTTTCTAGTACCTAATTTTACTGAAAAACTATCGCCATTGATTTTATAGTTATGATAATGGTGGTACGTTGTCTTCAATAGGGTGTGGTTAGAGTTGCTTTTTATGGGAGCAAATTGCAAATTCCTGAGTTGTAAAAGATTCTGCAAACCATAGAAAAAATTGTATTTCCTGCTTGATTTATTTATCAAGCCTTTTTTGAACGAAATGAAAAGTAGCCACGACACCCACCAGTATGCATCATCTCACATTTTTTCCGTGATTGTAGTAATCCCTAGAATACTCTATTCAGCTTCCTTATTTTCCCCTCTGCTCAAAGTTGTAAAATTCTCTCCTTGGTTTCATTTTCCTTTATTCCTTCCACATGACTTTCATAGCCTGGTCTCCTGGTTTTATTTGGACGAAGTCCAAGTCTTGTTTAATAAAAGGCATAAATTTGTTCTTTCCTTTCATCCATTGCATAAGAACTGAAAAAGAATTAGATGCTAAATTCGTTCCAGAACAGTTGTTTTGTTTATGCATAATAGATCCCAAAAATTGGATGAGTAAGGCAAATTTAGGTTATGCAGTCCAGATAGGTCTCAGCTGGAAGTAAACATTCATATTTATGTGTTCTGAGCTGAACTTGTTTTGCCATCCAGACAAACATATGTCCTTTATCACAACTTTTGACATAATTTTATTTTAACTCAGTATCGTCATGTGCCACAATGATAATTTTATTTTAACCCAGTATCGTCATGTGCCACATCATATTAAGTTGACGTTTGAGATATGAATGAAAAACTGGTGTCCCTGGATACTATAGGCTCTGACAAATGGCCCTTTTTGTCTAGAGGATCATGTGCATGATTTCACCAGCTAGATATTTAAAAGGAGGAATCCTACGTTGAATACGCAGATACATAACTCGAAGAAACACTTTTAGGTTCAGTTTGGCTGCCAGTTCATGTGATTTTGAGTGGCAGGGTATCTCTGAATCCTACCTAACTTAGCTTTATGATCACGAAGGAGGTCGCGCCAAGACCTGAGCTGTAGTTCATATAATAAAATTCTTCCTCGTAAATCAGAGCCAGCTAATTCTCATCTACTGCTGTATTTTTATTTCTCCTTCCACTCACCATCTATCTTATTTAGGAAAATTATGAGTATCTAGGAAGTGAGTGAGTGATTCATCTCCCATAACTCATCGATGTGGGTGGCAGTTGCCCCGGAGGCGAGGCGCGGCGCAAATTGTGGGCCTTTCATATAAACTGTCTTCCATTTGCATATACGGCCGTGTAATAAGGCAAAATTGCCGTTTTTCTGCACATTTTCTGCCCCTAAGTCAAGGCAATTAATTCGGAGCCACAAACTAGGAATTATTAAAGTCGTAAAGAAAGCTCCAAAGGGCTCGCTTGATTTAAGGGTGAGAATGGTAGTCGCTGTACGTGACTTCCACTCTTATGTGTATCATCATATAGTATTTTCAGGGCTTTGAGAGTGCAATGTTGTTGACCTTAAACTTCGCCAACAGCTGTTGGGCCTCACGGGAATAAATCTTGAAGGCTTCCATATGGAAATTTATGGTCCTTATTCAAAAATGCTCTAGTATACACAGCTTCGAATATTTACATGTAGATGTATGTACGCTCATATGCTTGGCTATCAGCGTGGGTCCTTTACCCTTGAAGTGCCGTTGCAGTCATCTTTGAGTCAGTCCCACCTTCCTACCAGGTTTTCTAACAGGTATCTTGCCCTCATGTGATGGGAGGTTAATCTTGTACCCTCGGATTGCCTAGGCCCCGTGATTTTTTTCTTTATGTACTTTTAATAGTTATCATATCGTGACAAGGAAGCGTTTGTATTATCTCAGTTGGTGGCGTAATGACATTACTTTTGGGTAGTGATGTATGCCTTAATAAATACATTTTTTCCACTTTATATAATTTTCTCCAATAATTCAAATATTTTTAGTATGAAAGAATGGATACATTATTGCTTGTTGAAAGGCAGTGCGAAATCCCTTCAGAAGAATTTCGGTTAATAATCATATTGTTAAGGTCCGTAGCAGTTTCAGAGTTAGCGTGTGCTATGATCAACAGAAAAAGGCATGAGAAAAATTCTGTGCTAAAAATATTAAGTTTCAGGAAATTAAAATATTTGATTGTGAATTACTCTTTCCGAATGATCCGTTCATCGAATTTCGATTACCGGAAATGTAACCCTTCATTCAACGTACACACACACACACACACACACACACCTGCAAATAAATCCTTGATTATAACTAAATTCTCTCTCTCTCTCTCTCTCTCTCTCTCTCTCTCTCTCTCTCTCTCTCTCTCTCTCTCTCTCAACGCACCACCGTTCCGCTAAGCCACAGCGACAATCAATTCCACAGCATCATATCGCAAAAGATGCGAGATGTTACGGCGTCGGGAGATTAGGAATGTTACGCTACGTTATGCCCAATATTGCTTCGGCTTTGTCTCGCTCTACCACCCCGCGATTTCTCTTAGCATTTGCATATATGAAGATAATCGTCTGAGACTATTGGCTTGTGGGTGACACGGGTTATTCCCCCCGTTCCTCCTCCTCTTCCTCCACTTCTTCTTCTTCTTCTTCTTCTTCTTCTTCTTCTTCTTGGAGGTGGAATAAAAAGGGGAAAGAAATAGTCTGTTGCTGCGTCCTTTTTTCGTTTTTTTTCTTCCGATGCTTTTTTTTCTTTCTGATTGTGTGGATCTGTCGGTAAATATGTTTATTACATTAGCAAATTATGTTTAGATATTTTAATCCAGGAGTGATGTCTCCTTCCTGCCCGTAATGTATTGATTTGTCTGTATTTGTTTGAGACAGTTCAGGAACTCGTTACGTATTAGGAATACCATAAATTCCTTGAACGTTATGCAGAATTGTGTCCTTGTCTGTTTTTAAGTAGCCATATTATTCATTCATAACTGACCCATGGAACTATCCGGATGTTGTTTTATAGCCCATTAACGTTTCGTTACGGAAACGGTTACTAAGGTCGATTTTCGGATCCAAAACCTCTCAGAGATTTAAGGTGCGGTTTCAACTCTGCGACTGCGAGACGAAAACCTCTTCAGAATCAGACAACCTTGAGCATTCTTTCCCCACCAGGAAACCGGTATTCTGGTAGTGTTCGTCTTGTACGAGAGATGGACGTGATTTTGAATTTCCTTTCCAGCTCCATACAGACGGTAATTATACCTCAGGCACAGCCACTTATAACGCGAATTTCACTTATAACAATATTCGAAACTTGGTCTTCCCTCCCCAGATAATTGGGTTTCTGTGAATTAACTTGCGGTGTTGGCCGTCGGAAACGGTCTTGAGATGGGTCTGGGTGGGGACCTTCCGGTTGCTGCTGTCGGATGCAGAGGGCAAAGGTTGAAGATGCCAGTGGAGTTCTTACTGTAACAAAAGCAACAACGATCAATGCTAGTACATTGGTGTCAAATGTACAAAATTCACGGTATATAAATTATGTTGAACTAGGATTTTGAAAGAACTCATATACAGATTTGTCCCAGAAATTATTTTTCAACTAAAAAGTCCCCTATTCATTTTTATTACCAGAAGAAAAAAAAAAAAAAAACTTTGTCGTAAACATGGCATGGTGTTTGAAGACCTTTGCCAAATGTAGTGTATGGTCAAGAAGTCTTCTGACCTCATTTAACGACCTTGACCCAACCATACCTGACAATGGAAAGTCCCTTAAAGCACGTTTAAGCGCCCAGGCAAAGGAAATTGTCTGCAGTGTTTTTTAAATGTTTACGGCAGGAAAAAAGAAACGGCGGACCATTCATTGACATTTCGGGATTGATAGATCGTGTGACAGTTGCAACAGAAGTGAGTGAAAGAACCATATTTCGGCTGTATTTGAAATATATGAAATGTTATTAACCTTACCTTACATATAAGAATATATTCTTATTGTCTATACTTAATGTACTATATGCGTAACAAATTTACAGATATCATACTCAGATAACAGGATGAATATATTTTTATTGTACTGTGAACATTAAAACTCTTCTCAGTGTATTTATATCATATATATATATGTGTGTGTGTGTATATATATATATATATATATATATATATATATATATATATATATATATATATATATATATATATATATATGAACAATCAGCCAAAAGAAATGAATAGGCTGTATACGGCCAAGCATCTTAAAACAAAGTCTTAGACCAAAGTCATGGATTAAAGGGATTAACTCGTCCAGAGAGGGAAGGCGGTCAGGAAAAAATCCCCCCAAATGCCAGAATCTCGGAAGATGCCACGACCAGGATTTGGTCCTAATCATTAACCTCTCGGATGTATGAGTCAAGGCCAGGTAGAAGGACTGCCCCGGATAAACTTAAACAAATGTTCACCGAAATGAAATTTGGTAGAGTTGTATTAATCTGTTTTAGATCCACCCTGCCACTCGAATTTGGTCCTACTTTATAACTATAGAGTCCTATTACGAATGGAGTTTTCGGTTTTGTCAGTCGTACACGAGTGTATTAAAACAGATTTAAAAAATCATACTAAAGCGGAATGAACATTCAAAATTATTGCAAAAGATTTTTCGCTGTACGTCGAGAAAGCTTCATTTACTTGTAAAGATTTCTTATAAATATATTTAGTAGACCCGATTCTTGGAAAAGAAATTCGGTAACATGTTGCATGCAGATAATTTCACTAAAGCCAATGGGCTTGGCGGCTTCTTAAAAATGTAGAATTTAGTTAAGTGTAGAAAATTGAATATGCTGATCCTTTGCTGAAGCTTTGCAAGAAAATTACGAATATTTAAAAAAAATAATTGCACAAGAGCGATTCATTTTGAAAGACCACCTTTCTTAGTGACATTTTTCACAAAGACTTTTACCAGAAAGTGGTTTTCGTGGAAATCCTGATCTCCGGAAAATGGTTTTTGTCATGTGCAAAAGACAACTCCGTTTTCATGTTGCACAAAGCGCGCACGCGCACACATAAATTATATGTATATATATATATATATATATATATATATATATATATATATATATATATATATATATATATATATATATATATATATATATATACACACAAAAGATAGTTGGCCTACATAAAATAGATACGGAATGAAAAACAAAGCAACTCAACTGACCGTTCATTATTACAGAGTGATGGTTTTTCTCTGATGGTGTATAACGTCTCAGTTGTGGTAAGCTCCACATCACTAGACCTACTGGCTAATGTAGAAAAAGAATACAGTATATTCCGAGGACGGTCGTGCTGCTCACGAATGGCATTAAATGCTTGTTTGTTAAGTGGCCCGTTTGTTCTAATTGATTGGCCAAGGTGTTCAAAGGCATGGGCCTGTAACTGGCATTTTGATTTTCCAATATAACTTGCATTACAACAACTACATGTATACTTACAGACTACCGAAACATGTACGTCAGAAACAGAGACTAGTGGAAAGCTGGCCTTTCTGGATGTTCTCGCAAGCCGTAAAGATGGTGAGTTTCAAACAGAGGTGTATAGAAAGCCAAGTTTCAGAGGACTCTTAACCAAATTTTCATCTTTTATACCCATTGATTGTAAGAGGAACTTAGCGAAAACTTTAGTGACCAGGGATTTTCAGATTTGTTCCGATTATGTTAGGTTACATTTTTAATTTTCTTGTATCAAGGATTTTCTTTTTCACAATGTATTTGGTGCTAAATTCATTGACATATGCATTGGTAAACTTCAAAAACTAATAAGTCCACGTCCTATAAAACTGACAGTAAAAAGAGGGGTGAAAAGGGTTGGAATAGGGTGAAGTAAAAATAACCAAAAACAACAGATATTAGTGTCTAATCCATAGTTCTTGAGGTCACTGAGATGAACAGTGACCACCCTGATGCCCTTCAAGTCCAAGTTCAGCCCTGATAGGAAAAGGGGGTGAGAAGGGGTGGGAAGGGGATGATATAAAAATAACTGAAAACGACAGATATTAGTGTCTAATCCATAGTTTCAAGGTCGCTGAGATGAATAGTGACACTCTCGATACCCTTCAAGTCCAAGTTCAGCCCTGATAGGAAGTAGGGGTGGGAAGGGGTGACATTTAAAAATATCCGAAAACGACAGATATTATTATCTAATCCACAGTTTTTAAGGTCTCTGAGATGAGTAGTGACACTCTCAATGCCCTCTGAGTCAAAGTTCAGCCCCAATAGGAAGGGTGGTTGAGAAGGGGTGAAAAATAAAATATTAAAAATGACAGATATCAATGTCTGATCCATAGTTTTCGAGATTTCTGAGATGAGTAATAACACTCCCGATGCCCTTTAAGTCAAAGTTCAGTACTGATAGGAATGGAGGGTGAAAGGGGGTGAAATATAAAATGTAAAAATGCTAGGTAATGTAACTGAAGCAACCATCTTGCAGGAAAGGGAGAGCAGGAAAGGGAGAGGAGGTGAGAGAGAGAGTAGAGGGGTGTTGAGAGGAGAAAAAAGAGAGAGAGAGTTAATCGGTTGTCATTCAGAGTTTTTCCCTCAAAGACAGGGCAGCGCTGGGTTGATCAGCTAGTGTATATAGATATGTGTCTATATATATATATAGTATTTACTGGAATAATGAAATAACAACATAATAATTTGGCGAAGTTTTATATATATATATATAGTTCTTGAACAATTGTTCTTCATATATATATATATATATATATATATATACGTGTTATCTCTCCGAAAGCTTGGTTCTCTCTGAAGTTCTCTGACCGAGCCTAGGTACCCCAGGGGTCCACGTTCTTAAAACATCGCCAAGAGACAGGTATGTATATATATATCTGAATAAATATATAAAAGGTTTATATGTAAATGTAATCAGATATATATAAATATATATATAAAAATATATATATATATATATATATATATATATATATATATATATATATATATATATATATATATATATATATATATATATATATATATATATAAATGGATAAATAGCTAAGTAAGTAAAAAACAAATAAATAAATAAACGAATAAATGACCATAGACGGCAGGGACTACTTTTGGGCATATGAGGGTAAGTTTTCGGAAGTGAAGTTTGTAAAAGCATTAGCAAGTGTTACTATTAAGAGTATCGTTGTTATTTTAATTTCAATACCAAGTTTCATGTAAAGTCTAATAATAAGTGTCTCTACCGTCCGGCGGGTATCTTCTTTATGATTTTGAAATTTTGGTAGTAGCATGAGAAAAAAAAAATTATTACCACTACTGTTTCTGCAGTTGATACTATCACGATTCTTATTTACACTGTTGCAAGTAACCATGGTGGTAAATAAAAATATCTTGCAAATGATTATATTGTTTCTTGGTTTAGTCATGCTTTAAGAGGGTCATTGGGTAAATAAGGAAATCAGAATGGCTCAGAAAGAACGGATAAGAAAACGGGAAACTATTAGAAGACAGGTTACGGGATGGAGTGGAATGATGAAGAACCCTTTGGTGGGAGATAAAGATGCCAAGATTTGATGCCCGTGGAGACAATACATTAGCCAGGCCGACTTTTAAATAAAGAGTATATATATTGTTTGTGTAAGACTCAGATAGTATCCATTACAGCTTGTATTGTACTACTGCGCCAAGCTCGAACAAATGAAATAACTAATTACTAGAACAAATTTACGAATGACCGACGTCAGAGCCTATAATGAAGCTCGCATTGGTCGTATGAATAAATTATGTTGATCAACCATTTACGAACATGTATTGGAACTGGAGCGGATTGATAAAGCCAGGGATACACTTCCCAACCACTTTTCTTCTTTGTAGATAATTTTCTTGAAATAGGAAGGCCTCATGAAAGTAAGGTAACAAAAAAAAAAAAAAAAAAAAAAAAAAAAGAAAATCGTGTGGGAAAAGTAATGTTTGTCTTCGATATTTTTATCATCAGCGCACACGCTCTCACAAAATCCGTTAACCAGGCGGGCGGGAAGTTACTAAACAGAGGAGTAGGAATTTTTATCAGTGGCTTGCGATAAGATACGAAACTGGCAACCCCATAGGCCGCCTCTCTCTCTCTCTCTCTCTCTCTCTCTCTCTCTCTCTCTCTCTCTCTCTCTCTCTCTCTCTCTCTCTCTCATACGTGCGGACGATGTTCATTTACATCCCAGCCTTAGATGTACTGCCGCTTTTTTGGGCGTTTGCTGCATGCTTGATGATATTTAGTGCTCAAAATCTTTCTCGCATACTTTTATTGTCTCTTTCTCTCCTTCTCAGTAACTAGAATCCCTTTTGCTCCAGTGTTCTGTGCGTATTCTCATTTTTTTTTTGTTTTTTGCAAAAAATTGCGATTGAAGCTCTGTCTATACTTGCCAACACATTTCTTTGTAAAATATTCGTTTACTGTGCATTGATTTTCTCTTTATTTTCGATCTGCTGTTATTTAGCATCATTTCATTTAGATTGAAAATACACGTATCAATTTTTCTCCTTAAACACTTGACCCCAGGCGTTGTAGCGGATGGTTGCAAGGAGGTGGGTGCAATTTTTTATGTATAATAGATTATTAATGATTTATATTCACTGATTAAATATTTCTGAGCAGTGCATCCTATTACCCAAAAGATCTAGCGCGGTATGTTATTCAGTACTGTTATCAAGTGAGGAGTACCTCTTTTAATGGTAATTCTTGATTGGATTTGACAACCTGCCCTCCAGTTCATTATTGCCCTTATTAAGAAAACGCCTCTAATAGTGTGGCTTTCTTGGTACACTGTATAGAAGGCACTACGAGCTCTTTGAAGAGTCCTTTCAACCCCAGCTTTGTTACTTTCAGCTGTTTATTTTTCATCCGTTCCTTTTGATTTCCACCCACCTAACTATCCAACTTCTTCAGCTTCATCTTCACCAACGCTCTCCGAAATGACACTCGTTGGTCCGCATTCAAATTGTAATGTCAGTAGTAAATTCTTCATCACAACAGGTCTCACTTCATTCTTGGTAACACTTCATATGGCGTTACTCTGCTTTTCAAATGGAAAAGGGAGGAGGGCAAAAGTTTTGCTTAACTCGGGAGAAAGAGATAGATGTGTATGGTGACGGCTCAGAAACGGAGAGAATATTCCAAAGATTTGCCATTGAAAGAAAGACTTCTTATTGATCAGAGCGGTCACACTTTTTAGCTAATCTGTACCGATAGAAAATAGGATGTGGTGATTGGTGATTGCTACATGGCCACCTCATTACTGCCCATTCTTCTTGAATTCGGCATTACTTGCAAGGGCTAGAAGATTACAGATCATGCCACCTTCACGACCACAATAGCTTTAAAGGCCCATACGTAGCGTGTCTGTAATCGTAATCGCAGGCATACTGTGATTGAAGTACTATTAGTGAATGCAAGACTGCCAGTCCAAATCTTGTAAGTGGCTTTGTTGTTAAGTGGGTTAAGAAATGGTAATCTTCATCCTTTTTTTTATCGCAATTTTTTTGGTGTTACACTCTTAGTTGTTTTTTCATATACAGTTGTCATTTTTGCCTTTACGGGAAACTAATCCGGAGAATCGTTATAGCAGTATGTTTGTGCATTCTTTCTTGTGCAAGTGTGTCGATTATTGTATTCACCATGGACCTGACTCCGTTGCAGCCATTATAACAGAGGTGCATACAAAACCCTCATACAGTTGTGGCAAAGGAGGATACGAAGAAATAAAAGAGAACACGCACCATGACAAAGAAGAAATCACAGCCAGTAATTGCATGCCCTGAAATGGCCATAATTTGCGGGATGAAGAAGCAGCTGTCATTACCTCAGTACTGCCTTTAACCTGTTTGCTGTTCATAGTTGCAAGCAAGCAGACAATACTGCGGATTAACATCGCTCTGGCAATGAAGACAAGATTTGAATGTCAAGAATCCATTTGACATCTCCATACAAGCATTTCACTAAAGTTTTTAACTTTACAGTGTTTGGAGGGAAGCCAGCGAACTGTGACACTTCGTAAGGGTTATTAATATTTTTAATTGTGACATCTAATTTCAGAAAACGCATAGAAATGGGGGAGTAAGGGTCTAGTGGTAAGAGAGGGTTCCTTTTGCAATTAGGGCAAGAAAAGTTCACTTCAAAATCGAGTATAATAATAATTTCCTCCGCCGAATGAGAGACGGATTTACGAAAAAAAGAAAGAGTGTGGCATAGAAAATGAAGTACAGTAAAGGGATAGAGCTAGTTGCCGGGTTGCATCACTGAAGCTTTTTTGTTGTGTATATTAATCTAGGATAACATCAAAAAAATGATCCAAGATTAGCACGTTATAAGTCTTGCTATAGGTCTGTCAGAGCAAGGAGCGTGACCTTGAGATGCCGCACGATGGATGTTGAGGTCGTTTGCCTCTCTCTGAGTGAATTGCCCCCAGTGTGAGAGAAAATGTGTTCATTTACGGCCATCCAACACTGATGTCTAATGAGGTTTATGCTTATGGTATAGACTCGTTGACTCGTTCATCTCGATCGTGAGGTTGCCTCATTTTTTTACCCGGTCTTTCTTGCTTGCATAGCACCAGTGCATTCTTTATAGCAAGACATTCAGTGCCTTGCAACTTCGTCTATACCTCATAAGCCTTATGATTTCAAGGCAACCGTTTTGACTTACTCTTCGTTACTATCTTCATTGAGTTCTTCGTTGGACTGGTCGGTACATTCTCGGTTAGCACTCTGCATGGCCCTCGTTCGAATCTCCGACCGGCCAATGAAGAATTAGAGGAATTTATTTCTGGTGATAGAAATTCATTTTCGCTATAATGTGGTTCGGATTCCACAATAAGCTGTAGGTCCCGTTGCTAGGTAACCAATTGCTTCTTAGCCACGTAAAATAAATCTGATCCTTCGGGCCAGCCCTAGAAGAGCTGTTAATCAGCTCATTGGTCTGGTTAAACTAACGTATACTTAACTTAACTATCTTCATTTTAGTGTCGAATTCTGTTTCCTTTACGTATCTGGAATTTTACTCTCTTTTTAGCAGTCTGAAAGGTAGTCTTATCATCATCTAAATACGGAAGTATATTCTGTTCTCTTCGCATCTGAAAAAAATCGAGGCTGTTCATTTTTTAAAGATCGTTTTTTGTCAAAATTGGTGTGTTAGTTGTGTCATGTAGCATCACTTAAGATGATTCTTGGAGCATTAAACTTATTAACATGAATTTGAGGTTGTTATAAGGTTATCTACTAGACCTTTAACATACATAATATTCGACTTTCTTAGAGTAGAAAAATGACGTTGAAAAGGTATATTTTAGCTGTGTTGTTCTGTTCAGCGATTTTTCTTATGTATTGCTTAACATTAAGAAAAGGCAGTAACCTGGAGGAAGCTGATTTGAAGCATTTAGTGAATAGTAAAAAGTAATGTTTTAGTTCATGTATTTTGCGCCGAAATGGCATGTATACGGTACTGCTGGGTTGACCTCGCCTCCATGACGGTTTGATTAGAAAGGTTTAGAAAAAAATAATTAGGATACTACTAAGATGGGGAAAGATAAAGTTTAACATAATTCATAAAAAAAGTGAATACTACAACACAGCGTTTCAAGTCAGACGACCAGCTTGCAACGACTCACGAGCCAAAGATGCAAACGACCAATTACCAAAACAACCGGATTAGCAGAAATGATCTTGGAAAAAAAAAGGATCTCTTCCTTTTTGGCGAGGTCAGAGGTGAGTTGGTCACGTGACAGCGGTTGGAGGAGGACGACCGCAAAATCCTTTTTCTCTTTCTCTCCCTCCTCGACGCGGGTCTTGTTACGCCTATTTAAACCTAAGTATATTCAGATTATGGGAGTGGTTCCATGTCTGCCTGTCTCGGCCATTTGCTGTTGAGTGTTCTCTCCGTGGATGTGCGTGCGCGCGTATGTATGCGCTATGTTATGTAACAGATAATATTCTCTTGGCTGTCTTCTTAAATATGCACGTATATGGATATTCTTGTGCACACAGAAATCATTACATGTAAATAACTACTTAATGTAAATATCGCCATTACTGTTATTGTTATTATTTTTCTCCTCGCATCTGGCTGTTATTTCTCCTTCTCTGTATTATTTTCATTATCACTTGTTTGAAACTACATATCCTCACGCACTTGGGGTACCGCGTAATTCATTTGGCATTATTTACCCATACAACATAAGCAAGGCCCGCTTCTGTGCCTTGTTCCTTATTAAGTGCCCAGGAAACGTGGCGAACAACCGTTTCGCGTGTTCTCCTGCGTTGAGGACGAGACGTAAATGGCGCTGTGTCTACGTTCAAGTATATATTCGTTTTTTGATAACAAAAGGAGAGTAAGAAGATGATGTGGTAAGGATGTACATTGGGAGAGGGACGGTAGTAATGAGTTTGAAGATTTAGAAGAGCAACGCAACCTGTAACAATAACCATAACGGAGAGAGAGAGAGAGAGAGAGAGAGAGAGAGAGAGAGAGAGAGAGAGAGAGAGAGAGAGAGAGAGAGCACATAGGAACTAGGAACCTTTTAGTTTATAACTTATACATTTCTACGGATGTTTACGGAAAACAACACAGCGTTATCATAAAAATAACGAAGTGTTGGACAAATTGAGACTTCCTGGCTCATACTATTTCTAATATTAGAACTAGACTATTTTTGGGATGGTGGTGGGGATGGCTTGCTACAGTAGCGCTTCATTTTTGAGACTGTCGAATTGACTGAAAGTCAGAGTGCGGAGACGAATCGTAAAGAGCGTATGAGCAGTAATAATAATGGTAATAATAACAATCATAAACATATTATGGAACTGTGATGCAAATTAGGCTTTCTTATAAGGAAAATTAGCCCAGATTTGGTTAAAAGCCAACATCGTCACTATTTTTTGGGAAGGTGGCGTCGCTAAACACGCATCCTGTCAATAGCTTTTTGCTAACTGAATATTAAGGTCGGTAGGACTTAGTTAATAAGTTAACAGCTTACACCAGATGATGACCAATGTGCTTAGAAAGTCCTTTGCTTGTACTGTAACTTACGTGTTCCTCATTGGACGCGATGGTTTCCTTCTCGGCTAGCACTCTGCTGGGCCCGCGTTCGATTCTCCGCCCGGCCAATGAAGAATTAGAGAAATTTATTTCTCGTTATAATGTTCAGATTCCACAATAAGCTGTAGGTCCCGTTGCTAGGTAACCAATTGGTTCATTGGTTCTTAGCCACGTAAAATTAAATCTAATCCTTCGGGCCAGCCCTAAGATAGCTGTTAATCAGCTCAGTGGTCTGGTTAAACTAAGGTATACTTAAATTTTTTGTAACTTACATATCATAGACTTCCATAGTGTTTAGTGTGGGGTCTCTGCCTTGAAGGTACAGTGAAACTCACTTTCATTTACCCATTATTTTGATTTTTTTATCAAGTTTTTATTTGTTCATTCTACTTTTTTCTCATTTGTTTTTCACTGTTTTGCATTTTGATTTATGGGCATTATATTGTGTTCTTTTGATAAGTACCATCATATTTTAATTATACATAATAGAAACTTATCGAAAAGATTTACTGGAACCCTTGAACATTTCAACAGATCTATATTCATATATATGTGCACTAGAACTTAGAGTGAGGTATATTGACAGAAAAGTAAAAGCAAACGAGTTATTTGTTTAGTTGGAAGCCGGAGCAGTTTATTTATTTTTTTAATTTTTTGTCTGTCTACCTCATGGGAGAGGGTGCAAATGAAACACGGGATTCCGATTCCTCATCATGGCCGCAGTGGTTAAACAGATCTCAAATACCCTGGTCATATTGAATTGATATTTAATGATGTACCCCCAGCGAACTATGATTATTAATCGTCAATGAAATACTATATATATATATATATATATATATATATATATATATATATATATATATATATATATATATATATAATTAGTAAGCTACAAACGTCCTTTAATATCCAATTCGCTCTACCTCGGAAATAATATATTTTCATATATGTTACCGAAGGGGAATTTTTTTAGTTGATAATAAGTTCGTCGTCTCGTGGGCTCGAACCAGTGAAGACAAGAACTTAGGACTACAATGGACGCATTTTAACCCACGCGGCCACGAGGTAGAGCGAATTGGATATTAAAGGACGTTTGTAGCTTACTGATTGAATATGAATCACGGTGATGTGATGTCATATATATATATATATATATATATATATATATATATATATATATATATATATATATATATATATATATATATATATATATGAGGTGAGATCCACAATGAAATTCATGTTATAATTATGACATTGTATTACTAAAAATATATGTAAAGAGCTTGAAGCTTTCGTACAACTACTGTGGGCTTGTTTACTAAAATGGAGTGCAACCGGCAATTCAGGAAACAAAGTAAAGCGGGGAAAAAATCATTACACAGAAGTAAAACTGTTGATCAGGTTGTTGGGCACTTGTCAATTCTCAATCCTACGAGACCTTGTCGTTGGAAGAAAACTGGAGTCTTCCGCTAATGAGTTAACAGCAGGATTATTTTGTTTCACGACAGTACTTTGGTTTTGGAAAGAATTTAAATGACTAGAAACATTGATGAAGTTATGAATACCAGCGAATTTACTTATAATATTATTCTTGACAATACCCAGGTTTCCATCAGAGGTATTATTTAATGTATTAAGGGCACCTTTAGTACATCATCTGGTAGTTCTCTTAAAGTACTTATATATTGCTTACCAAATTTCTTCCTAATTTCTTTACTGAAATATGTTCATTTTTACGGTTGACAAAAGACCAACCACTTTCACCAATCTAGCAGGGATCACAGTCCAAGCAACCAGTTTTCAGACAGTTTTACAGGGTTGCTTTTGACGATTTTTCTCCCAATAATGTTGTACCCGCTTTTTCTGTGTTTAGTTGTTTCAAAATACCTTGAAGCTAGTTGTTGAAATGGAGTGAAAGTGATTTTTTTTTTATTAAAGGCATTTATACAATAGCTTTAAAGACAAAGGGAAACTTTTTCCCAAACGTTTCTCTGAATCTCTCAGAAAGCTTGAATATAGTGCTGTCAAGATTCCTAAGGCCGATAAAGGACAAGGTATTGCCCGCCTCCACCGAGGCGTAATCATTTAGTAAGTTCTTTCCGTTAAAAGTATTTTCTAATAATTTTCCTTTTTCAAACTATTCCTCGAAACTCTTGGCCACAAAGAATTCTAGAAGACCTTGTGTAATATTTCGACATTTGTATAATTTTGTATTGATATACAAAAAACTTTGAAAACCTTTTAGAAATATGTTAATAATAATAATAATAATAATAATAATAATAATAATATTATTATTATTATTATTATTATTATTATTATTATTATTATTATTATTATTATTGTCAATGCCGAGAAATTTGAAATATTACTCTGGATGGGAAAGGCTACGCTGTTAGGTGACGTCCCCCCCTTTTTTTTTTATCTTCATAATGGTAATAATTCATGAGAACCTCTTCTTCTTTTTTTAATTCTTTCTTAGATTTTTGTGATAAATAAAATCTGAAATGGACTCCAAATCTTTTATACAACCGGATTATGCAGATTAGCTTCCATATTTGCATATGGCATTTTGCGAAGGCAGAGATACAAAACCCTGTTTCACTTGTCGTGTGTCACAGGCTATTAGTGAGAAAATGGAATCAGAGGTCATAATGATATGTTTGTTTTCGGAAAACAATGAGGCTTCACTTATTCCAAGTCACTGACCACACGGCGCACGACCAGAAAGGGAGATTTTTGGTCTGTAGGGTTTAATCCCATATAGGCTTTTATCTGCGGGCCTTATCGGTAGGCCTAAAAGGAAAATGTAAATTTTTTCTAATCTCAAGGACATCTCAAGCTTTAATCTTTTGTCGCTAACCTATAATAGGTCTGTGCCTATACCGACCAGGAAATGGGTTTCAGTTTTAGGATTCATATCGTGATGATTGGTTTTATTGATAAAAAGTGAGGCATATATTAAGGCTTTTTAGAGCAATTCATGTCGTCGCGTGGTCATGAAATTTTAATTTGATGATTATTTAAAACCAAAGCTTTAATTGGTGTGAGATTACAAGTGCACGTATCTATGAATTTATGAAATAAGAAATGACTCCCCCTGCTTTCTTCGTTGTCAGGCCGCATTTTTGATATTTGTAACTAATTTTCTTTGAATGGATAGTGTGTGTGTGTATATGTATACGTGTGCTTGCTTGTTTGTATTATGTTTATGTGTATATATACTGCATATATGTATGATATATATATATATATATATATATATATATATATATATATATATATATATATATATATATATATATATATATATATATATATATATATATATATATATATATATATATATATATATATATATATATTATATATACATAATATACACACACACACACACATATATATATATATATATATATATATATATATATATATATATATATATTATGTATATATGCACATTAGTTATGAACGTAAATAACTTTTACATCCGTTTTTCCGCTTCTAAATTTTTGAAAACAGACATTTGACCCACTAGTGAATATTTCAGAGGCTATAACTGTTTGTATGTGATCTGATGCAAGGGGTGGCAGTGGATGGATGGTCATATAATATACAAGGGGATTTGTAAGTTCCAGCAATTAGATGTATATTATTATTTCATGGGTGAAAACTACAAGCATTTTACTTATTTTTTAGTCTTCTTATAGTTGCTTCCCATATTTTATTTCCTCATTCCTTAACACCCCCTTTTCCAGGGGTAAGTCAGAAGACGTACTCAACAGCCAGTATGGTCCCCTCCCCTCTCTCTCTCTCTCTCTCTCTCTCTCTCTCTCTCTCTCTCTCTCTCTCTCTCTCTCATTTTCTGTTTTCTCTTACTCCTACTCCCTTTCCATGTCCATTTTACAAAGGCTAATTTTCCAGTCATATAGTCCTACTGAATACTATATAAATTCAACATCCTAATCCCAAGTGAACGCTTTCTAATAATTAAGTATGAATCTGAAAGGGTGCAAGCTCGATCCTTGAACGGGCAAAGGACGATGAAAATACAAATAGCAAATGTTCGTACGTGGATGATTAATGAACCTAAAGTGTATGCAAAAGAAATATACAAGAGTCTTTATCGGAGACGGCAATAAAAATTCAGTTTTTTAGCCCACGACGAGATTCGTCAAGGCCTCAACAAATTCTACTCGGGTGAATCGAAGGCACAGGATGGGTTGCCATAGCAGGCTTGCATAGTGACGAGTCCCATGTAATTGAATGATCCATTAACTCTGTAGTTTTTAAAAATGAATAGAGAGCCATACTAAAATATCTAGAACTTGCGAACAAAAACAGATGGCAGAGATTTCACTATTTATTTAGATTCTTTTAGTGCCTTTGCTACCATCGCAGCTTCGGACTTATAGAGGTCTGTGGCGCGGGGTCAAATCCGCAGCCGACCGGTCAGAGAGGCGGATACTTTGCTATCCGTGTAGACACCCTGGGATTATGCATGTAATCAATGGATACGTTTGCTAAAAGCAAATGGGTGTTACAGACTAATACACACACAAACAAAGCCACTTCAACATCTTCTAAAAACATAACAGACACCTCACACGTCTCGAACTGTCGACCTAACCGCTCAACTCTCTTCGCTGCTGGGAGAATGGGAGCTGGTGATTTGGTACGATACATGTACAGTACATGAGCTACCGGGGTCTAAGCGATGTCAGGCAGGGCAGCCGATCGAGACTACGGTCTACCCCAAAGCCAAATCAAAGTCCTTCAAAAAAAAAAAGGCATTGTGCTTACCCCATACAAAAAATGGGAAAAAGCACGTTAAAAGAAGAAGTGCCTTTGATACCATCAGGCAATTCTGCCCTTTTCCAACAATCCAGAAAATCCAGTAATGGTTCTATTGGTTTGTATCCCATTACAAATCATTTCCTTTTTTGATGGGTGCCGGCCAGTTGTGGTACGGGAGATAATGAACGGGTCAATGCTGGAGCCAATCATGTGAAACAGTTGTATAGTACTGAGTATCCTGAGTTTCGAAGGCTGATATGAAATGACCTCTCCTGATTTACGTTAAACAGAAATGGATAAACAAATGGAGTTCTTTCTTTGAGAAGAAATTACGATATCTGAAAATCCATCCATCGATTGACCAAAGGAATCGGGGGTTCGAGACTAGGCTTAGTAGAAAGGGGGAAGGTCTTAGTCATTTAACTCACAATTTATGGTGCAGGTGATGGACCACCAGTATGCGGTCATTGCAATGCTCCCCTTACTGTGGAACACATATTGATGGACTGCCCCATGTACATATTTAGATGAGAGAAGGCAACACCATATTTCTGGTATAGAAGAGTTTTTAAATAATGACGATATTGGTAATGTCATGGACTTTTTAAAAGAATATATGTCATGATATTTAACCGTTTTTATCTGTTACCAGTTTATAAGTAATTTATCACAGTTTTACGTTTTAATCATTTCCATCATAGTGTTACTCTTAGGGTGTAGTGCCGTTTGTGCACATCACATGGTGCACTGTAGGTACTCCCGGTTTTTAGCTTTTTTCTTTCACTCCCTTTCCCGTTTCGGTTCGGCAGTCTAGGTGTCCTACCTCTCCAACTCCCCCTTTTTACTCTAAACTCGGAATGGCCGAAAGTGCCCTGGGGGGCATGACATCCAAAATTTCATAAATCAGATCATCACGGTATTGAATAACCAAACGGTTCCGCTGCCTGGTCATCATACCAAACCTTTCATAAATCAAATCAAATGAACCGTTCTTTCCAAGCAGTCACAAAAAGTACGGTGGGTGGAAGGAGAACAGAGACAAGAACACGGAGGTGAGATAATGGATGAGTTGTAGGATGGTTGATAAGTGAACGGAGGAGCTGATATAAAATAATGTTATGGTATACCGACTCTTCTCTTGTCACTCATTCCTTTTCCTCTTTTCTCCTCGTATTTCATTCACCTCGCATCTCTGTTCCTCCTCCACCAACTCTTTTTTTCTTTCTTTCTTTCTTTTTTATTCTGGTTCTCGGAATACATAACTTTCCTTTTAAAATCTTTTCAAGAGCAGCGGAATTAACGCCAAATGTTACTCAAGAACCGTGGAGTTAAAAAGTAGCTCGGATAATGTTGCCCCGGCTTCTTCTTTCTACGCTTTTTGTCGTCCGTTTTTTTTTCCTGTGTAAAGCGATATCGGAGTAGATAAACGCGTTGCCTCTATTAAACCAAAGTACGGTCATAAATTATCTATATCCCGTCAATAATCCTACCGCTCCCTCAATTTTGAACCGCTTTCTACGACCAATTAGCCTACGAACAGCAATTAGTCTCGTCATGCAATGCAACAGAGACAAAAAATAATGAGAAAAAACAAGTTACCATTTATTAGCGATTTAATTGGTATTCCTCATCCTCTTCAGGACCTCCCGCTTAGAGACATTTCTTACCTTTTAGTTTTTCTATTTTGCTGTTTTGGAAGAGTGGAAGTTCTGGTAATTACTTGTGCTTAACTTTTGGCATAGTGGTGGAAAAAATTAGTTCTTATATTATTATTATTATTATTATTATTATTATTATTATTATTATTATTATTATTATTATTATTATATACGCATTTTCCCCTTGAACTGTTGGATGCAGATCTTTCGTTATTTTGACGGGAATTTGGGATGAAGTTGCTAAACCCCGCGCCTCTGCTCGTGCGGATAGTCACGGGTCTCACGTGGAAAAGTGCGTCGTTCGGGCACCCTAACTATAACTAATCAGGTAAAGTGAAAAAAAAACCCACGTAAGATTTATTGTAAAGTGATCTCTTTTAAACTCTTCTTTGAGTGCCCTTTTACGCCTAGGTCATTGTACTTGGCTGGCAGACCAGGATCGAACAAGTTTGTGTAGATAATGGTTTGTGTATTTCGATGGTATAGTGATGGGTTTGCTTCAGCAAGATTAGCTGGTCTTGTTGTTCGATCCCGGCCTGCCATCAATTATTTGACCCAGCTACAAATAGGTACTCAGTAGTGTGAATGATGGCTCCGGAGACTTCTGTATAATGGAAATGAAATGGCTCATATATATATATATATATATATATATATATATATATATATATATATATATATATATATATATATATATATATATATATATATATATATATATATATATATATATATATATTTATCAGTTTCTCTACCAGTTTGTAATAAATATCGCATGTTTATTTTACTGGGTCAACAGTAACCCCATTATGATAATGATAGTAAAACTTATTTTGTTAATGTAAAAATACATGGCGTGTTGCAAGATTTATTTTGATATTTTGATTGAGTTCCATCGAATCCTTAATTAACCTTCAGGTAGTTTTTGAATTTTTTTTTCATTCAAATACTGAGTAAGGTGTTGCTGTCGATAATTTTATTTTTGTGAATTCTAGCTGCTACTTTAATTTTTTGGTTTTTAAACACGTTACTCAAAGGTGTGAAAATTATTGCTCTAAATCATAAGTATAATTATCATTAATGGAGTTGGTAATTGATTCCTCTTATTACTTCAAAATAAATATGGAATATAATTTGGAGTTTAAGAGTAGATTTATCTTGAGTATACGTTCCGCTTAATATCCTCTTAATGTGCCTTTGTTAATCTGATAATGCACGTGTAAGACTTGGCTTTGCATATCCTAGACATCCATCCTATCTGCCCCTCCCAGGCCCCCTTTACTTTGACCCGAAGATAACGCAGCCGGGTTGAAGAACATCGCAAAGCTTTCTTGGCTATTTAAGTGAAAAATGCTGTCTCTGTAAAACAGCTCTAATCTTTCTTAGCATTTGAAGTAAAAAATGGTGTCCTTGACTCTTCTGAAGTAACGATAGGAGAGAGATGGGACTTGGATCTAACTTGGAGATCATAAGGTTCGTGATGAATATAGAAGACAATAGCACACGGAAACTATTGCCTTTACATTCATTTCCTTTCATGAAATTTATGAAGTTTTACTTTTGCCATGGGTTTAAGCTAAGTACATTAGATTTGGTGTTGGTCCGATTTGTGTAATATTCTGTGTGTAAGGAGGAATGGCTGAAAATTCACCTCCCTAATTTCAGTAAAGTGTTTGGGGTGGTTATGTTTGGAAAAACAAACCACCCACTTTGGATTGTGTTGATCCAGACCCTTTATGAAAAAAATGAAATCAATTTTCTTTTTCAAGAATCGTGGATACTTTGGCAAGTTAATCCATGGCGACAACAATTCTCTTAATGCAAGTTTTTAAGTCAGTTTTTAAAACTTTTTCCCGTGTGATCCAAGGTGAGTCATGATCTAAGTTTTAGGACTGTTTACAGAATGTTAACATTCCCGGATTCTTAAATCACAAATACACAGTTGCAGATTTCCATAGTAACGTTATAAGCTAATATATTATATTTATAATTTTTGCCTTGTCATCAATCTTGGCCTGGAAAGTCCAAGAAACACGCTCATATAAAAATCAGTAAAATGAAGGTTTAAAGTGTGCGTTTATTGCACTCTGAATTAAGCAAGAGGGATTTGTTCTTGATTGTCGAAAGCCATGGTACAGATGCTTGAAAACACAAGGCAAGTAAACTTGCCATCTGGGATGACTTATGTCACATATAGTAACAAAAATACTTCTTCAAGTAATCAGAACAAATTTTAAAGAACCAGACATTGAAAACCACCTACAAGGATATGAAGGAATGATTTTTATATAGATTTTCCCAAAATTTCAGAGCAGTGACTACTTTTGTTTATAATGTGACATCGTCAAAACAAGTATACAGCACAGTAATTAAACCATCACCAGTTTAATTAAGTAATACGGCTGAGCACACATTATTATACTCATCACGAGTGCTAAATGCCATAAATCTAATATTAATGGCATGTTGATACATTCTGCGCTTACGTTTACTGTGGTACTTTAACTATATCTTTTGTATCATAATGATTACGTGATTGCAAAATCGTATGTATAGAAGTTGAATTTTAAAAGGAAATGTATTATTGCAGTGAAGCTGAGAAAGACTAGGTGACGCACAGTCTGGAATGTCTCGAGAGCAATGCTGACTGTATTAAATTTAGAGCCAACAGAGGCTGGTGACCATACGATGTAGTCTGTGAGAATCCAAGTTGGCGGTAAGAGTAAGGCAAGTATCAGGTAGAAAGCTGTGATTCAGCCTTACCAAGAATGGTTTGTGAAAAACTCCAGTACCGGAGCAACATTCCCCTTACAAGGAGGGGTAATTCCTTAGCACATCTGGAGAAACTGCTTGAAGAAGTACATGTGGCAACTAAGAAAACACCTGCTTTAGGTAGATTTTGTGTGAGAAAATGTGAACGTTAAAAATTAATGGATTATGAAGCATGTTCGTAAGAAAATATAAAATAATTGCGGTAGTGATCGGAACATCAGATCTTTACAAAATTTAAAATTTGACTCCATCTAGTGGAAGATTAATTTTTGGGGAAAGTTTCGAAAAAATTGGTCTGCTCTAATTAAATTCTGAGACCTGGACGTTTATAAATTTTGAAGCAGTGGTGAGTAATAGCCTTGGAAATATTACATTTCGAATAATGCTACAAGAATTCTCTTTTTCATGTGAGAAGTCATCTCCCCCTGAACGTCGGCCTTTACTTGCTAATTCGAAATGACGCATCCGCAAGGCCGGAAGGGCGCCATTTGATCTCATTTCACCAGAGAGAATGAGTCAATCGGAAGTGGAAGCATGAAGAGGATAATGCAGGCCTTCGATGGATGGGGCTACCTGGATAAATTGCTCTCTCGAATTGGGTAATAATTGCCTTCCGTTCGTCTGACAAATGACAAGTGAAACGCATTAAGACTTAAAAGCGCATAAAATGAACAGGTCGAATACGATTTTAATAGCTATTCGACCGTTTTCCCTCCCTAATCCTTCCATCTCGCCCTCTTTATTAGTGGCCAGTAAGGGTCTCTCTCTCTCTCTCTCTCTCTCTCTCTCTCTCTCTCTCTCTCTCTCTCTCTCTCTCTCTCAGGAATACCGTATTAACTTGAATATTAGGTAGTCTGGCAATCCGATTGCGTTCTGCGTTCGTAGACGGTAGGATTTGACATGAGGTTTTATATTCTTTTATTGTCATTTTTGTGCCCTTGTCGAAATAACAATTATTTGATTTTATAAGGAGAAATCTTATACTGCAAATTGGTAAGTGGTGGATATATATATTCTTTAAAAAGCAAACGAACAGATTAGGCAAGCAGGCAGATAAAAGCTGCAATTTGAAGCAATTGGTGTTTTTTAAGTTCTTCCTACTCCGGATTATCTTTCTGGTGTCCTTTCTTGAGATAATTTAGAAAAGTATTCCCTTTCTGCTTTAGCTTCTCACGAAAGTAAAGGGAACACCAACTCTCCTTGGGCGTAAGAGCGCCAACTTTTACCACTGTGAAAGTTTTCTAGTCACTCTATCGTATTAAAAATGTCCTGTGAAGGATTGGAAATTACACAGTCCCCTTTGCCTTTGATGTCCAGTGACATGAGAGTGTATATACTGTGTATATACTGTATATATATATATATATATATATATATATATATATATATATATATATATATATATATATATATATGTGTGTGTGTGTGTGTGTATATATATGTATATATACACACATCATACATACACACACATACATATGTACATACATACATACATACATTAATGTATATATGTTTACATACATAAATACTCACATATATATATATATATATATATATATATATATATATATATATATTATATATATATATATATATATATATATATGTGTGTGTGTGTGTGTGTTAAGATGAATTTGGTGTTAGATTTTAAATAGAAATGATTGTCACATTTTCGGAGTCTTTATAATCTCTCAGGCAGAGTTTCCCCATGAATCCTCCCGCGGTTCGATTCTCACTCAGTCATTTCAGACAAACTCCACGCCGTTGGTAACCAATTGTGGTTTTTCACAACTTTAACAAAGGATTAGCCTGACAACAGTTTTACATGAAAATCGATACAGAAGTCACTTTAACGTGATTAAAAACAAAATAGCATTGATTATCTCCTTATGACATTAATTTGCAAATTTAAGATAAGTGGTATTACCTATTAAGTAGAACAACCGTGTGCTAGATTTCTGTTCGCGACATATCACGACGGCGATGTGTGTAACACACTTGAAAAGAATTGATAACATCCTTAGATTCCATATGCTTTAGTAACAATGCAAATGTGTGTCAACGTCGTCGAATAAATGTGCAAGAGGTCTCTGACCAAAAATGATTACTTCAACCGAATATCGTCGTGCCCTAGTTAGATTTCGCTGTTGGAATGTTTCCGTTCATCACAAATTCCTTTCAGCTCTGTAGTACAAGCTTATAATTTTACAGCATTGATTTCCACACAGGTTTCACATTGAGGAATCATGATGCCTCTATCCTAATATGTCACGCATCCATTACGAAGTTTGAACACCACATGTGGTCCCTACATGTTGGCACCGTATCATATGGAGAAAATCAAAACATTCAGTGACGAAAACCAAAGTAAAATCATGGTAAAAAGGTATACCAAGCCAAAGCATCTATGCTCTCATTCATACTAAATAGCATACGAAAACCAAGAATGATCTGACAAGCGGGGTTTAATAACATACAATAATTCAAGTAACTGAACAAAACCAAACATTATAAATCTGTTTTGAACTGCTGATGATAGTGAAATGTTGTAAGAATGCAACAAACTCATTAATGCACGTTATTGCGTACCCAACAGTAAATATCTGCTGCACTGAATATGAACAAATAACATCAATGACACAGAAATAACATTAATGATATATGTATATATATATATATATATATATATATAGGAAATTATACATTTATATGTATTAATAACGGTAAAAGGTTAAATAGTGAATAAATATGTAACCACGGCATAGCGTAAGGAATGTAATGTACACAAGAAAAAAAAACTCACATTGGCCACCGCCAAGTTTCAAATGAAAATTCATTTCCTTATAAAGACAGAAACATTAAATATCAAAACTGTACACCAAATCCGAAATCATTCTGCAAATGAATATTAAATAATTGAAATCCTTTACCTAAAGAATGTATATTGTTACAGAAGATACCAGATTCCTTTAAAAACGCAGCAACTTTATCAGTCTGTAAAAATATTAACTATTTGGAGTTTTTAATCAGAGCTATCATGAAAAACATAAACTCAACCTGGACGGTACATAAACCATTGCATTCTTCGCCTCCTAGCGATTTCTAGGGTCATACTGGTGTTAGGCCCCACTCTTGATCAAGCCCCATTGGAATGTTTTCCGTTCTTCGCAAACTCCTTTCATCTTTGCAATACAAAGCTTATCATATTATTCAGTCATTGCTTTCCAGTACTATTTTCCACTTAGATTTCACATGAAAGAATCATATAAATGCTTATATATATATATCTTTCATAATAATGTCACTATCCTAATTATCAATACAGCCATTACATATACATATATATATGTATATATGTATGTTTAAATGCCATGAGTAAAATTAGTTACCTACTTGAAGTGTGACTATAAGTAGGTGACTAATTTTACTCATGGCATTTAAATAATTATATATTTAGCCACAAATAACTAATTAATATAGAAATCATTCTGCCTTAGAAATAACTTCCACCACGGAGAATTTTAGTACCTACCTAGACAAGGATTTCAGTGTCTTTTTGGGTTTGTAAATGGGTTGACAATTGACTTAACCACTCATGCAGGCTACGAAAGAGATGAAAGAAATTTGTATAGTAATCTATGGCAAACTCAGAGTTAGGGAACAGTAAGCTTTGCTGTTTTGTTTTCTTAAAATTCTTCAGTAGTAAAACGTTTATGATTTTTATAAGCAGGAGAAAATACATTGTGCAATAACCCAGGTAAAATCATCTAAGTGAAATGTGTGTAGACGGTGGGTATTAATTTACAGCTGCAACAGTCCTAAAATTGTGAAGTAAATGTGACAGACAGAATGCCACTGCTGACCAGGGAAGTATATTGTGTACCTGTTAGTTATCCAGTAGTGATTGATCAGTACCAGGAATAAAGACTGGTATGAGGCTAGCAACTTTATAAGGATATCAGATGAAAATCAGAATCGGAACGAAACAACTTATGGAGTGATCAGCAGCGTGTTGGTCACTTAAGGTCTCAGAATGATTCTGTTGACCTCTTGATGGCAACAAGGAGAATGGTATCTGGATCTTCATTCTTGGTGAGGAAAAAACGATCCCAGTGACTCACTCATCTTCAGCAGCCACACCAGGTTAGGAATCACCAGCCTAAGCAGTCATGTTTGCTTCACAGCTAGACTACCCAACATGTGGTACATGAGAGGCTTTTGGCACATGTTTACTCTTGCGAGATCTGGTACCGGCAAGTTGGCTATCCTCTGTGGTAGGCGTCATCGGCAGGTCACTGAGCTTGTAATCAACCTTTAATGTGATAAGCTTCTCTGTGTGTCAGTGGTTAAGGGCTACCCCAGTTGCCTTATGATCCCTAGAGAGGCTGTAGGCATAAAATTGGTTTTGAAGACTGTTTTCTTGCTAACCTTGGCACTGGTAAAAAAAAAAAAAAAAAAAAAAGGGTAAATGCTCTCAGAGGCATGGGATCTCTCTCGTTTTTGTTTGTTCCTGAGTTTCAGTTAAAATTCTGAACTAATCGCTGAAGAGGGAGTCTTTCTCAAATCCCTCCCTCTGAGACATTATTGATGGTGATTTAGATGAAATACTTTTTTTCTCCAATGCGATGTTATGATACTTTTTGCACTAGACTCAGCACCTCAGACCCATGTGTTAGCAAGTGTTCATTAGTGTAGGCAGGCACAATAAAGACATATCCATGAATAGGTCCTTGTTCTGGCTTTGAGAAGTCATCAGATGGGCATAGAAGTCTGGTGAGGGAGGCCAGTCGGGCATAGAAGTCTGGTGAGGGAGGCCAGTCCTTGGCATTGAGGAGGAACTTAATGGTGTCACAGATACTGAGGTCAGCATTGTGGTGCTACTAAACAATCTTCACCTCTTTCTACCCAAGGGACGACACCCGTAAATCCTTGAATACAATGTACTTGGACCTTTGTTGACTGCTCAAGATGTTTCATAGTACCTTAGCTCCATTTGGGCAAAACAGCATTTTTCCTAAGGTTGACAGTAGTGAAAGGTTGCATGAAATTAAGATGACTGGTATTATTTCCTTCCTACTTTCTTCCCACTGGCAGCCAATAGCCGCAGTTTTGCTGGTGGTTAAGTTGCAGGCGAGGTACCCAACATAACTTCCAGCACATTTCTCTGTAATAAGAGGGGGCTTGGTTTTAGATCATAGATGTCTGGGTTTTCATATTATGCTACCTTTGTGGCTGGTCTTCCCATCTTACATAGGAAACTCAAGCCTTCCTTTTCTCCTAGAGTGAGGATACAACAAACTGCACTCGATCATGAGCCCCTGTCATTCTCTACATCAGTCATGCCAAGATATGCAGGAGGTTACAGGAGTCATCCTCCCCCAATTCACATTTGAGGAACCAGGAAGCTAATATTGCTCGGTGCGGGATCAACACTAGGCAGAGCCTTGAGACATTTCTTCCACTACAGGAGCGAGTCTTCATATAGAAGACGAAGTTTTGTATTCTCATGGGAGCAATTGGCAAATTTTTAACAAAATGCGGTTGCTGAAGGAAAAATCAAGAGTACCCAGCTCAGGGAAAGGTTGGATCTCTCTCTCTCTCTCTCTCTCTCTCTCTCTCTCTCTCTCTCTCTCTCTCTCTCTCTCTCTCTCTCTCTCTCTCTCTCTCTCTGTAGTTGCTGCCAGATAACTGCCATGTTATTAAGTTTCCATGACCAGATCAGATATCACAGAAGATATTTCATATAAAAAACTTGGGGTTTGCATTTCAGGAAAAGTGCATATCGTGAAAATATATATTAGCAGTGTTATCCTAGAAGAACCCAGCCAACCCCTGCTGCAACATTCTTGTTCTTGGATGAGATGATTATGTGTCTGAGTAACACAGGATACAGTCATGTTGGGCATACTTGAGTGATATTCACATGATTATGAGCACTACAACAGTGGCTGTAATGGCGACTGGGATCATAGTTGTAATCATTCAAATTAGTGAATGGGCACTATTGTTGCATTATTGCAATAAGGACTGATGAGGAACTTCTGGATCCATCCATTGTACCTCAAACCACCGCCTCACCCCAGCCACGGCCAACGTATTCTGATCGAAATGATATTCAAGAATATTTCTTTTGTAAAGCATCAGATATTTTTAGCCAAGGTGTTTGGTGCTAAATTGAATTTTTTAATATGTGAAAACCTACCATATATATAGTCAACTTAGCAATCAGTTATAACGGTGGAGATTCTAAGTAAAGAATCTGAATTTGCAGGAATATGTACAGCAGAGCCAAGTCGATGTGCTCTTTGTATTTTTAAATAATAAAACGTGAAAAATATATTGAAAGGAGTAACAAACAAAAAAAAAAATAAATAAAAGAAATATAATAAAAATATAGTGGGATGTGAAATTTGAGTAAAGATGGTGACAGTGAAAAAGAGGAAACATCCATAAAGTTGTCAGTGAAGTAAGGTGGTTTGATTTTCCCATAACTGACTTACCAGGCTTCCTATGTCCAGGTAAAAGTGCCTCCCATGCGAAAGTGAAAAGGCAAGAGGATAACGGAGGGGACCGTGTGTACGCCGCCAGCTGAAAGTCAGGATCATGGGAGGCCTTGACAACTCATGCAGTGGACAATTAAAGCAAATGTACCAAGAAAAATCATTGTAGATGTGTAAAATATGTCATAGGCATACTGGGAGATTTTTGCATCTATATCGCAAACAGGATAAAAACAAGTTAACGACAGTAAGCGGAGAACGAATCTCCGGTAATTGCTGGGCAATTGTATGAAGCATTGATTAGGGCTACCAGTAAGTCAAGGAATTCTATTCACGCTGTTTGTGATGTGTGAGGTAACTTACCGACTAGTGTTTATGATGTGCTGAGAGGAATTTCCGATCTTCAAGGTGACTGGAGGGAAATAGTTAATACGGTACCTTTATAATCAATGAGAGCAAATGAGGATGCTTTTAAAATCTGTTGACAGCCAGTTAAGCGGGTGCAACAAATACTGAACGTGGCCACTGTACATCACAAGTGCTCATGTTATTTTACCATTGAGTGGTGTTGAAGAAGTTTCTCCGAAGTAATTATGTGGGAAAATACTCCATGAGTAACATTCTTTTGTATATATATATATATATATATATATATATATATATATATATATATATATATATATATATATATATATATATATATATATATATATATATAAATATCACACATGTATGTTGTAGGTTTGAACAGAGACCCAGGTAAAAATAATTTCTTAATTTTAAGTACATGATTTAAATCTTGGGAAACATAAAAGTGTACTTATAAGCATGTACCACCTAGTGGTGCTCCATTGACTTCTAAAAATTGTCCCAGTTTTTAACCAGAATTCGTGACTGGTAGTTGGTGTTAGTTTTTAGTTTATCATAATATTTTCTGTATTTATTGATGGAAGAAGTTGATATACTTCGTAGTGCTCTGGAAAATTTCGTAAATTTACCGTTATGGAAAACTGTTTCCAATTCTTTGTTTATATCTTGAGAAATCTTATGCTGTTCGATTTTCGTTTTAGATCATTGGATAGAAAACGGTACACCGCTAGCATTCTTACTTGAAGAAAGCTAACAGTATTCAGATTTCTGTCCATTGGTCTAAAATGAAAACCAGACTAGAAAATAACACACCATTTATGAACAAAGAATTTGAAACGGTTTATTTTTGAAAGTGACTCCTTCGAAGCTTAGTTTTTATGGATATTATAATATAAACTATTTTTGCGTAGGTTGTATTGCAGCAAATCGTTCCTTTTGTAGTTAATCATCCATAGAAAAACGACTACAAAATTTCCCAGCGCATTGGTCGTTATTTGTACAATTAATAGATTAGATGGGATCATGAACATGCATTTAGTTCATTTATGCAGCCTTACATCTTATAGTTTTCTTGTTTTCCTGTCTGAATGTTCTTATATCTTTACTCCAGCCAGAGCCTTTGTGGCACTCGGCCTTTTCAAGTGCGCTTAATTTGGCTGGAATAATAAAGATGGGTAGATATCATTCTGAGTTGAATCGAGTAGATAAAGTATGAAATGGTCAGCGGTGACATCTTCAAGGATATCAAATTGGAAGTTCTTTTAAATGGTACATATGTTTATACTTAGCGTATGTTTTAATTAAAGGGAAGAAAAGCACTAATGAGAAAAGTGGAAAAAATACGTGTCTATCTTTCAATATATATATATACACTTACCTGTAGGTACCTGCACACTCCTGATACTCACACACACATACACACATACACACAAACATACATGTAAACAGAATTTCATAATAACTTCCTGACTTTGATCAAAGCTCCTCGTTGTTTTATTCAGTTTTTTATTCTAAAATCTTCTCTCCAAGTTAGATTAATCCATCCCGACGCTAAAGCAGTTTCAGTCTCAAATTTTCTTTTAGCCCTTGTTATAAAGTTTAGCTCTTAAGATGATTTCCTCTCAATGGAAGGACGAAATGATTGTTTTCAGGGATAAGTGTTTGTTTATTTGCAGTTTTGCAAGCTTCTGAACTAATATACTTTTGTAAAATGTTCATAAATCTTTTTAAATTATGTTTATATACGTAATATATATATATGTATATATATATATATATATATATATATATATATATATATATATATATATATGTATATATATATATTATATATGTATATATTCATATATATATATATATATATATATATATATACATGGATGTGTATACATGTATATGTATATATGTACCATATATACATGTGTATATGCATACAATTAATATATACAATGTATACTTATGTATACATATAGACATACAGTATGTACATATATACATATATACAGGCACATATACATATATATATTTATATACGTATATACACACACTGTATATATATATATATATATATATATATATATATATATATATATATATATATATATATATATATATATACATATATACTGTATATATATATATATTACAACGAGGGAAACCTCTTCTAAGCCAAGTCGCCCTTCAAGGATTACAGTAATATGAAATATAAGAATAAATATTTAATTTTCCTTGAATTCTTATTAAGATTTATGCTCATTGTTTATTTTCAGCAGTACAGTAAAGGTTTTAAATAAAGGATAGCTGTGGGTAATTATTCACCCCTTTTGATATTTCTCTCACTCACCCCCTTGGGGTAAGCTTTAACCTTCCTTTGACTGAGTGATCTGCCCTGAGGCCTTAATTCCTGGTGCTGTCCTTCGGAGATTAACTCTTGCTGGTGCTGAAGTGACTCAGAAGAGAAATTGAGCTGGCCCATAGCAACTTGTCCCATGTGAAGGTGCCATAACACCTGGGCATGAGTGACCTCATGCAAGGGCCGCCTGCCCACCAACGCCACATGCGAGCCCTCTATAGAAAACAGAGTACCAGTGAGCACAACGCCACCTAGAAGGAGAGGAATCTTAATCCTCTGACCTTACAAAAGGGTGTCGCATGGGCAGATCGACCTCAGAGACATTAGATACCCTATCCAAGATGCAGTCCTTTTGCTCCCTTTGAGCTGCCCCTTGTTCTTCCCCATGTGGCTGGTCTATAAGCCTGAGTTACTTTTGCAGTGAAACCTTTCACTATCACCCTCCATCGCTGGCACCCTCAGATAAGGAAACCCCCATCTCCCGAAGAAGGTAATGTACCTGAATTAAGGTTCTTGAAGTCGGTTATGTCCCCTGTTATTTTCTCTCACTATTTTATTTTCTTTTCTTTGTGCGATTTACCTCAGTGAGACCTGTGTTTGTAAGTGAAGTGTGTAACATTCTTAACGTAAGTGCATTAACCAGTGTTGTAGAATTGAGTTGCTTGTGCAACCCCCTCAATTCCCCTTTATGTACGCTGTTGACTCATTAAGTAACAGTATGTATATTGGATTGTTCAACAGGACTCTGTTTACCTGTCTTAATTATTCCCCATTCTTCTGATTTATGTGTTTAATGTAAATATGATTAATCAGATAAACACGTAGGTTTCACTTAATAACTCCCACATTTGAAGAAGGCCTTAAGCCAGTAGTTCCCAACCCCATGGTCGTAACCCAAATGAGGGTTGTGAGGCTTTTTCTGAGGGTTGGGGGGGTCTTGAAAAAATAACAATAATAATGCACAGCTGGTCACATTTTGATTTTGAGTAATGTAGCTGATTTACTTCAGTAGGAAAGCGTGAAGATTCTCCTGGACACATACTTTCAAAATAAGCGCACTAATAAAGCACCTATACTCATGTGCTGCCCATAGGATGATTAGCTTTCGTATATCATACTTTTCCAACAACATATCTCTACGAAGTAGGGTTTTCCAGTCTTGTTACTATCAAGACTAAAGCAAGAAACCTGCTGGATCCCCAACATGACTTGTGGTGTGCCTAACAATGAATATAAAACCCAACTTTGAGAACCTCATACACAAAATGAAGCAGTTTCAAGGTAGCCACTGAGAAAACTTTTTGAGTTTTTATAATTTGTTGTAGTCTCTCTTTCAATGTGGTCCCTGGTTATTCCCAAGGTATATTACTTGGCTCTTACACTTGCCATTTTTTATATATAATTCATTGTATTAATTTTATGAATCACTGAAATTTATGAGCAAAGTATAAAAAGATGTGATTGCTAGCCACTGAAGAAAAACTTGTATTTTTTTGTGACCAGATATGGAAGTAAAAGTTCATGTTTCTTCACACTTGTTTTCTTTTCCATTTCAAATCTATGAAAATTCATTGTGTTAGTAAACATAAACTTATATAAATAGAATAACTTTAACTCATACATGTTCACACATTTAGGGTCGCTGGTCCAGGTTGAGACTGTATTTAGGGTCACAACCAAAAGAGGTAGGGAAACACTGCCTTAAGCCAACATTTTCTTACATGTTTTTATCTTAACCCAGAACTAAAGTCAGATGGTACCTCCTCATGGTAAGTTTCCATGAATCTTCAGTTTAAAACAATTCAGTGGCCTTATTTCAGCCAAGTGAACCTCTGGGCCAGATCAAAACCATATCAGTGGCGACTGATGCTCAGTATCTTGTAGTTGCATCCTTGCAAGAACCTTGCAGTTCCAACTATCAGCTGAATAGCATTGCTGAAAGCTGGTTGTAAGGCTAGAGACGAACCTGTATCGTAAGCAACAAGTGAGCCAGTTCCACAATGTAAGTAAGTGTTATTTTATACTTTTATATTAGGTATGAACAAAAAGCATGACTGTAAAATCAGTGTTAGGAATTTGATTGACTGCGTGCATGCAAAATTAGTCACAGTGAAGAGAGAGCATTAACCAATCCACAAGCTTTGCTGCTAATGCATGATAGCCGTGCATGTCTTAAATGATAGGATAGCTAGGCAAGTGAAGTGAATATCCAAGTGATAGAAAGGAAATAGTGCCTGTATTTCCTTCCTGTGTTATCCGGACAATTTGTCGTCTCAGAATTTTAGATAGGGACACATTTACTTGGCTGCGAGCAAAGGCCCTTCCGACAATTTTCGTCCGTTGAATTAAATTTTCTCTCTCTCGCTCGTGTATGATAGGAAGCATTAGGATTTGGTAGGAAACCTCTTAATTTCGCCGTTCCACTTTAATTAAATCTAGTGCATTATCAAACCATGCATTGTTTGGGGCCGTGTGAGCCCCAGAAAACTTGCACATAAAGGTAACATCTGTTAGAAGTTTGAATTCTAAATAAACGAGGCCGCAGCACATATAAGGCCCCTTTTCCCATTCATTTGTAACAGACCATAGGTCTGTAAAACGCACGACCCTTCATTCATAAACACAAGAAAATTCCCAGACGAGAGAAATAACCCCAGACTTAGCCCAGACCGCTGTGAACATGTGACCCGCAGCCCAGCCATAACAAACCCATGCGCTCTCAGTCTTTGTCAACACTGATCACGCAATCCTCGAAGGTAGAGTAAGATGTGTAACTGATCATGTGCCAGCCATGGGTCCAGTAGAGTAATGTAATCTTTTTCTTTTCTCGCGCGTGATCATTAGGCAGCTTAGTTCTGCCTCATGCATGGTAAATTTCATTACTTTTATACCCTGTCACCACGAATTCTATATATTAGAATAGGCTTATTTTCCTTGTCACTCCGCGCATTCATTTCCTTTCTAACAAACTAAACTCTCTAACTATTGTACACGATGATTGTATAATTTCTATGGAAGTCTCCCATCTTCTGTGTCTGCTCCCCCCCAGCGTTTCTCAGCAAATCAAAATCCTTTGGTAACGCTTGTGTTGATTGTTGTGCTAGAACCCTGAATTGTTCATAAAGAACAAACTGAGTCTTTTGAGACACCCCAAAATAGTGCATAAAGTACAAATGGAGTCTTTTGAGACACCCTAAGATTGTTTATGAAGAACACATTGAGTCTTATGAGACAACCTAAAACATTCCTGACAAATACATCTAAGTCTTACAAGACAACCTAAATCGTTCCTCATACACAACCTAAATCGTTCCTCATAAATACATTTGAGTCTTTTTAGACACCCTAAAAACTTTCATAACGAACAAAATTGAGTCTTTTGAGACACCCTGAAATCGTTCATTTGAACAACCTGAGTCTTACAAGACACTCTGAATCGTTCAGCATGAACAACTTGAATCTTTCGAGAAACCCTGAAATTGTTCATACGAACAACCTCAGTCTTACGAGACACCCTGAATCATTCAGCATGAACAACTTAAGTCTTCCGAGACCCCCTGAAATCGTTCATACGAACAACCTGAGTTACAAGACACCCTGAGTCGTTCATAACGAACAACTTGAGTCTTTCGAGACACCCTGAAATTGTTCACATGAACAGTGTGAGTCTTACGAGACACCCTGAATCGTTCAGCACGAACAACTTGAGTCTTTTGAGACACCCTGAAATCGTTTATATGAACAATGTGAGTCTTATGAGACACCCTGAATTGTTCAGCACAAACAACTTGAGTCTTCCGAGACACCCTGAAATTGTTCATACAAACAAGGTGAGCCTTACGAGACACCCTGAATCATTCAGCACGAACAATTTGAGTCTTTTGAGACACCCTGAAAATGTTTGTATGGACAACCTTAGTCTTACGAGACACCCTGAAATCATTCATTACGAACGTATGTAAGTTCTATAGCACAAACTCTGATTGAGTTCCAGTGCCACCTCATCCGAAGGGGCACTACTCCTTATTAGTGGTACCACCACTGACCCCTACTCCACTCCCTAAATCCTTATTGTCTCAGTCGACCAAATCCTCAATAAACTAGGACTACAGGCTCTACGTGGAAGTCGGAAAGAAAATGGAAATGACAGGGCAAACCCTGACTAAGTGGGTCCAAGAGAGGGTACTCTTCCAAAACAAAGAGAGAGGCAGAAAGGTTGTTCCTATAGAAAAGGGAAGCGGCAGAAAGACAGGAGAAGGAGAAAGAGAGATTGGCCCTAGAGAAGAGGGAAGAGGCAAAAAGACAGGCGGAGAAAGAAAGACAGGAGAAGAAGAGAGAAAGACAAGAGAAGGAGAAAGAAAGAGAGGAGAGGGAGAAGGAAAGACAACATCAGCTCACCATTGCAGCCCAAGGAGGTTGTTACTCAGTAAACACCTCTCCCCACATAACTCTCAGCAGTGTCAGCACCCTCACCAGGAAATGGGATGAGGCTGAGTCCGAAGCCTGGCCCAACCATGTCGAGAAGGTTTTGGCGACTTATAAACCCTCTCCAGATGAAGTATCCCAGATCCTGGGGAAACACCTTGAAGGAAAGGGCGTAACCGCTTTCGGTGCTCTCGCCCCAGAGGACCAAGGAAACCTCGCAGCAGCCCGCAAGGCCATTGTCAAGGCCTTTGAAATTACTCCTTACTGATGGAGACAATAGTGGCAAAGCCTACCGAAGGAGGCAAATCGTACCTGGTCTGAATGGATTTTCAAGAAGACCAACGCCTTAAAACGATGGCTAGATGAAATACTCAGGCTTTTCCAGCTTGAGGACTAATGTTCTGTGCCCCTCCAGCTCTCGCTACCCACCTATTTGATAAAGCCTCTTAGACGGTAGCCAAGTGCTGTCACTGGGCAGGCAGCTGGGATACCCACCATCCTCATCTTAGTTCCTTAAGGCGTAAAATATACCCCTCTGCACATACCTCAAGCCACTCTCAACCACTTCTCAAAAATGGACATCCCCCAAAGAAACCAGTGTGTGGACACTAAAAAACCAGGGCACCCCACTGAACAGTGCTGCTTGAAGGCTGAGAATAAGCCAGAAACTTCCTCTAAGTCCCCAGATGGGACAACATCAAACAAGACACGTCTGGCTCTTGGATGAGAAACGGAAAGCCTGCTACCTCCACTGGGATGGTGCCAAGCAAAGACTACAGTAAGACATTGCACCACCTGTAAGGTTTATGGGCACTCCGCACACCATTGCTTTTTGCAGTTACAAATCCAAAACGCTTAGGCCCTCCTGCCAAGGGTCTCATATCTGTGGCACCTCCTCTAGGTAGCTACCCTGCATGCCAGGTCACAGTATTCGATGACACTGGTGCGCAGATATTCCCTATAAGGGAAGATAAGGTCCCCTATGGGGCTACCATTGACAAGCATCAACTAATCACAATCGAGGGTATAAATCATATGAAGATGATTCTCCCCACTGTCAAATTGAGGGTTACAAGACCTCACAGATCTAAAATCTGCTCTCTCGCGGTAGTTACTTACCTTCCTGGAGGCTATGATCTCCTCCTGGGACAGGTTTCTGGTCCCCTTCTAATTTACAAAAATCCCCTCCAAAACTCAGTCAAGCAATAAGAGTCCTCAAGGACTCACCTTAAATCTGCTGCCAGTGCCACTTGAATGCCCTGAGCAGTGCCAAGCTCCGTCCATCTCAAGCAACGAGCCTTTGCCCAATTAAATTCGAGTGCCAGGCCCTGCCCCAGTGCCAGTGCCAAGGTGCACCCTGAATCTCCCTCTCGGAGATCCCAGACTTGACTCCAAACCTCTGCCAGTGCCACTTGAGTGTCCTGGACAGTGCCATGTTCTGCATATTGTGGACGTCGAAGAAATTCCCAAATTGATTCCTGTGCCTGGGCCTGCCTTTGTGCCAGTGCCAGAGCACGCCATAGATCCTCCTTTGAGAGACCTTAGTCCGGATTCCCTCTCTTCCCCCGGTTTGGCGCTGCTACCAGTGCCGGTACGAGAGCCAACCCACTGTATACTTTAGTCCCCTCTGGCTTGCTCTGATAACTATGGAAGCTCACCCAAAGGTGCGGCCTCGCAACCCCGTCCTTGAGCTGGTCACTGTGACCTGCAAGCCTGTCACACCCACCGCGACCTCTTCCTCTCTTTCCCAGTCCTTCCCAGACATGAGTATGAGTAAGGATTCTGCCATATCTCAACTGGTCAGTGAACTCAAGGAACCGCAACAACTCATAGTAGAGCTTGTAATGAATGCCCCTGCATCGGCTGTCAAAGAAGCCGGAACAGGTGGCACTTCAATGTCCTCGGACTCAGTTCCACCGACTCCCTCTACCAAGTCAAACCATCGACCTACAAGAGGTCCACGGAAGAAAGATCACAGGCGTAGGCAACTCCAGGTAGCTTAAAGAAAACTGCTGAGCTCCCTTGGCACTAGTGTCACTCTGGCACAGTGCCTCACCTTTATCCTATGAAGATCTTTGGCAACTCTATCCGGAGGAGGATGCCAGGTTTCTGCACCTAAATATTTTCCTTATAACTTTGTAATTTATTCTTTTCCTGTAACATTTTTCTTTTCTCCTTTGATCATTACTCACATTATTTTATGCCTTACCTAGGCTCACCTTTCACTTTGCTTCCCGCTCTGCCAATGCAGAGTGCAAATTGCCAGATATTCCAGTATTATAAGTCCTTTGACCTCCCTTTCATGCCTATAAAAGCATGATGCATCTTAAACTGTATATACCAGAGCCATTAGGCCCTTACCATAAGAGTGCCAACTTGTCACAATGCCATTATTGTAGATGTTGGCAGATGCTCCCGTCAGAGGAGTTGTGCCCTATGGCTACCTTTTGAGGTCCTTTTGGGCTAAAGAGCGAACCTAGCCATATTTCATAGGCTAAGAAATATAATCTCGTCATAATAACCATAATTTTTCCTTAACAATCATTACTCACTTTTGCATCTGTCATTTCCTATCCTTGTAATAATGAGCCCATGGTTCACGAGTAATGTAATTGGTGTGGAGTTAGGGGATAAGAACAACCACTGTGGGAAATGGTTACATGTTGTCATAGAAGTGAGTAAGGTAACTCATTAACACATTTTTTTTCCAGACATTATGTGGAACACCCACTTTGTGTTGCAGTAAAACTCCTCTGTTCTCTATTATGCATTTCTCCGTTTTGTTCTCCATTGTGCATTTTTCCGTTTAATTATCTATGTCTTTTTCATACACCATTTCAGGTTTTAATGTATGATATGTTTCTTTTAACAGGAATTCTGGGGTCGTCCTGTGAGGACGAGTAATTTGGAAGTGGTGTTCTTTTAACATACTCTGTGACATTTATTTTGTTCTAGAATAATTATGACCTTTTTGTTTGGTGATCAGGGTGCTATTCACTAGTATTGGTTGGTCTAGAATCATTAATTTGATTGATTGTGTGCCTGAATTTCCTCGGGTTATGATTTCCATTTTTATGGGGTGTGACACTCCATTTCATAACCATAGCTTTTGCTGAAATACTTTCGTTAAATTTGCAAATAAAGTCTCGTTTTGTAACTCGGCGTTTTATTCCAGTAGGTCTTTGAGGAAAGGTACAGAGAGAGGAGTCGACGAGATAGAAAGAATATGCTGGCCATTGCTACCGGAGGATCTTAGGGATGTAAGATGATATGACGCTGTTCTTGAAACAGACGTAGTAAGAGATTATGACCCTAATTGACCTTGTCGGACGGCATAACACCTGTACGATGGCTGATGCCCCTGAGAGTCGTTGCGTACCTTCAGAAGGCGCTTGGTGCATCCCACGTAAGTTCCAAAATTACATATGGGGCAAGTGAACTTTTAAACTAGACAGGTTTCGCATCAACTCCGGGAGGGTGTTTTTAAAGCGGAACAGTCTTCCAGGTGTATGAGGGTTATTAAAAGTAAATCTGAAATCAACATATGGATACAAACAGCTCAAGGATGACATTTATGTACGTTTGATTAACACAGAATTATTGGTGAATGGTAGAAGAATTATGGGGTACGGTGCAAACTATAGTTTGAGCTTAAAAATATTGTTTAAAATTTCTTTAGTAATTTCATTAAACAAGTTCAAAGGGTAACAGTTATTCCTAAAATATATGTCTTAAAAACTGACTTCCACGCGAAAGTTATGATAGTTGGAGCAAAGGGAAAAGGCTCAATGAATAAGAGTTCTACAAGAATTAGCCTTGGAAACAAGGGGACAGTGTCTAAAAAAAGTTCATCCTAAGGCCGGTAAACTTTTTCTTTCTAAAGATGTCAATAAAAACTTACCCTCGGAACGAGAGACCAAAATATCTAAAAAGGAAATGCGGCCATTACATCTTTTTTCCATAGTACAGCTAATTTTAGGATAAAAGAAGTCAACAAAATTTAAAAACAACTGACATGATATTCTTCAGTAAAAAGTAAAAACGTATCATCTACATCTCTCTCTCTCTCTCTCTCTCTCTCTCTCTCTCTCTCTCTCTCTCTCTCTCTCTCTCTCTCTCTATATATATATATATATATATATATATATATATATATATATATATATATAAATATATATATATATATATATATATATATATATATATATATATATATATATATATATATATATATAATATATATATATATATATATGCATACATAGGTACATACATACACATACATACATACATACATATCCTAGTCAGTGGCTTTTTGTGAGTCTAGTATTTCTCTCTTGGTGTATGTGGGGCAGCAAAAACAACTTCGTAACATTTATAGAACTGTGGTGGCATTGGTATAAAAGTTGGTAATTTAAGTGCACTGAAAGAATTACTGTATGTACAATTCTGTTATCAAATATTAAGATTTCCATAATCCCAAATCCCAGTAAAATAGCTTAAAGTGCTGCAGTAAAAATTGATCACCTAGGTGTGGAGCTCCTTACAATTGTATAAGAAAACATCATTCTAAACCCAACGTCACCATCAGACTTAAGTGCATATATAAAGTTCTCATGCCTAGACACATGATCCATGAAAGTAATAGACATATCTTTCTCCAAGTTTATAATTATTATTAATATACTTGGAGCTTTTTACTGCTGTAATACTGCTGTAATTGCCAAGGGTGGAGTCTGGAGTATTCAAGACATTATACATTTTGTTCCTTTTTTAATTTGCATAAAAATTTAATTCAGTATTGAAGAAAGGGCAGTGGCATATGAGGGGCGGGCTTATAAAAGGCAAGAAAAGACTCCTCCTCAACAACAATGCTAGTTGAAAGGTCTGGGATACTATGGTACGTCATACAGCTCTTGGCCAGAAAAAGCTGGCAGTAAGGTTCAGGTGGAACCCCATAGAATCTGCCAACATATTCTGCATAGAAAATTTGAATGTTTGTATGGCTAGTGTTTTTCAATAATAAATTCACAATTGCCTCTTACCTAGGCAAGAAAGACTGGCTATCAGAAGGAATATTATCTTCATGTATTACTTTTGAGTTTATTGATATATTGGTAGTTATAACCGTTGGCTGCAACACGCTATTTCTGAACACATTAGGAGGAGTGTTACAACGAGACTACCACGTTCAAAAGCCTCACACTCATATATCAGAGAACATTGTCATAAGCAAGTCCAGAAATAAAATAAAGCTGCAATCAGTAGTAATATACTGCTTGTTTTCATTCTTACAACCACCAATATGACGATAATGCTAACTTCCCTTCGGATATAAATGTTTATTGCACCTCGTGTGGTGCACTGTAGGCATTACTTAAGGGTCTTTGCAACTTTCCTAGCTCCAACCTCTTTCATTCTTTTTACTGTACCCTCGTTCATGTTCTCTTTCTTCCATCTGACTTTCCACCCTCTCTAATAAGTATTTCATAGTACAACTACGAGGTTATCATCCTGTTACAACTTTCAAACCTCCTTAATTATACTATCAATTTCTCTTTTAGCACAGAATGACCTCATACGCCCCAGCGCTTGGTCTTTTGGCCTAAATTCTGTATTCTGTTCTATTCTATAATTTTTTGTTTATTTCTTCTATATTTTCATGAAATAAACTCTTCCTTGTATGTAATATATGATTATTGTCATATTTTAAAGTTTTGCGCTCACTTTTTGCATACAAAAGTAGATTTTCTCTTTGCTGAATTCTGGTTACATATTTTTCCATACTACCGAGTTTCTCATTCTGATGATTAGGACAAGAATTCCCGAAACGTTGTTACGGAGTTTGGCATTGGTGCTCGTATTCCTGAGTAGTAAATATACTTAAATTTCAATATATATATATATAATTTCAATAAATATAATATATATATATATATATATATTATATATATATGTTATATACATTATATATATATGGAACACACACACATATATATATATATATATATATATATATATATATATATATATATATATTATAAATATTGAAATTGAATTATATATACTACTCAGGAATACGAGCACAAATACTAAACTCCGTAACAACTTTTCGGGAATTCTTGTCCTAATCATCAGACTGAGAAACTCGGTAATATGGAAAAATATGTAACCAGAATTTAGCAAAGATAAAATCTACTTTTGTATGCAAAAAGTGAGTGCAAAACTTCAAAATATGACAATAATCATATACTGCATACAAGGAAGAGTTTATTTCGTGAAAATATAGACATTAAAAAAAAAAAAAAAATTGAAATTGATAGTGAAATTGATATATATATATATATATATATATATATATATATATATATATATATATATATATATATATATATATATATATATATATACACATTCATAAGCATTAGTTGACAAGCACGGTTCTTGTCTGATAATAACAACAGCATATACAGCACAGACAATAGACGAAAATAAATTCCACAAGAAAGTGAGTAACGTGTGAGTGCATTTAATTCTGGAACCATAAGCCATAAGTATAAGAAATTTAAAGAAGATATAATTGAATATATAAGTAAAAGATGAGAAAAAAAAGACAGCCAAGGAACGAAAGAATGAACTAAAAGAAAAGAACATTTTCGCCCGAAGCCTCTTAAAGAATGCCTAATAATTCAGTCATATGACAGGGCGGCATGAGTGATAAAATTGAGCCAAATTGCATGACAGGCCATGACACATTTACCTGACAGGTAACCCGGGTGTATGATATGGTATGGGGAGCAGTGGATTAGTGTTTAGGGGCGAAGGGGATGCCTCGCTTAGTCACAGGCTACACCAATCCTGACAGACAGGAACCTATGAATACATTATCAAGGAACCTTTTTGGGACGGCAGACTCCTCTTTAATTAAGAGAAAAACTCAGGCTTTTCAAGAATTATTTACTCTAAGGGTGTTAGGTCGTGGTGATATCTGAGTGTATGTGTATAGTATTTTGTAAGAAATTTCTCTGTTATGTACACATGGTTTACTCGAATGGCAATTATAGAGTCATTAATTAGATTCCTAATCCTAAGTGTATAGTTGATGAATTCTGTTTTACTTTCCTTTCTATGTACATCAAAGTTTGTACAATTCCATCATTTGGCTTCCTATCACAGTACTTCTTTAAGGCTACTCTTTCTTCCTTACCCAAAGCATCGTAGATTGGTCCTAATGACATATATCTAAGTACCTTGGATATACTAGCTAAATCTGTTTCATAATCAGTATTTTTCTTTGCGTGACGTATGTCATTAGGGAGATTGTAACACCAAACAGTATTAAGTTAAAGATATAAAGGTATTGTTGTTTTTATCGAGTTTTCTCGTAAAAAAAACTGTTGGATATGATAGCGCATAATTTCCTGGTCTTGGGAAATCCTACAAGAAAACTCCAGTTTGTTTACAAATTTGTAATTCTTAAGCCATAGCTGTTAGTTACTGCTTTAGCGCTGATGTTAAAGCTATAATAAATGGCTCCATATTCAATTTCAAGTGCAGGCCACATAAAATATTAACCTCTCCGTACTGCAAGTTATCAATCTGTATTTTTGGTGGTTTTACTTTAATGTGTCAAAAATATCTTAAATGGAAAGTGTAGACAAATTCAGAAGCCTGGCAACTGCCGCTCATGTGGGCTAACTAAAAGAGAATTCATTATTAGGAGACTTGAATCTTTTCGTTTCCTTTCTGAATGATGGAATGAATAGGGTAATGGTCTTCGTTAGTTATCAGAGAGTTTTTCTGAACTGTAGTTTTAACTAGTTATAACTGTTTGTAAGTTTTACTAAAGTATGGAAATGTAATTAATTAAAAAGAAGCGAAACAAAGACTGAGCCCTTCATATATTTTCCTGCAATAATGAACACATGAACACGTAATTTACAGAAATAATTTTCTCACTCTCATCGGGTAACAGCCTGGCCTTTCATTTTAAAGACCAGGGTTCGGTCCCGATGTGAAAGGATAGAAATTTTCCATATGTATAGGTTTTTGGAGAAAACGTAATGTAACATTGGAGATGATAGAAGAGGTGAATCGCACAACAGGTGGTAAAAGGCGCATCATCTTTGCAAAATGCATCAAGGACGAATGTCTATCAAAATAAGAAATTGAAATGTAGAGGGGGATTTATGTGTACGTGAGAAGTGCTGAAAAAGTTAAAAAGTATATCTTAGTTTAACCAGACCACTGAGCTGATTAACAGCTCTCTTAGGGCTGGCCCGAAGGATTAGACTTATTTTACGTGGCTAAGAACCAATTGGTTACCTAGAAACGGGACCTACAGCTTATTGTGGAATCCGAACCACATTATGCCAAGAAATGAATTTCTATCACCAGAAATAAATTCCTCTATTTCTTCATTGGCCGGCCAAAGACTCGAACGCGGGCCCAGCAGAGTGCTATCCGAGAGCGATATCGACCCATCCAGTGAGGAACTTAGAAGTGTTGGAAAGGTGAGATATAGACATGAGGATGATAGAACGAAAAGTTTAGTGTAGGTAAAAAGATGGATCAGTGTTTCTGGAGGTACGAGCGAGTAAAGAAAGTGAAGGGCGAGAGACTGACAAAAAGAATGCGGTAGGACACCCAAAAAGAGTGCTATGTAGTTGAAGCAAGAGGGAGCATTGAAGACAGATGTACTGTATGAGGTGCATTGTATGTAGAGAAATGCGACACGGCTAAGGAACCTTCTATAAATGTTACCCAAGTGATAAAAAGGTGAAAGACTAGAAATTTTGGGAGGAAGAAGAAAGAGACCGCGAAAGTGTTGGTGGATTGTGCGGAAGAGGTGGCACAGAAGTGTTTCAACAGTGCCAAGGGAGCTCGAGAATGTTCAGAATAACTGGGTATCGGTTCTGGCAGTAAGGTCGATGCGCTGCTATTGGGCTTTCTTCAGTGAAACTATATGACGCGTTTGATAGCGTGGTCGTTTTCTTTAGGATTCCATCCGTGATGCCGCTGTCACTTTTGCTTCCACTCATTATTATTCTTACTAGCCCTCAGTCTTTTCGAAGAATAGCCTTTGGTATCACAAAAGGTGGAATTTCCGGAAATTATCGTCTGTATGTAAGGAAGGAAGTGTTTTGTCTATAGGTACGGAATCGATTTGCGAAAATGTCCCTTCTTTGTGTGACATAAGTTTTTGTTATCACAATACAGTTACCATTAATGGATGTGATGGCTAATAACTGAGAGAGAGAGAGAGAGAGAGAGAGAGAGAGAGAGAGAGAGAGAGAGAGAGAGAGAGAGAGGCATCTTTGAGTACTATTGGAAACATTCTCGGCTAATAGATATCTTAAGTAAAACGTATTTTGTATCTGGAGGAGCAGATGAGCCTTGATTATGTTTAATTAATTTAGAAACTTCCTGGCTACAAGCCGTACGATAGTTTTTCACGTAAGCAGTTTATTTTATGGATGTTGATTTGCAACCTTTGTCTCTTCATCCCTGTCTGTCTTTCGGTCTGTGCGTCTTTCTTTGGTAATTTCGTCAAAACCAAATATCTCAGAACTCGGGGGAAACCCGAAACGAATTTTGTCATTTTTCTTGAACAAAATCGTGTTTTATATGCATTGTTCTTAAATTGTGTTAATGACTTCGGAAGTCTTGAACCATAAAATCATTTTGTTTGGAATATTAATTTAGTCGCCTCTTTATAGTTATTCGTGATTAATGTAATCACTTTTCGTTAATAATTTACCTATTTGGTGTTATGAAACCCAGGACATGAGGGCCCAAGAACCAAAAGTATCAATTTAAGCGTTCTTCTACTGCTATCTCGTTGCCAACTAAGCTGTACAGTACTGACAAATAAGGCCTTATATTCCTTTGATTCAGTTTGATGACAGTACTGGATGTCACAAATAAGGGTGTCTCGATAGCAATGAACTGAGAATATTTGTGAATACGCCTACAGTCCTCAGGGGATTAAAGTCTACTGGTTTTAACTGTTTGTATTCCCCTGCTACGACCAGAATGACAGAGAGAGAAAGAGGAACAATATCCCACTTATAAACCTGCCTGAGGATGAGTCCTACCGAAATCGGTGCATTTGATCTTTTGAAAGCACTTCAGACATCCGTAGGTTGCTATGGAAACTCGTTACTGTATACATACCGTAGATTTTATTTCATTTTGTTTTTCTCTATTTTTTTTTGTAAATTAATTCTGATGTATGGTTTTCTTGATTTACACTGGTGATGAACTTTGTTCTGCTCTCTTAATTGACCTTGTTCAAATTTTTCATTACTCACGTAATTTTGATACTTAGGGCTTTCACTGCTTGTATGTTGTTTATTTCTGACTCCCTCTTAAATACATTTATTTCACGTTTGCTCGCACTTTCAATGTTTCTTGTATTTTTGCTCATTCTCAAGTTGATTTTGACTTAGTTGTTACAATTTCAGTAGTTCGAAAGGCAACTGGTTTTAGTTACAGTTCAAGGCTATTCTCTAAACTGTCCTTAACGTTTCAGCTATTCCTGTGTTGTAATTAACAACAGTAAATGCTCAACGTGGGGTGGGGTTATCCACTCCCGAAGTTCTTTCTTGTATGTGTCGTCCTCGTTTCCTGGTGTCTTGGACTAAGTCTCATGTTCCTTTTATCATCTTGTTTTACTTATTTTATATTTTATTGTTTATTTGTATAACATTTGTCCTACTCACCATGATCAAGCGCATTAATATTGATTATTTAGGGATTTATAATAATGCATTTTCTCTTAAATGTTCAAATTAAGTACGAGTATGTTGTATGAAGCATATATGAAGCATCATATATATATATGTATGTATGTATGTATATATATATATATATATATATATATATATATATATATATATATATATATATATATATATATATATATATATATATATATATATATTTAAGCAAATATAATAATACACATATATATGTATGTATGTATGTATGTATGTATGTATGTATGTATTTATATGTAGCCTATGTATATGTACATAGGTAAATAGATGGACAAATAGTTTGTCAACAAAGTTGACTTAGTATCTAGGTTTGATTTAGTAGTGCTTCTTAAAGATGATCTTCAAGAAGCTTTTGCAGATGATTGTCAAAATAGATTAGTGAAGAGGGGCAGACATTCACCGAATGCTGATTTAACTAGAAGTTGAAAAGAAGCATTGGGATATTGGGTAACAAGAGGAAAGCCGTTGGTATAAGATGAGACACAATAAAGAACACAAAAAAAGTGAACAAATTTTAGAGAAGACTTTTACAGCACAAATTCGAACGTGTTAAGTCCTCAAGTTTAGATAGTGAAGTTGAACGGAGATCAAGAAGGGATAAGAGAGAGTATTTCGATAAATAGGCTGATGATGTTGACTAAACCTTTTATTCATGGAGCGGCAGTGATGTTAGGGCATGCCACGGCATTATCAATGAAGTATTCTTGGGTGAAAAAAAGAAGGAAATCACTGGCTAAAGAAATGATGGGTCAGTAATAAAATCTGATGTAGAATAAAGACAGCTCTTGGCAGGAAATTTTTTTAAGGTCATGAATGAAGAGGTTGGTGGGCAGTTTGATTGATATACAAGAATCTGATGAGGACGTGTGTTGGAAAACACCAGGTTAAGGTGAAACATTTGCAGTGATGATTTTAGCTAAAACTAAAATGACACCTCGCATACTAACTAGACTGTTTTGCTTAGGGAATTGGAAATCAAGGGGTCAAAGAAAGGTGACTTAGGGAATTGGAAATCAAGGGGCCAAAGAAAGGTGACTTAGGGAATTGGAAATCAAGGGGCCAAAGAAAGGTGACCTAGGGAATTGGAAATCAAGGGGCCAAAGAAAGGTGACTTAGGGAATTGGAAATCAAGGGCCAAAGAAAGGTGACTTAGGGAATTGGAAATCAAGGGGCCAAAGAAAGGTGACCTAGGAATTGGAAATCAAGGGCAAAGAAAGGTGACTTAGGGAATTGGAAATCAAGGGGCCAAAGAAAGGTGACTTAGGAATTGGAAATCAAGGGGCCAAAGAAAGGTGACCTAGGGAATTGGAAATCAAGGGGCCAAAGAAAGGTGACTTAGAGAATTGGAAATCAAGGGGCCAAAGAAAGGTGACTTAGGGAATTGGAAATCAAGGGGCCAAAGAAAGGTGACCTAGGGAATTGGAAATCAAGGGGCCAAAGAAAGGTGACTTAGGGAATTGGAAATCAAGTGGCCAAAGAAAGGTGACTTAGGGAATTGGAAATCAAGGGGCCAAAGAAAGGTGACTTGCCTGAATATGGGCAACAAGAGAGGCATTGTACTAACGTCGAGCGAAATAAATACATTCAGCATGTTTTATCTCAATAGTCTGGAGAAAGAAATTGATAAATTTTGAGTGATGAATAAGTTAGTTTCAGAAAAGGCAGGATTGTATAGGTCAGATATTTTGAGTGAAGACATATTGTGCAAGAGTGTATGGAATTTAAAGATGCCACTCTGATGGCCTTTGTTTATTATAAGAAGGCATTTAACGGAATCCGCTGGCCAACATGTTGCGTTAAATTGGCATTCTCAGTTCTGGAACGAAATGGATGCAAAGTTAATGTTGGTGGGGGTCATGTCAAGTGCATGTGCAGTAAATGCTATGGTGCTACAATGGAAAGTTATTTCACATTTGTTGTTTGCCCTTCTCATAGATTTCGAAACGTAGACGTAGGGGGAGATGGCGAGATTATTTAGATTCAAATGATAGAAAGTTGATTGACCTAGAAACGCACATGATGCTCTTTTAATCAGCCGTTGCCATAGATTTATAAAACTTGCTTATTAAAATGCATTACGTATAAAGAGATTTAGGACTCATATCCAAGCAAAGCAGAAGTATTAAGGACAGGGTATGCCCAGTGTGCTGAAATATCATTAGATGGAGAAAGGATTTAAGAAGCTGAATCTTTCAAATGTTTAGTAAGAAAGATATCCTGTACAGGTTCCTTTCACTTTGAATTTAATGAGACCAAAAAGGCAAATCAAACAATGAGTAATTAAATAAGATTTGCAGATCAAATAGATTGAAGTAGAAATAGCATTTGAACATCATGTTTAAAGGTAACTCGTACAATCTTTATTTTTGTACGAAAGTAAATCTTAAAATTACACTGAAACTGTGTCTAGAAAATTGCGTTGATTTGGCAGCAAAGCTCAAAGGAGAATATTTGGAGTCATATGATAGGATAGCGTCAGAAATGATACCATAAGGGAAATGAAATGGTGATGGCTTGGAGATGTCCTTAGCACATCCCATGGGAGAATACCTCTCTGAAGATCAACTTTTTCCCCTCTACATTAATACACACATTCAATAACATTTTCATATAATTTTTTTCACAAATTGTTTAACTACTTGTGTAATGCTTTTCTCGTGCAACTGCTTTTTACGTAAACCTCCAATTTCGTAATCACGCTTGTTACTTCTTTTTTTCCCTTTTCGTAGGCGACGCTCCTTTGCCCACAAATACTCTTACCTGATTATATGATCCTATCCTTGATTTTGGTAGCCATCACATACCCAGTCACTTCCAGATTATCAAGCTCGCTTTTCCCTGTCACATTTAAAGGCATATTTCCAACCCATCTTACGCAGTTTAAACGTGTATCTTTTTACCCTTCACTCCTTCCACTTACAATGAAATATGCCTTCAGCCATTCTGCTTCTCATCTTTGCATCAATCAACTTGCTCTTCCATCTACTGGGTACTAATACACAATTGCTCTTCCATCTACTGGGTACTAATACACAATTGCTCTTCCATCTACTGGGTACTAATACACAATTGCTCTTCTATCTACTAGGTACTAATACACAATTGCTTTTCCATCTACTGGGTACTAATACACAACCTAACCAAATCTTTTCCGCACCATTTTCCTCTTCCTCCAACCATGCTCGAGAATATTCTTCTTTGGAAACCAAGAATTTCAGCCATTCAGCGCTCAATTCACAGTTCATTCGCTTATACATTTGTTCGACTTCTTCCATCACTCCATACATAAAGATATAAAACAGTAATTGAGAAGTAGTGTCAGACCCACTTTTACAACAAACTAGCTGCTTTCTAATATAGGTATTCTAACATATGCTTTTCATTCATCGCAAAAACATTTAGAATTACTCTCAACAACAATACATCCACAACATCCACCTCATTACCCTCTCCATTGATACTGTCATAAGCTTTTTTTTTTTTTTAGATGCATCAATGCCAGATACGGCTTTTCCCCCTAATTTTTAAACTGGTCCATGTCCAACCCTAAACCTTGCTTTAAATACAAATGGTTTTGTCTGTTGATGATGTCGTTTATAGTTCATTTTTAAAATACTATTAAATACTTGTAGTTCACGGGCAATGCATTACTGTTTTCGTTTTGTTACCACCCACTCCCTGGCTCCAACACCTTGACTCAAAACAATAATAATCAAACGAACCACTCATCTTGAAAATAGCTTAAAAAAGTACTTTATATGGTAATGATCTGCTAGGGTCTTTACCACATACCTTCTGATTTTATAAGGGGGTTTGTTAGTCTTCAGTCAGCTCTTTGTTTTTCGCTTTTAGAAAACAATCAAACATAAGAATGACCTTATTTCCAATAGTCTTATAAAATTTTTATATATATATATATATATATATATATATATATATATATATATATATATATATATATATATATATATACTATATATGTATAAACAATAGCTATCAAACGAACTTTAATATCAATTCACTCTACCTGAAATAATATATTTTTCATATAAAAAGTTTTTTTTTTTTTTTTTAGTTGATAATTATCAACTAAAAAAAAAAAAAAATTCCCCTTCTGGTAAACATTTATGAAAATATATTATTTCTTTGAATTGATATTCAGGACGTTTGTTTTTCTGATTTATATGAATCACGGTGATGTGATAAATAGTCATGTATATATGTGTAGTATTGTATATATGTGAATATATATGTGTATATGTACTGTATATATGTAATAATATATATATATATATATATTATATATACATATATATATATATATATATATATATATATATATATATATATATATATATATATATATATATATATATATATATATATATATATATATATATATATATATATATATATATAAAATGGTAGTTTTTTCTAGTGATCCGTGTAACTTTATACTTCATGCTACATTAAGGAATTTGATGTCAATGTAAAGATAATGAGTTGTAATTTATCATGCAATATTAAAAACGACCATAAGACCAATATAAAGGATACATATCACGAATTGAAGTAAGCCTTAAAGGAAAGTGTTCTGCCACTTTGTTTCTTAATATGAAACTGTTGCAGCAATTCACTTAATAAAAGGAAAGAAGTCAAAAGGCGTAACAGAGTAATGAATGAGTTTAAATTAGAACTGAGGTGTTGGTTCAGTTTTTTATGAATTGGACAGTGAAGTTTACTTTCATTATAGTAACACATATCATAAAAAGACATCATTGGCCTAGGCCTATACCATATTGTATGTATCACATGGAAATATTGTTTTAAATTTTTATTATATGATTTGGACTTATAACGGCCTACAAATATCGTTAAAGGGTCTAACAGTGAACTGAATAACGTCTATACATAATTTATTCATATTTTGGTCAGAGCGTTTGAGATACTTCTCAGCTGAAATAGTGACAAACTTTCACGAAATTAATGCTAAGAGAGAGAGAGAGTTTATAGGTTGTTATTCAGAGTTTTCCCAGGTAGCGCCATGTTGGTCAGCTAGTATATATATATATATATATATATATATATATATATATATATATATATATATATATATACACACACTCACATACATTCATACATACACACACACTGTCATCATTGTATATTTAAGATGATTTTATGTTCAAAAGGACAGTCATTGTCGCATGTGTTCATCTTTCTTTTGCTGAAATTTTATTTACATTCATGCATAATTTACAGTATACGTACCATTTATATGAACCTTGCTCTCTTTTGTCTTTGTTTTTCTCAAGCAATAATAATAGTGACAATAGTAAATGCAAGTATAATGCAGCATTGAATATAAAAGCAATATTGGAAAAATATACTAAATTTGTAATATTGATGGACATAATTATTTTACCGCGAAAATGATCTGTGTGTACCCACAAACAATGGCTCTCGTACTTCCCGGAAAGTTATAATAGTTTCTCATGTTTCCCATTTACCCTTTGGGTAGTTTTACCAAGTTCAGGACGGAAGTTTGTTTAACGTGGGTGCAGATGGAAACCTTTAGAGATGGGGGTGTGGGGTGAGGGGACGGAGTTGAAAAAAGTATTTGGGGGCGAGGGGGTTGGGAACCGAGATGGCTAAAACTAGTCGCACACGGTATTGTGAAGAAAACAGCATGCTTTGAATTTTTTTTTTCATGTCCAGCTTGGGAATTTCTTCCTTCCCATGTTTTCCCTCCTTGTTATCTTCATAGCTTCAAAATTGTTTTATATCTTTCTTCAGACAAAACCTAAGCTTACTTCGTTTTTTTCATTAGGTTAATACTAGCCAGAGACATTGACTTGCCTGACACATTGGCATTTGTATTTTAAAGAACTCTGCCTAATTCTCTGTGTAGTTATTATTATTACTGTTGTTACTATATCCGTAAGAAAATTCATGTAAATCATAACATTTTTAATCCAACGAGTAACCAAATTTTTATCTCAAAATACGCAACTTATATCAGTGCATGTGGGTACGGGGAATTCATGAGACTTACAAAGGGTTAGATTTTGAAGGACAAAAAAAGAAAAATAAAAAACATGGTGCCAGAGTAGTGGTCATGGGGTCCTGAGAAGAATTTAATTGGGTAAAAAGTGGCGATAATAGGAAATGCGCTATTTGAAAGTGGAACTTTGTGTTCTCAAAATATCAAAAGAATCTTGTATTGCGACACGCTCTCGTTGTTTTGAATTTCGAGTGGAACGAGGAATTAATGAGCTGCTTGATTAATGGCAATAATGGCTAAAACAGGGCGTATCTGTTGTGGAGTGTGGATGTTGGGGGCGGTTATTAGAAGGGGCATGGGGCTGTTGCTCACGTAAAGCGGTTTCGAGGGGTTCGCAGGACACGGGATTTGTGTGGCCGGGTAAGTTAGGCAGGACAAGGCAAACTTCGAACGAACTTTATATATAAAGTCGATTCTGCCAGATGTTAAGTTGACCAACAAAAATGGAGTGAGTCTTTCTTCTTATTTTGGCGATGGGCCGAGTCGTCAGAAATATGAGGAACTCCATTTAAAGTTTACGGGGAAATGCTTTTGGGGGTTCGGCGGAGGATGCGAGGACGGGGAGAACAAGAGAACATAATAGTTTGCAAAGGAAAATTTACAAGGAAGAAAAAGTCTTTGGGGGACGTGCAAGGGAGGTTTACCCTTTATTGGGAAAAAGTTTTGTTGTGGGTTTGAGGAAATTCCTGTCCTGTACCAAAAACTATCGAGGTCCAGAAGGTAAATATATTTTCTAGTGGGAGGTATTTATTCTTACAGAAGAATCTTTTCCAGTTCAAAGAACAAACATGCTTGCAGGTAATTTCATGGCAGGGACGCTTTTTTTGTGTATTGTTGACAAGAAAAGTGATGATACAGTTTTCATTAGCTTTCGTTCATTGAATTTCAATTATTTTTTTCACCGAAAGAACATAATCTCTGTAAATTTACTCTGGAATATAAAAATACAATGCAAATTATATCATACATACATACATACATACATATATATATATATATATATATATATATATATATATATATATATATATATATATATATATATATATATATATATATTATATCTGCAAAACAAAAACGCTCAGATACTTAAAAACACCATGCATGTCCGAACTGGAATTTCTCAGGTAGATCCGTTCACAGAGATCTGGAATATAGAGCGGGGACTTGCTGGTTGTGTTACTTCGTATCACGACGACAAAATTCACTCGTTTTCCTCTATGAACACGATTATTATTGCAGCATCATAAGCGGTAATGGTCAGTATTTTAATTTCCACAAATTTATGTTTTTATTTCAAAGCGTTTAAAATTAGCTGGCATCAATGGCAGTCAGTGTTACGACGGCTAAAGTAGGTTGAGCAAATCTAGTTAAATCCGCAAGAGTATTCTCTATGATGCGAGGAGGTGCCCTAGAGCTTTGGGCGGGAAAGCACAAGTCACTGGAAATGGCGTAACGGCTTTCACATTTTGATGACTTTAACGTTTACAAGCTACTGTCATTAAAAGGAAACCTTTATCAATGTTAAAGTAGCCTGTCAACTCGAGGATTTTCTGGCTGTGCTCCCATTACAAGCAGTTCGGAGTTAGCCTTCACTGCTAACACGGCTGCACGACTTTGCCGCGAGACTGAAAGATCTCCAAAGACAGCATTTTTTGCACGGTGTGAAACTTTTATTGCCTGTGCGATAGATATCGAGTTATTTATGGCAGTAAATGTTTTTACTTTAAACAGCTTTTTTGCGTGAATGATTTGTGGATGAAAATCTATTTTCAAAAGTAGAGACTGTACCAAGAAGGCAAGAGTGACCGTAGCCTGTAGTTGAAATTTTCCGCTCCTTTTCACAATCTTTGAATGTTACAGCAACTGTCGAACGAAATCAAGACTAGTGTATGAATTTCTTGAAGAATCACCTTGAAAACTATGGTCCCTTCAAATTTTATCTAGTATAGTGAATTAAGTAGTTATAAATAGGCCTACGTTTTCAGTAAGCAGATTTTGCTCTCTCTCTCTCTCTCTCTCTCTCTCTCTCTCTCTCTCTCTCTCTCTCTCTCTCTCTCTCTCTCTCTCTCTCTCATCGTAATATTGCATGCATTCCTGCATTGTTCCTCACGGTTTCCAGTGGATATTGCCCAAATTAAAACATTTTCTCTCACTATTTGAGATCCCGTTTCCAATTACGCATGAATTTTACGTCATTTTAGTGTCATAACATCACTTATGAGTAAGGTTTTACTGCAGGTTTTAAAGAAGGACGATCGACATTCTACTCTGAACTGACGTTACCAAGCAACACTAACAAGTAATATAGAGGTTGTTACTGCACTCAAGTATAAATGATTATAGGACTTCTACAGAATCTTTATGGTTTCAAGTTACTGTAAATCTAGAAAGCAACAAACACGGTGACTTTGAAACTCCGCCCCTTTTGTAGAGTTGCCAGGTGCGTTATTATTGAGTAATATGTGTCCGAAGATTTAAGAAAACTGTATCGTCACATTTTCTTGTCGATAGTACATTGGAAAATTCAGTTATAGTTTCTCACAGAATTTGTATTTCAATACTGTTCCAGGAAAGATTAACACTTGACAAGTCCAATGGAAAATTGATGTATTACAGTAAAGCTCCAGTCGAAGGAACCTCTAGCAGAAAAGTCTTTGCTCGTCTTCGTCCCCATACAGAAGTGATAATCTTCATCGAAAGTTTCTGAATAAGGAAGACTCTGCAGAAGGTTGCCATAGGTTCAAAGATGGATCAGAGAGTCATTAGGTGGTTAGGTTACTTGGAGATATGTTGGTTGGTAACTATAAAGATAATCCTTGAAGGTTTAATAACTGTTGTAGATAAAAGAACCTTTAGATTGTAAACAAAACAGGTTATTTGTTGGCTGATTTAGCCAAGTATACTTTGTGAACAATACAGTTTTGCCTCTTTTTATGACTGATTTAGCCAAGTATACTTGGTAATCTTTCAAAGAATGCATGGAGTAACCTGAACACCCAAAATATGGATAGAACTGAGATTTTGGACAGGATTTTAATTAAAGGGAATCGAATGATTAAATGAAAATAGACAGCAAAGGAGGTAGAAACCATATTTTGCGATTCTCGGTATATTATGGAATCCCCACTCAGATGCGCTTTTACGATCCTAGTTAGATGTGGAGAGACTAATTTGAGATTTGAGCGTCAAGAACCGGGGATGGCTGTTAGGTGAAGTAAAAAGATATAAGTAAATTGTCGACTTAAGAATGAATGGCTGTTAGGTGAAGTAAAAAGATATTATAAGTAAATTGTCGACCTAAGAATGAATGGCTGTTAAGTGAAGTAAAAAGATATAAGTAAATTGTCGACTTAAGAATGAATGGGAAAAGTAGACTTTAATCGGTTCTTGAAAACAGTAAAAAAAAAAATAGACTAAGTAGGATAACAGAACCCAGAAGAAAACCACTAAAAATGGAGAACGGGGAAGCTTGAAGGACGTATACAGATGGGAGGAAAGCCGTGAGTAGAATGGATAGCCAACTGTTGCCCACCAGATTGTTGAATACCTTACAGGTATCCAAGAAGACTAGAAAAGATTATCTTTTATGAAGTTCTTCAAAAACAATAATCGGATTAAGTGAGATAGAAAAGTTATCCAAACTTGTCTTGATAGTTCCAAAAATCGGTGTTATATAAGATTTTTGAGAATGGGATAGACGAGTTGTTCTGAATATTTTAAGGTACCACAAGAGTCAAAACTGAAGTGTAGTTGTTTCAAGCATTTTAACAACTACCTTCTTTTGTGGTGATATAAGACAACGTATGCTTCCAATAGGAAGAGTAAGCAGAGAATATAAGAATAAGGGTATTGACAAAAGTACAGCAAAGAACAGGAATTTGCTTACGTGATATTAAAAGAATTCAGAAATATAGCCCAGGCTTCTTGCCAGTCAGGTCCCTTAGAAAACAAGATTCCTTTAGATCTTAAATTAAAAAAATATTGAATAGAGGCAACGCTATAGAGGGGCACAGAATATCAGGATGATAGAAATAAGGCCAAAAAGTAAAAAATCAACCTTTCAGATATCACAAAACAGTTACTCCAGTCTCAAACAGCTTTTTATTATACATTTTATCTTTTTATACTCAACCATTTCTTCATCGGAGGGGTGGGTAGAGCCCTCGGCTAGCACGCTGTTGGTCAAGCGATCGACTCTCCGACCGGCCAATAAAGAATCAGAGGAATTTATTTCTGGTGATAGAAATTCATTTCTCGTCATAATGTGGTTCGGATTCCACAATAAGCTGTAGGTCCCGTTGCTAGGTAACCAGTAGGTTCTTAGCCACGTAAAATAAATCTCATCCTTCAGGCCAGCCCTAGGAGAGCTGTTAATCAGCTCAATGGTCTGGTTAAACTAAGATATACTTAACTTTCAACCATTTCTGATTTACTTCAGGTGACATTCATACCCTAGTTTTGTTAGACTGACAATGTCAAAAATGTGAAATGGATTGGTTCTCTTTAGAATGTCATCCTATCCTTAAGGTTATTGCAAGAGCTTGCACTCCCATGTCTTTAAGGCTTAAGTAATAAGATATCACAGTATGGTCATTTTTTCTTTTCTGAACATTACACAGGTCGGATTAACTTGGCTACCACAACATCGGTGCGTAGCTCAGCATAAGTCTAGTAAGTTTCCCCGCATGCGCTTTGATTTGTTTCAGGTATTGCTACTATAGATATATAGATTAGTGACATGTTTTGTAGAGCCTATAAGTCGTTTACATTGTTGTTAGAATGTTGTTATTTAGCCATCCTTTGAGCTATGCAGGTTAATAATAAACATGGCGTACCAATACATATGGTATATGGACAATTAGATATAGCGGACGTCATTATTGTATGTTATCTAATTACACGTATAAGGGAACTTAGTTATTGGAATGTTTCTGCAAATAATCTTATTGAACAGCGAGGAAAATAAAGTTTAATAAACATTACCCAGCATATCTGAGACTGTTTCATTTCTCGTGTTTCAGTTGCATCATAGTGCCTCAACAGAAAACTGATCTAAGAGAAAGGAAATAAATAACTCTTGCTGAAATTGAACTATTATTGCGGTTTTTGTTCTTGATGTTATGAAACACGGATTAAAGTAACTCTCTCTCTCTCTCTCTCTCTCTCTCTCTCTCTCTCTCTCTCTCTCTCTCTCTCTCTCTGTCGTTGTTCACGTAGATCAGTAATTGTAAATGACTATGTTTTGTCACCCACGGGAAAGAGATATTTGTCTTCTGGGAAATCGTACATAATACACATGGTGTTTCAAGAACTGTACTTCGAACTCGCACATGATTCAGGTGGTGCTTCCAGAATTTTTATTGAAAATGTATCAGTATGAATGAATGCATACATATGAAGGAATGACTTTTTCAATATTAAGTCTAGTCAGTGCTTTTAGGTTAACCAAAGCTGTTGTATTTGACTGCATTTAACCCGTTTCTGACGTTGTTTCCAAACGTGTTCCAAATAGAAAGCTTATTCAGGGCCAAAATACCATTTAATTGAATATTGTATGAAGTGTAAATCAGCGGTAAATTTTCTAAATAGGTTATGTAAACAACGAAAATTATGGTATGTATTGATTAATGTATTGCTTTTGCATGACTGCATAAGTGTGCGTGTGCGTGTGTGTGTATATATATATTACATATATACTGTGTATATATTTATATATGTATATATATGTATGTATATATAATAATGATATATATACACACATATATATATAAATATATATATATATATATATATACACACACATATATATATATATAATAATATATATATATATATATATATATATATATATATATATATATATATATATATATATATATATATATATATATATATATATATATATATATACATACATATAATGTATGTGTATATGTGTTTGTGCACATAGGGCCTACATGCATAAAAAACTCCACGTGACCAACCAGTCTAAAAAATTACTGCTCTTCTAATCATCTGAGCTAACTTCCTTAAACTTTTTCGTATCCACACGTTTCTCATCCTGTCAGCCTTTTTAAATACACATACTTTATATGAATAAGTCATCTCAGCAGATGTAAACCTCTGGCCTTTTCTGTGCATCCTACAGATATAGGTCCACTTTGTAAAGGAATCAGTCCCTCAGTCATACTTTGACTACTGCACTGCTGCAGCTCACGTAAAATCCCATTCCTCTACTCCTGACTTTTTTCCATACGTCAACTTCATAAATGTCCGTGTATCCTCGGTAGTCACTTCCTCAAGATTATCGCATGCCATTCCACAATTTTCCATTCTTTCACCATCTGTATACCTCCTTTTATACATCTGTTAGGTAAAACGAATAACGTTTATGATTAATGATATTATTAGGACATGTGTCACGAGTGAACATTTCGGATAGCATTTTATGTCTTTCTATCACATTCCACAACTCCTTGAAGTACTGATTCCATCCACAGTGTTGAATGATATAGGCAGTTTATTCCCATTTTTATCTTTTATTATAGAATCCATTTGATCTGCAAAGTATTGGTCAGATTACCGGTAAAATTTTAGCATAAACTTTTTTTTTACAGACTGTCTTTAAAATCTTTTACCTCCTGTTGCATACCCCTAAAGTTAAGTATATCTTAGTTTAACCAGACCACTGAGCTGATTAACAGCTCTCCAAAGGATTAGATTTATTTTAAGTGGCTAAAAACCAGTTGGTTACCTAGCAACGGGACCTACAGCTTATTGTGGAATCCGAACCACATTACGATGAGAAATGAACTCCTATCACCAGAAATAAATTCCTCTAATTCTTCACTGGCCGGTCGGAGAGTCGAACGCTGGGCCAACAGCTTGTACCGTATCTTTTTTGACCAGCAGCTGCACTTCTCAATTGCTGTAATCTCATCATCCCACCATTAACTGCTTTTACTCCCTCTTCCTACCCAGCCGAAATCTTTCTGCTGAATCTGTAACACCTTCGTCGAATTTTGCTTTTTTTCACACTGTATTCTCATTGCACGTAGGGTCTTTAACCTTTCTCATTCTTTATCATTCGCCTCTCTAGGTGCTATTCTTGCCTCCCTGATGAACTCACATGTGTAAATATGTAGCCAAATTTACAGCCCTGTCTCCTTCAAAAACTATACATTTTCACGTTTGCTTCCATCTGATATTGATCAGATTAACCTTCAGCCACCTTTTTTCTCACTGTTACATTCATGAACTTGTTCTACTACGTGCTTTGCACTAACCCGAGAGAGAGAGAGAGAGAGAGAGAGAGAGAGAGAGAGAGAGAGAGAGAAAGAGAGAGAGAGAGCTTGTTTGTTTATTTTTTGAGGTTTGGGTAATTGTCATATTTTGGTATTTTTTTTACTCAAAGAATCCTATGTTTTTTATTATCGTTTCACGCTGTTTGCGTGCTTTCTAGTTGTGTTTTTCCCTCTCTCTCTCTCTCTCTCTCTCTCTCTCTCTCTCTCTCTCTCTCTCTCTCTCTCTCTCTCTCTCTCACTGTGGCACTCGACACTCAGTTTATCTGATGAAACACAATAGGTTTTCATGGCAGACCGCATATCCCCCCTTGTCATTAAACAAAGTAAGCAATTCGTATGCATACTTCACTGCGTACTGTATAAATGTACATGTTTTTGATCGCGAATGTACATGTAAATCCTTTCCATGAAGCTTCTCACTCTTATGGCGCCCCCTTCCCCAACAGCCTCCCTCTTCTTTCTATGGAAGTCGTGTCTATTTTTAATTGGTGTCATCCCAGACTCACCCATCGGGTTTCTGTAGGTGTATAAAATTCTGTCTTTTTCCTCTCACTTTTTTTTTTTTTTTAGTCTTCCTCTCTCGCTCCAGTCATTACATCATCTTTCCCCTTCCACTGTTATTCACTGCCTTTTCTATTTATGTGGGCTTCAGTATCATGGTATGCATCTTGTTTTAATTTAAAGAGACCTACCTCTAATCCCGACCCTTCACCCTCCCTGCCCTAAAATATAGGGTGTCGTAAAGTATATCTTCTCTTCTGCTATTCCTAAGCTTGTCTGTAATTTCTCATTTTCGCTCATAATCTGTTTTTGTGATCATGTCATTCTTCCTCCTCACTGTTTCCTATGTTCTAACTATGGTTTGTTAGTTCTTTAAAGTTTGCTCTTCTCGTCTGTCTTTCCCCATCTTCCATTTTCTTCGCTTAACCTTTCCCTCTGACATTTTCCTCTTATCATTTATGCCGCCTCCTACTATGTTAACCTTGAACCCCTGGTCGTACTTTAACGAAGATAACCCTGAATAGATTTCTCGTGGATTCTGGGTAATGTTTATTTGCGTGTGTTCCTTCCGAGAAGTGAATGTTATCGATAACTGTGAATGCATATTCATAATTATCGATAACTCCGTTGAGTCTCCCTCTGTCTGTGATTGTAGATTGATAAATTTCCAATAACTATTAGATAGCCTCTTCTCACCTTTTGGTATATCGCAGACTGTTCGTGCCTCTGTTTGGAAAGTGGCTTCTTTGTCGTCCAATTTTAACCCAGCTTTTTATCATTTACTAGATTCTTTTTTGTTCATTTTACTTTTATTCATTTTTTAAAGTTACTTGTTTACATGTGCTAGTGTTTGCACGTTTTTCTTGATTATACAGGTATGTCATGTTATATGCTTGTATATGTTTTAATGTTTACGATTGACTCGCTGGTTTGCAAACCAAAATAAATAATTAGTTTCTGCTCATCGATCTAATTACCTACAGTATATTGACAAAATTATATTGTTGCCAATCAGCATGGCATGTTTACGAGTTCAGTTTTGGGTATGTAGATTTACTGTTGTTGTGTTGACCCTTGTATTCCATGTATTTCTTTTATTTTGTGTTAATATTTTGTGATATGAATGTAGAGGTCCTAAAGTAACGTCGTTATAGGTTACTAATTCATTTACAGAAGTCGCTGTGACAGAGAAGGTCGGGTAGCTAGCTTATTTTCCGACTGAATTCGTAAGCGACACATCACTTTTTGCCCTAACAACGAATTCCGCTAAAGGAGGAGGAAAAACATTTAGCTTCGAATTTATATGCCCGGATTCGTGTGCCGGGCAGTTTTCATTTCCAAGGAGGAAAGGTTACGTAGTCTGAATGTGAAATAATGTGCACTGCTTATTTTCTACAACTTAATAAGCAAGACATCATTTTACATCCTAGACGGATGAGGCACTCATGCTTTGACTGTGATTTCATCTGTCTTGGGGAAGGGTTGCTTATGCGCTGACTTCGTCCCCGGGAATGTGTTGCTTATTCTCTGGCTTTGTTTGAGGGGAATGGATCACATGCTCTGACTTTGTTTAAGGGGATCGGTTATGTATGCTATAAATATAAACTCGTCTGTGAGCCATTATTTGATGCTCTGGATCTGAATCGTGTTGGGCACTATTTTATGCTGTGACTGTGATTGAGAGGAACGTTTGCATTTCCAAGAGAGATACTCATCAGAGGAGTTACCAGCAGTTATGTACGGGTATTTCTTAATAGGGTGAATAGTTTGTTTCTTAATAAAATTGAAAAGTTATGCTTGTATAGCAGACTCATTTGTGGAATATAATTTTGTGTTCCATGAAGTCATCTACGGAACTGAGTTTGGGCTAGAAACATGCAGTGCTATCCTCCAACTAGAAATTCAACTGTAAGACATGATTTTTGTTTTGTTGATATGGTTGGCTTATGTGTTAACTTTATATTAAAGGGGGATGGGGTAAATATCCTCTTGAGTACACGTTCATATGTGATACATCACTTATTTGTCCTGGAAGGATGGGTTGTATATTCTCTGAATATGAAATCATCTGAAATAAAAAAAAATGTGGTGGGGTGGGTTGACATTCTCTAGATTTATCAGCCAGACATAATTTTATGTCCTAGAAGAGTGCTTGTCTCTGACTTAGCCTCTGTGACCCTCATGCTCCCAAGTGCAATGCGTTACCAGCTCATCTGAGGAACATATCAGGAGTGAGCGTAGAGGTGTTTAAGAATAAGGTCGACAAATATCTAAGATGCATCCCAGAGCATCCAAGATTGGAAGATGCAAAATATACCGAAAGATGCATTAGCAATTCTCTGGTAGGCATCAGAGGTGCCTCACACTGAGGGACCTGGGGCAACCCGAACGAACTGTAAGGTCTGCAAGGTAAGGTGATGTGTTTCATACTTTTGAACAATGTATTCATAGGAAAGGTCTCTATTTGTCGTTTTTGTCCACGCAGGATGAGTCATTTATGTTCTTGATATTATTTGCAAAGGGATTGGGTTGCTTGTACGATGACTTTTTGTCATGAGGGAATGGTTTACTTATACTTTAACCACAAGTTTGTCCTGCAAGATGTAGCCCTATCTCCCAGGTTACAGGTTGTTTATGTTCTGACCATGAATTTTATCTACCAAACATCACCTCATGACTCAGAGGATTAGTTGCTTATGCTTCGTCAGTGGGGACAGGTTGCTTATGCCCAGGCTTCGAATTCATTTGCAAGACATTACTTTACGACCCTGGAAGATGAGTTGCTTGAGCTCTGACTTTCTCCAAGACGCTGGGTTACATACAGTGGACAATTATAAGCACTACGTAAATGAATTCACTATGCTTTGTCAACCGGTTCATTAGCAGAACATTATTTTAATGTCTTAAAGAAATAGCTTGCTTGTTTGCTACAAATCATTGCTTTCAGCAATGATTTGCTTGTACTCTTGGCTACAGATTCATCTGCAAGACATTACTGTATATCCTCTGAATTTATATACTTTTGGCATGGCTTTCTTATGCTCTACCTCTGAACTGATCTGCTAACTATGACTTTGTCCTTAGAGGATTTATTTCCTCTTGCCTTAAATATATAAGGGAGGCATGACTTTATGTACAGTAAAATTTGATTACAAATTTTGAAGACTATCTGCACAATAGGCTATATATCTGTGCTCTCTTGAGTATTCTTGAGTGTTAATTAGTGTGTGTAAACATGTAAAAAGTGATATTTAGGTAGATCTTTGAACTTCCATGAGGTGAACTCCACCATACCTAGTGTTGGTGGCATCAACTTGGAAATGAAAGACCTGAGCATTATGAATGAAGATTTCTAAGAATAGGTTGTGCATTTAAAATTCTTTAATTTCGCACTTGAATTTCAAGTTGCTGCATATCAAAGAACGCAGTGTGGGTGATACAGATGCCAAATGTCAGTAGAAATATGATTACTAAACCACTATGCCGAGGAATTTTCTTCGCTTCAGCTATCAGTGAGAGAGAGAAGACGTAATTGAGTGTATATTCGAGCCTTATGATAATTTTGTACTGGTACCATTTGATGTCATGAATACGTTACTTGACCATTAACAACTGTACATTTATCCACTGCTATGGCATCGCGCTTGCAATCCCATCAACCCGTCGTGGCTTCATTATTCAACCTTCCGGTTGCCGTCCTTACGTCCTCAAAAGACCCTTTTGCAAGGTTTTGCAGCATTACACTAACACTTTTCCACTTTTGCTTCATCCAGGTCTGCCTCTGCTATCCTCTAGATTCAGCTTTTCTCCAAAATAGTTTTTCTGGGTATAATATCATCAGGAAAGGTTTATGGAAGTATTGTGATTGAGAGGGTAAGGTAGATGTTAAAGGGTTTGACTTGGGAAGAATGATGTTGGTTAGACACGGAAGATGGAGTATGGATCGAGATTTTGTTATTAGATAGTTATGTTAGAAGTGTGAAATTAAAGTGAAACTTTGCAGGTGGCGTGCAAGGGGATAAAGACAGCTCACGATAGATCCAATGTAGGGAGTATCGAGGGGGATGGTATAGAAAATAAATTACCTAGAGTAATAAAAGTGAGTTTACACACAAAAGTGAGTTTAGCATTGTGTAAAAATGAGACGGAGGCAAGGATGTGTTATATATCCACGGATGTTTAATATTTTTGTGGACTGTTGGTGTAGATGCTGCGATAAAAAGGTGAGTCATTCATAGATTTGGGAATGGTTGATGATGGCAGAGGATACTGGACTGATTGGGGATAGTGAAAAGCAACTGCAGAGAATAGTGAAAGAGTTTGGAAGAGTTGTAAATGGGAGAAAGTGAATAAGTATGAGCAAGGGTAATGTTGTGAGGGTGAATTGGAGCCAGGAAGATGGAGCAGTGAATGGTATTTTGGACAATGAGAGAATGGAAATAGTATATACTTACAAGTTGTGGAAATTAATGTTTACATGACAGTAGGATGAGAGGAGAAGTGAGTAGGATATGGGCAAAAGATTGAGAGGAAACTTACTATTGTCTATGGGAGGCATTCTTAGAATGTGTGAGAGATTGTTGAAACAACTCTTCCAAATGGAAAGAAGTGTGTATGTTGAGCAAAGAAGGCAGAGGCTGTAAAAATTAGTTGTGTGCATAATATGAGTGTATAACAAGAACTGAAAGGGTGAGACAGGTGGTGTACGTAAAAATGTTGTTAAAAGTTAGCATAGATGAAAGGATGTATCAGACTGTTTTGAGATGGCTTGGTCACGTGTAGAGAATGGATAATAATAGGGTGGTGTAAAGAGTATTCAATTCGTAATTGATGGGAGGAAAGAGGAGAGGAATGCTATAAAGGGACGGATAGTGGGCCGGCAAGAGGTATTAGAAGGGAGAAGCCTCGACACCCAAGAAGTTGGATTGAGTGCAAGATGAAGATGAATGGCTTAGTGTGTATAGGAGAGTTCGATGCTCTGCTGTTAACCCTTCAGAATTGCTGTATAAAGTGGGTAGTCCTGTGGGTGTTGTCTGGACATTGGGTTCATCCATGATTTAATAGCTTTAAGTGTGAATTTTTTTGTAGTCTTTGTTCGCTCCTTCTTGGAGCCACCCTTTGATGGGGAAACGGTTTTATTTTTGGAAAATTACTGTATATATATAGGTATATAATATATATATATATATATATATATATATATATATATATATATATATATATATATATATATATATATATATGTGTGTGTGTGTGTGTGTGTGTGTGTGTGTGTGTGTGTGTGTGTGTGGGAGGGGTGGTTTAAAAATCTTGAATGCTTTTTGTTTTCGTTATACAGGAACGTTTGTCCACCTTACAAATGCCATATATAAACGTGCCATTTATATGTACTTTTTGAATGACCTTTTTCTTTTACTAAAGATGGAAAATTTTTATGAAATCTTGCTTCTAGTGAAGTATTGCCTTTACAAAGGAGATATGAAATTGATCAGGAGAGACTTGAGTAACGGTAAATGTGATCCTTAAATTATAACGGAATTTGTACTCTACTCTGAACTTAAATTTTAATATGAGCTCTAACTAAACATTTAATAGATGAAATATAAATCATCCTTCTCTCTGAAATCTTCCTTGTGTCCGATTCTTCAGTACATCATTTTTAACGAAACAGATCCGTGACTATTTTGCATCATTTTTTTTCATAATTCTCTTCCTTTCTCTGATTCTCATTACTGCATGATGAATATAAACTGAAACCAGATTCGTAGGTTTGATAATTAGAGACTAGGTAGGCCCGTGTAATAGCTTCCCATTTTCATCTCGGAGTTGTTTTATCACATTAGAGTAATTACTTTTGGTCTTCCTGTTAGCGGTTATGGTATCTGCTGGCTTGTAGCGTCGGAGAAAAACAGTAATCTATATGCAAGAGCTTCATTGCCTAAAAGTCCTGGCTCGAAGAAGCGCACACACACACATTAGCCTCCCCCCCCAAAAAAAAAAAACACACCCGAACACATAATTACTGGAATACTTACAATCCACCTAACATTCACACACACACTTACCGCCAGTTCCTTACGCACATATATACACACCTACAAATAAATACACAGCGCCTATAACCACTACCTTCTTTCTGGAGGCCCCTGTCAGACACGTCCTGTAGATAAAAAAAAAGTATACCTTAGTTTAACCAGACCACAGAGCTGATTAACAGTTCTCCTAGGGCTGGCCCGAAGGATTAGATTTATTTTACGTGGCTAAGAACCAACTGGTTACCTAGCAACGGGACCTACAGCTTATTGTGGAATCCGAACCACATTATAACGAGAAATGAATTTCTGTCACCAGAAATAAATTTCTCTAATTCTTCATTGGCCGGCCGGAGGATCGAACGCGGGCCCAGCAGAGTAGTAGCCGCGAACGATACCAACCTGTCCAATGTGGAACAACGTCCGGTAGATGGTATGTAATGATGAGTGGTCCCAATTTCCACTACTACGTGAACAGCAGTAAAGCAGTCATTGTTGTGTTAAGGGAGAATGCAAGACGCCACCTTACACTAGGACGCAATTCAGCAAGTAGTCTGTGGTTTCTCTCTTCCCGATGGCGTTATTACTTTTGTATCTTTTTCATCTGCGTGGTGCCGTGAGGTTAGATACCCAAATGTTTGCTGCGCTGTTTAGAAATACCCGTATATAACTGCTGTTAACCCCTCCTCTGATGGATATCTCTTGGAAATGAAAACGTTCCTCTTAATTTGGTAAAGTTGCAGGCGATATAGATATATATATATATATATATATATATATATATATATATATATATATATATATATATATGTATATATATATGTGTGTGTGTGTGTGTGTGTGTGTGTGTGTGTATGTATATTATATATATATATATATGTGTATGTGCGTGAATGAATGATAGTATAGTCTTTAATACACACATAACTATATTTATATATATATCTGTGAAATACTAAATCACTTATATTGTGAGGGAATAATATGTGATAAATACTTTTGCCCCGTCGACGATTCAAGCGTATGCCTTTTGATACAGATGTAGACAATTAACTTATCCTTATATGGAAGAAAAAAAAAAAAAGTCGAGCTGAAGAGACTTGTAGTGTCAGTTGAATCCAAGATGGAAATGTACGGAGGGTTAGTTGATAAAGGATGTTCGTGCTCCATTAAGACTGAAAACGTTTTTTAACAGCATTAAACACCTTCTATACTTCTATCAGGATTTCATCAAGGATATCCGCGCGTAATAAGCTGCCCAGTTTAGGTATCTTAGTTTTGATGAAAAAGAGGAATGTTAAATTGACCGTTATAGAAATCTACGAGTGTAGAATCATACACTTTATTCAGATATTACCATTCAGGAAAAATAATGGTTTTGTGATTCATTTATGTTTTTTACGGGCACTATGTAAGTTGATCTAATCTGTTTGAAACTGAGCTTGGTAAGATTGGTGATATTGCATTAGTTGTAATATATCCATTTTGTTTAATAGACAAAGATATCCTGGAGGTGAAGAAAACATTTTAATAAAGTTGTAGCTTATAATGATTATTGATGTGATTAATCTCCTTGTTCTATTTTTTTTTTTTTTGTTCAAATAGTTTATGCATATACGTTGAAGTAAAATCTCTCCGTATTAATGTAAAACTTAAGTTACAATGAACAAACAACCCTCTTAAAACAAAGTAATTTTGGTGATATATGTAAACTGCTTGAGCGTAAATCATACAATTTATTGGAAGGGTGCCAAAGAATTTAAGTATTATAGGGACATAGTAAAACGTAATGCTTTAGAATCATTTGTTATAAAGAAAACTGTTGCAAAGGCCAATCTAACACCAGGACGGCTGCATGCACTTAGTATAGATAACATTTTTAAACTGGCTCGTTCAAAGTTGATTGTATACTTGTTGTTTTACGCCGTCACAGATCATTCATTGAATTCCAAATGATTATTTGTATCTGTATTCATATTATTGGTGCTCAACACGTTTCACATTTCCTGGCCTATTGTAATCTTGTGACATTGCACGTCCCAGCGATTTGTGTATGTGTGTGTGTGTGTATATATATATATATATATATATATATATATATATATATATATATATATATATATATATATACACATATATATATACACACACTCACACATATATATATTCATATACATACTCGTATGTATGTTTGTATGTATGTATGTATGTATGTACTTATGTACATACGTATATAAACATAAACCTGTGCAAAATAAAAAAGATACACACAGATTCGTGTACTTGTGAGTAGAGCTTGCTGCGGAACCAAAATAAATATTGACTCACAAGCTTGAAAACAGACCATGGCTTGTGGCCAGTTGTGGACTCCACCAGTGGTGTCAAACTCATTTTATGTAAAACAGGAACGAATGTAGACACACTGTAGACCCTCAAGTGGCTCATGTAGTCATCACTAAAAGGTGTTTTGCTGCCTCCCCTTTCGGCCCCGAGCTGCACCCACTTTTTAGCCTTGACATTCTTCCCGCTTCCTTTCTTCCATCTTGACGTGCACCCTCTCTGAGTATTACTTCTTATTGCAGCCATGGGGTTTTCTCCCTGTTTCACCTTTAGGTCCTCGTGTTTAATTGCATTCAAGTTCTTGCTGTACATGGTGACAATAGAACGCAGTTAAGTTTACCCAAATAATACTTCAGAAAATTGAAGCATAATACTTCAGAAAAATGAAGCATTATACTTCAGAAAAATAAAGCATGATACTTCAGAAAAATAAAGCATAATACTTCAGAAAAATGAAGCATTATACTTCAGAAAAATAAAGCATGATACTTCAGAAAAATAAAGCATAATACTTCAGTGTAATGAAGCATGATACTTCAGAAAAATAAAGCACAATACATCAGAAAAGTAAAGCATAATACTTCAGAAAAATAAAGAATAATGCTTCAGAAAAGTAAAGCATAATACATCAGAAAAATAAAGCATAGTACTCCAAAAGAATAAAGCATCATACTTCAGAAAAATGAAGCATAATACTTCAGAAAAATAAAGCATAATACTTCAGAAAAATAAAGGACAGAGAAAAGTAGAGGGAATACTCGAAAAGGAGATGGCTGAGCATTCTTAAGTTTGGGAATATGCGTATAAACAGTAAATTAAATCTCTAATAGAAAAAAGTTACCGCCGGAAATAGATTGGTTCAAGACGAGGCGACTGGTAATGAATCATTTGACCACTTAGTCAAAAATTACAACTGGCTGATAATAACTGAAGTCTCTGGAACTAGGGTTCTACCCGGCGCCCTCGGGTGCTGTAGAAGATGGGAAGGCAGCAGGGGTAACGTGACGTCAGCGAATAAGGGGCCCTTGTAATTTTCATGCGGGTTTTGACCTCCTCGTTATTCATAAGAGGACAAGGAAGAACAAAAGCTCAAGCCGTTTGCGGTTGTTCGAGGCAGAGTTTTGGATAATTGCGTTATTAACATTCAAGTAGTTTGTCTGTCTTCTCTCTCCTTGCTCCAACCTTCTCTCTCTCTCTCTCTCTCTCTCTCTCTCTCTCTCTCTCTCTCTCTCTCTCTCTCTCTCTCTCTCTGTATATATATGTGAAATCCTCCGTTTTCCCGGCCGTATCTTTTCATCCTCCTTTGTCAGATTTATTCTTGTCTTATTGATGATAGTTTAAGCGAATTCAGTAATTAGTTATTGTCCCATATGCAATTCATAATGCTACTTGGTTTACGTACTTTTTACAGATGTGCAAATGAAAGTAAAAGTTTAACAACTTTTTCATATATGCAAATAAAAGTGAAAGGTGCTTAACAAGTAATTAAAAACACTGGCATTAGTACCTTCAACTTCTATCTGATATTAGACTCACTATGTAAGATTCAAAGACCCACTGTGTAAGTCATAATTTCACTAATGTGAAAGTTTATATGAAAAATTTTATCCGAAGCTAGAGGAACTACAAATTAATGAACTCGCCTTTCTTTCTTAGATATTCATCGTTCTCATCATTTTCAAAGATTTGCCATATTTTGTTTTTCAAATTTCTGCAAGATTCTATTTCGCTACTCAAATAAAAAAGGGTAATTTTAGCTACAACAGTAAGTGCGCGAGCTATGAAAAAACCAGAAACGTTCTTAAATCTTGTATATGGCGATGGTAGAAATAACATAAATAAAATCTGATTCCATCTGAAGTTTAAGTTTACTTCATGGTTGCTGGGCCATTGACCATGAAAGTTGTCGGTGCCTTTTTTTTTAGGTCAAATCATGTAGGTGGTCAGGAGGTCCTGTAACCTACGGTCACACGTAAGGTGATGAGGTTGGGCAAGCTAGCGGCAAGCAGCTAATGGAGACAGGTGGTCGGATTTTCTTTCTTTCTTTTCCCCAAGCTTTGTAGTTTTTTTTTTTTTTTTTAGTGATGTGCTCATTTTTCACTTTGCTGTTTAAAGGGCGACGTTCTCGTGTAATTCTTATTACAATAATCGTCGTTGTCATTCGACTGGGTCTTTGATATTTGTTTAGGTGATATCGGTATATTATTTTACTAGAACTGATTAGTTAGGTACCTTGGATGGGTGGCTATTTTCCCAAATATATGCTTTTGGCCTTCAGCTATTTTTCAAGGTCTCAGTTTAGTTTTTCTCCAAGTATATCAGAAGTTGCGGTAGCTCGAGGTCTCTTATCTGTAGAACTGGACGTTATGTCGAAGTTTTGATACAGTATAGGTGTTTTTATTGTAACAATATCGTTTTTTTTTTTCCTAGGTCCATTTTCAAGATCACGTGTCAATTTAAAGGTCACCATTTTATTTCTCCTGATTTTACGGGAACTTGGTAGGCTTGATACCTTTGGGATTAAGGACCATTTTCCTCACATTTTCTGGCCATGACAGATTTTCGAGATCAGGCGTCATTTGAAAGTTTTACTTTCTCTAGTAGTTAGTTTTTATTTTCCACGTATCTTTGTTATTATTTAGTTATCATTTTCCACCCATTTTTTACCTAAAGTTGTCTTTTACAAAAGCAGCTGTCAGTTTATTATTAAGTATTATTATTATTGCGATAATTATGAAACTAGGTAGGTAGTGCAGCAGATAAAATATTTTTTCACTAAAATACTTCAGTTAATGATACAAGCATGAAATTTGGTATGTACCTTCTCCATATGCCACTTTTTGAAAATTACTGGGTGTCCACTCAAAATTCTAAAATGGCTGCCGTTTTTCAAGATAGCCGCTAGTCAAGGTTTTAACATGGGACTCATGTGCCTCTGGCCATGTTTTTATGCATTTGTTTCGGTTACACACATTTTAGGCAGTCACCAAGCAAAAGTAAAATGTATTTCTGTTGAAGATTTCATATAGCATATATAAAGAAAGATGGCATCCAATACGGCAGCTAAAACCTTAAATAATCGTGTCTCAGGATTCAGTAGGCATGGAAGAATGTCTTCCTGTTCAGTATAAAAGTTTGCAAGTCTATATATGATTTAGGTGGTGGTTTTATCTTTAGTTTTAGTTTAAACTGCACACAACCAGGCCACACGGGTGACTTCACTGCTGTGTAACTCAGCTTGGGGTTCAGTGTCAGCTAATCTTGCTTTACTTACGCTGTACTTAGCTTTGCTTTAGTGTATTTAGTAGTTCAGTGTCCCAAATACTGTCTAATAGTCCCATATCAGTTAGCGGGGAGAAAATATATATATATAGTTGGTAGATCTAGTTAGACAACCATGCCTGAATTGGCAGGAGGTGCCAGCGTGGGAGAGCCGAGCCAAGTGTAAGTGGGCTCTACATTGGCTTGTTCATGTAGCTTACTTACCTGGATGGCGTACAGATCACACGAGACTTAAATGGTGCTGGATGAATGATCGGGCTAGGTTTAGGGTGACCGAACCTAGTTATATCCCATATATCAGTGTGCATATCAGATTAAGGTGGTAAAAGGATAGCCCCTTGGCCTTAGTCAAGAGCTCATAATGGCAAGTATAAATTCAGTCACAGGCAAAAGAAGACAGACTGGACCAAATGTCTTTGCCAGGAAGGCAAGAAAAATGAAGGTCAAACTTCACCCTTGGCCTCTGTACATCATTATCCTGAACATGATGGGTAGTAAGGATTTCAACCAATGTGCCATTGTCCCAGGAGATTGGTGAAATGCTGCTTAACTTTGACCCAGCAAGGCTGGATGAAGGCAGTGGCATAGAGGCAATACTGCGACAAAACTTGGCAAAATACCACAAAAATTAGTGCCTATGCTAATGCGTATAAGTCAACACATATCGTCTTTGATGTGTATGTTCATCAGGTCTGAAAGCAGACACAAGGTCCAAAAGGGGACAGGGGGGAAAACGCAAGCTGACAGAAAACAACACCATTCTTTCAAACTGGCAAAACTTCTTTAGGCACAGGGACATCAAGTCAGAGCTGTTTCAATTCCTGGCAGACAAGAATGCTCGGATGTCTGCACCAAACTTGGTTATTGTGACCAAGGGAACCCAAGAGCACTAGCACTCACTGGCATGAGTGTGTTCCCAACTCTGCAAAGTATGGGTCTGCAGCAGCAGCTGTGGCTCATATTTGGACAAGGACAGAGCCTTTGATGGATTGGCATTCACAACCTGTACAACAATGTTGGTCAAGAGAAGGCCAAAGGCATGCCGTTCATTCATGCAGTTACAGGGTGTGATGCAGTCTCAGCCCTTAGAAATAAAGGAAAGAAAACAGCATGGCAGACATTCTTCCATGTAGTTACAGGCTGTGATGCAGTCTCAGCCCTTAGAAATAAAGGAAAGAAAACAGCATGGCAGACATGGGACATTCTTCCAGAGGCCACTCCAGTTTTTTCCAAACTCATCAAGTACCCACCAACCAACGGAGATGGTGATTTGAAGAATCTGGAGAAGTTTGTAGTCCTCATGTATGACAGGTCAATCACTGATGACAATGTGGATGAGGACAGACTTGACTTGTTTGCCAGAAAGTGGAGACCATATGAAGCCATCCCTCCAACCAGAGCAGCTCTGCTTCAACACACCAAACATTCAGCATATCAAGCAGGTTGTGTATGGGGTCAGGCAATTCTGTGCCAGCCAGAAGCACAGAGTCCAGCTGACTGGGGT
>NC_089743.1:15498697-15536197 GCF_040412425.1 Macrobrachium rosenbergii | reverse complement strand
GAAAATATTCTAGGCGGTTTCCAAGTTTGTCATAGCGGAGAATTTTGAATGGGGCGGACAATTCGAGTGGTAGAATGACAACGTTGGCTGGTATGATTATTAATGCTTTTATTATGCAGTTCATGATGATTAGAATCAACTAATAAGCTATTTATATGAAAAATGCTTTAATCATTACGTTGCTAATGTAATGATTAGATTCAATTAATATAACAATATGATGAATAAATTTGTTTTAGAATGGGGTGTAATTTTTTCCCATAATTATGAGTTAAATTTTTCATTATGATAATAGGAGTAATTACTTTACAGGTTATTAATGCATAAAGTTATTGTCAAGGGAATAAACGAGTGTCATCGTGTTACGACGAGGATGAACCAGTTACCCACTATAAACTATTAAAGCGCTATATCTTTATGATGGATTACCGTTTTACACCTGTCTAGGATACAACGGAGCCAGTTCATTGGTTATGTGAGACTCAAAACCTAGTTTAGGCGTATGGGAAAGAAATAGACAAAGTCGAGTCTGGCTTTTTGTAATTTTTTTTTTTTTGTGACAACAATGGCTTTTTTTTATATTATTCCGTTCTTTAGCTTGGGCGTGATATTATGGAGCCGGTCATGAAATAAGAGAGGGAAGGAGAGGACACATTTTAAAGAAGAGTGAAACAGGTCTACCAGGCATTAATTTGTCCTTTGAAGGCCCTTGTCTTTCTTATAACAGTTGCTGTGTTGTCGTAATTAATGATTCAGTGACACACGCATTCTGTTTCTAAATACAAACAAACATATTTATGCATTTTATATATATATATATATATATATATATATATATATATATATATATATATTATATTATATCTATATATATATATATATATATATATATATATATATATATATATATATATATATATATATATATATATATATACATATATGATACAGAGTAATATATATAGATATGTATGTCAAGTCCTGTAGCTGGAGCTAAGAGAAAAGAGGGATTAGTTTGGAACTAACAAAACCGTTTGTAGTTAATGTACATTTTAGGGGTTGTATCTCTTGTTGTATGTGGTGTAACATATGTTGTATATGTCTTGTGGGTGATGATGTATTTGCTCCTGTTTTGATTGCTCTCGATAATGGCCTTCCTCCAGGCATTCTTAAGAGGGTATGAATTATGTGTGGTCAAGTTCTAGAGCCCTGTTACCACAGTCAGAGTATGTTTTGGAGGATATCGCTGCCAACACTCGTTTTTATTTACCGTGTGTTTTAATGAAATCAAATTACTCTTAGATCATCAGTTTTTCATTTGTAATTATTAATATAAATATAAGTTGTCCTGCAGATGCACTCAACCTACTGATCCACGCTAACACATTACAGTGCAAATAAGTATAGGGCCCGTGACGGAAGTAAGGTTTTATCTCTCTCTCTCTCTCTCTCTCTCTCTCTCTCTCTCTCTCTCTCTCTCTCTCTCTCTCTCATTTTACCCATTTTTTTTTTACATCGTAAAGGCGTGGCCACAATTAAGATAGTTCGTTGCTTGTTATTGAGGACTTGCAATTTAATGTAAAAGAAAAAAAAAAGATTGCGTTTGAATTTGAGTGAATACGTTCCTTTTGATTATGCTCTCACATGAATTGGTCATATTCAGAAATGCTAAAAAAAATTTTCCTTATTTTTAGTATCATTAATGTAAATATAATTATTGTAATTGTATTAAATATGGTGGATATATGTAGTGCTAGTAATGTTAATTGTAAGATAATTGACGTTTGTTTTGAAGGAAATCACCTCGTTACTGTACAGAACACTCATTAAAGACGATTTCATTTTTGCCCTCAGGTCAATTTTATTGTCCATATATATTCTAATTACACTTTTTAATGTTATCATTATCATCTTTATTGTTTGGGTGTCATTTTGATTTCATTGCCCTCCAATTCCAGTGTGGTTCCCCACCTGCCATAAAGTATTCGAGCCAACCTCGAGAGGACATTCCATAACTCTGAGTAAATGATAATCATCCGAGGAGTTGTTTGCATAATGGGTTAACATTCCAGGAACAGAAGCCGAGTTACACCGGCTGTCCTCTTTAGCATGTGATTTTGCCCTCAAATAATGCATTGTTCTTGTTAATTTTTTCCGACCGTGATTCTGTATATGTTCCATTTGGTTTTATCATCGTCTTCATTTTGTTAGGGTCGCAATTCGTTATATCTTTTGAATTCTTACGTTCGCCACATTATTGTTTTTTTCATTCATTTTTATATAATCTGCTCTTTGCTTGTACTGTTTCTTTGTATTAATATTGTCAGACATGTTTAGATATTGTAAATGGAAGTATTTATTGACAGTTTTTATATCCTTTGTCAAGAATAGAAGGATAAGAAGTTAGTTTTTGTAAGACCAGCTTGTGAGTGATTTCGAGAGCTCTCTCTCTCTCTCTCTCTCTCTCTCTCTCTCTCTCTCTCTCTCTCTCTCTCTCTCATTTGATGTTATGGGCCTCTTTTGTTTACGATTCCAACTTTATTTCATCTATCCCACTATTTGCCTCCTCTTTCTTAATTGTCACCGCATCACTCCACTTTCCTTCTCTCTCTCTTTCTATAAGGTTTTGTTTTCTTAATGGAATTAAATTCTGTATCTCGCACCTTCTTTTCCTGGACTTGTATTTCTTGGGTGGGTCCGCAGTTCGTTTACTGTTTTCCACTTATCCAAATTTGTTGTTGTTGATAGGAGAAACAGCAGCAACAGTGTTCAAGAGGCAATTGTTGTATAGCACTTTACCCCCATTATGTCTCGTATCGGATTAACTCGGCCTCATTAACACCAGATGGCTGCCTCATTCTGAATGAAACAGGTTACACGCTCAAGAGGTTAGTTCCGTAAAATATGGACAACTTAGGCAACGCGTTGTGTGGGATTGTTTCTTTCCATTCCCAAAATATATACCCATTTCTCTTCGGTTACGTTCTTAATAGAGGCACTCGTGGTAGAGTTTGAGTTATGGTAGAAGTAATATTGATCAGAATACTAAGATCTTCAAACGTGCTGTGTATAGTGTTTATCTCTGCTGTGACAGACTCTCATAAGGCTCGCCAGGTAGAGTTTTTCGAAAATGAGATGTGGTGATTGGGGAAAGGCAAAATTAAAGAAGCTGGACAGCTGTGTGGAAAGAGAGCAGAGGGGTTATATATATATATATATATATATATATATATATATATAATATATACACATATATAATATAAATTTACGCACAGACACGACACATACACATGTGTGTATATATATACACACATACACGTTATATGTATGCACGTATGTATATATGCTTCTTCACATTTTCGGATACGCTTGTCACTATAAAGACTAAGATCCAAATGACGAACCAAAGGAAGGAATTCTGATGCCTGTAACAGGATTAGAACCCTCAGCTGTATATGAAGAGGAGGTAACATTATCCACCTGATCAAGAAGAAACCAGGGGGAAGGAAAATTATGAATAAGAAACTTTACCAATCATTAAGATAAATAAAAAAGAAGTCCAACTTTAAATACCAATCATTAAGATAAATAAAAAAGAAATCCAACTTTAAATTCAAATCGCCGTTCATCCCAATCGACCAGGAAATATAACGAATATGTAAACAGTGCGACGCCACAAACAAACAATGAGGACTAGAGAGATATAACTTAACATTGGAATTCCAGTAATGTTACGTACATGCGAACATGAAAAAAAATCAAGAGAGCAACATTTTTCACTGCCAATGTTAATTATCAGAGCCATGTGAAGTACGGTAAAACTGACAGGTAAAAGACACCACCTAAGTGAATAACAATTGAAATTGTTCACTGAATTCCAGATCGTGACGGCTTAAAATAAGTAAGTACAGCTTAGTTTAACCAGACCACTGAGCTGATTAACAGCTCTTCTAGGGCTGGTCCGAAGTATTAGATTTATTTTACGTGGCTAAGAACCAATCGGTTACCTAGCAACGGGACCTACAGCTTATTGTGGAATCCGAACCACATTGTAGCGAGAAATGAATTTCTAACACCAGAAATAAATTCCTCTGATTCTTCATTGGCCGGTCGGAGATTCGAACTCGCGGCCAGCAGAGTGCTAGCTGAAAACGGAACCCACTCGTCCAACGAGGAACTGTGACGGCTTAAACACACGTCATCATTCCTTTAATGAAGGACCATCAGTACCAGCAGAAATTCAAGGGTAGCTTCTGTGACATCACAAGACATCAGCTTTTGCTTAAGTTCTTTTGTATTCCCAAGAAAAAGCTGGGACTCCGAAACAGATGTAAGGACACAGATGCTACTTTTCCAAAATAGGAGAATAACGCTGTTATAAAAATCATAAACCACACTGAATACTTTTTTTTACTGTACCGTCAAAAATTTTCACTGCCGCAACTTCTTTACGACTTAGCATGGTAACTTGGGAAATCCTTGCAACTTATCTGTTGAATACGACCGAAGATGCTAAATGAAAAGTCTTTCGCTGCGACCAAGGTTTTAGGATCAGAAACTCCCTAATTTACCTATAAAGTCCCGAATCCAAACAAAAAATAAAAAGTCATATATATATATATATATATATATATATATATATATATATATATATATATATATATATATATATATATATATGTATATGTATATATATATGATTTATACATATAAATGTGTATATATGTATATATATGATTTATATACATGTATATATATTATATATATGTATATATATATATATATATATATATATATATATATATATATACATGTATATATATATATATATGATATATATATATATATATATTATATGAATATGTATATGTGTATATATATGTATATATATTTATGTATATATGTTTATATATATGCATATGTTCATGTATATATATGTATATGTGTATATATGTATATATGTATACATATATATATATATATGTATGTATATAAATGTATATATATGATTTATGTTCTAGGTTTTCCAACTCTTTTGGTGTCCACAGGAGTCCAGCTGACAATTAACATAGTATTCTCCTTCTTTTCGTCATTATATAATCTGCTTATTGAACTTAGTTTACTTTATGATATATCTAACTCTGTCCTATCGCACTCCCAGTATTCTTCTAAAGCTTTGTTCTCAAGTCGACAAATTTTTTATAAGGTTTCAAATATATATATATATATATATATATATATATATATATATATATATATATATATATATATATATATATATATGTATGTATGTATGTATGTATGTATGTATGTATGTATGTATGTATTTGTACGTATATGTATTATGCATTTATTATGTATTATGCATGCGTAGTCCCTGTGGCCGTCTCCAGAAAAAATCGGTAGTTATCTAGACTTACTTTGTAAATAAGGTACATTATGGTTAGTCAGTTATGTTGGGCAGCAGTATTGTAGCTGATTCCACACCATCCTATTCCGGCAATGTATGAATAACCATAATGTACCATATTTAAAAAGTGTGTAGGAAAACGCAGTTAGGTTTTTCTGGAAACTGCCAATGGGACCACACATGCATGAATACAGAAATATATATACATGCATGCATACAGAAATACGCACACATATATTTATGTATATATATATATATGTTTGTATATTTATTATCTGCAACCTTATCAGAAAGATTTTGTCGACTTGAGAAAAAAACTTTAAAAGCGTATTCGGAATGAGATAGAAGTATAGAGTCAGATAAATTACAGTACATAATTCCATATGCAGATGACATGATGAAAGACAAGAAGAATAGTAGTTAATTTTCAGCGGGACTCCTGTGGGTACCAAAAAAGTTGGAGGACCCAGAACTACTTGAATGTGAGAACTATGAGGAGAAAAGCTGTAGATTAGTGGAAGTTAAAGCATAAGATAGACGTTGAGCGGCGGAATTTCACATAGGCCCTTTTCATCAGTCTTAGGGGTCCGTATGTGAATTTGGTTGAATCGACACCGTACCCGGTAAATTCAGGTTTTGATTTTATTCTAGGAACAATCACTGGAAGAAGTTTTACAGATGCTTGCTACAGAGTTACAGAAGTGTTTTTTAAGTTCTTAAATATACATAGCGAACGAATAGATTGGCATGTTATTAATTCTCTATACATATACCCAAACAATCATAACATAATGCAGAATGCGTTACTGCTGCTCGAAGGTTCTTGCACTGTTACATTGGGTGGTCAGTTGTTACTTTGACTTTCATGATTATTCGATAACCAGTGCTAATTTTTCATTTTAACAGTATAATTATTCGTTGATTTCAGCAGCAAGTGGTATCATGCACAAGGAAAATAGTGTAATTGGAAACAAAAGTAAACAATGAATAACAAAATAAATTAATCAGTTGGTAAATAACTGCGTACATGTATACAATGATTCAGTGAACAATTAAGGCAACAAAACCTAGGAAAAATAAGGACTGAGGTTTTCATATGCTAACAAATTTTTATTAGATCTACAGTTTATTTGTAATCGTCTGTTTTGTATGCTAAAAGCTGTAATTTGTTTTTGGAGAGTATGTGAAATACAGGTAACTGTAAGTTCATCTCAAAAACATGCGGTGAGTAATTCTTGATGCTGCTAAAAACATTTGGGAGGCGCTGCAATTTAACCATTCTTCAGTAAAACGTGACACTGCAGTTGCATGTGTTTGTTGTTATTTTACGCTAGCTACAACTGTAAATTGTAAGTTTGGCATCCTGGAAATTGGTATCAAGTGAGGTAATAGAAGTTTTCACCTTCAAGTATGGGATAGAATCATCGACAGACAGTTGAAAATCTTTCACTGTTGTGTCCTGCCATATGCATTCATTTCTGATTCATAATCAACCTTTAGGTACCCTTTAACTTCATACACATATAATAACCATAATCTGGCAGCGGGCAGAATCAAAGAAGCCTAAAGGCCCGAGACCGAATGTACAACAGTCATCGTGTTTCGAGGTTGAGAACGAGGCTATAACCAAGAGAATCCGGCCTCGATGAGGCCTGTCCCGAGACCTCCATCACTGGATTAATATGGTAAAAGACGCACGGTTGAAAGGAGAAAATGTTAAAAATTTTTAATATTTGGTTTATTCTAAAGTTTACCATAATGATGTTTGATGCGAGTATCGTCGTTTTCCTCTTTTTCTCTTAAGGAGTATTGGGTTGAAGTGCTACTGACTATCTGAATGAATCATCAATAGTAAGTGGATTGGAAATGTAGATACACCTTAAAATGTAGAAAATTTTAATTCATGTATGAAACGCAAAAGGTATCATGGGCTTTAGGAGATATGCATTTTTAAAGGGTATGTATCTAACTTATTCAAGTATAGTTTTACCAGTGGATTTTCGTAAAGTTGGTATTTGTATTTGTCTTAATTTTGATCATTATTTTTATTCTCTGAATGAAACCTATTATCTCATGCCACTCATACTTCAGATGTTGATAGAATTTCGACTGTGTTACGATTATTTATGTGAATCAGTGATAGGTTCTGATGCAATTTCGGTCGTCGCCCATGAAAACGACCGTTAGTTTCTTTTCCAGTGATTAATTGGTTTTTCATAATTGTTTAGTCCGTGGTCATTTTATCAAAGGAGTGTCGTCATGTACGATTCGCATACAATTTTCAGGAACTCTCAGGATTTTATTGACAGGTGGACACTTACTAATTCCTGTTTAGGCTCAGTTTGCCTGGTGATTCGTATGCATGTAAATGCTATGTCAACCAATTTACACAGCCTTTTTACAGTGAAAGCTATTTCCCCTCGATTGTACGTGCTATTAGTTTTGTCATAAATTTAATGAACGTTTTCAAGGGAGAAAAACGAAAGGCCATCTTTTCCTTGCGTGTCAATCTGCTTGAAAGGAAATTACAGCAATCGCTGGGAATGGGCGAGTCGCGTCGTAAACAGCCGCAGTAAGTAGTTGCAATAAGAGAGCCAGCACGAAAGGAGAATAGAATCTCTGCTTTCGACTTGACACCGGTTGCTCGTAGAGAGAGAGAGAGAGAGAGAGAGAGAGAGAGAGAGAGAGAGAGAGAGAGAGAGAGAGAGAGAGAGGAATTCTCAGTGAGTGCATCGCTAGAGTTAAAGAAGGAAGAGTGATCTTTAGTAGCTGGGAGAGATAATTGTTGGTCTGACACAAATAGAGAGGACCGATCTTTATGCGGAGGATTAAGAGGGTGACTGTTCTTCTGTCAATGAGAGAAAAGCGTCGAGAATTACCATTCTCAAAGGTGATATTTAACGCAGTCCTGTACGTAGGTAAAGAGTGGTCAGATTTCAGATATTGTTTTTAATATAAATTCATTGGAGGTTGGGAGGGTGAAGACACTAGGGAGTATTAGAGAATGGTTGCCTAGATACAGAAGAAGGAGTCGCAGCATGTAATTGCTTAAGTTCGTTACTGATAACTTATGTCAGTAAATTAGGGCAGACGGTTTCAGTCATTGTATCATAGTGATGAATCAAACACGATTCTGTTAAAAGTTGAATAACACAGTTGATAGTTATGTACACACCTTCAGAAGTCTTGAAAATATAGTCTTTCCCCAGCTTTAGAAAATCAGATGAAAATATTCGCATGTTTGATTGCATATTTATCATTGCAGACAGGTGTATATTACCTGTCAGTTGCACTTGAACGTGTCGACAGTGAAGTAAACCGGATGTCAACAATGTTTGCTTACAGGTTTCTAACCATCAAAGGCAACACAACCCCTGGGAGAATAAACGTGAGTGTCGGCTGGGCTCCTGTGGGCACCAGAGGATTTGGAAGACCTGGACTAACTTTGAAAAGAACTATGAGAAGGAAGAGTGAAGACGAGTGGAGACTGGTGGCAAATAAAGAACAGGAAAGACTTGAGTGGCGGAATGTCACAGAGGCCCTTTCCTTTGGAGGTGATGTTGACTATGATAATATTTGTAACAACAGTAATTAATTTAAAAACAGCGATGATGATGAAATAGCGAGGTTAAGTTTCAGAGATTAATGAAAGGTTTTGAACGTGTTTGCACGAGAAGCAAGTTGAAAGTGAATGCTAGGTGATATGATAATCATTGGAAACTTGGGATGTATTAGTTAGGATGAACATTAGAATGGAAGTAACTGATTCGTTCATATATTTTGATGGTAAATTTAAAAAGAATGAGAATAAGAGAAGACTTAATGCGTGGTGTGGAAAGTAAATTCAGTGTTTTCGGTTGGTTTTGGTCATGTAGCAGAAAGTGACAGCTCTTAATTTAGTGAGAATTTTATATAATTCGGATGTTTTTGGAAAGAAGGTGAAGAGGGAAGCTCTCTACTATACTAGGTTGAATCATTAGCACAAAACGTCGCTAATATCTATCCTCTTAAGTGGAGAGCGCCTGCGAGGTGGAGAGAAATGGCAAAGTAAATGGAAGGGGAGTCAGAATTCTATTGAAGTGACAGCCGTGCGAGTTCATGACAGTTTTCCACATGCTGTGAAAGGATTATTATGGAAAATTATAATCATTCTCAATATAAGTAATGTGGACAGTATCAGTTTCACGACTTAAGCAATGAGCATCTACTTTTTTCTTCCATCATATCCTCCATGATTATCAACATTTTATCATTATCCAACATTACCACTATAATTTTGGGTATTAGGTCTTTTTACTCATGTCTTCTTTGTGTTATTTGCTTATCACTGATATTTGTCTGCCTTTTATTGTCTTACCGGTGACTTGTCTTAGTCCTTTTTTTCTCTAAATTGACATTTGTCTTTGCAAAGCAGTTTTTGATTGTCACCGCGACAAGCAATTACAGCATGGGGATTGAGTATGGTTATTTATTACGGAGAGATAACAATTTAAAGCAAGCTTAGTTCGTTAAGAGAGCGTCAAAGAGAGCAACTGGCGAGGAGGATTATGTTTGTCTCTGTATAAAGATGGCTTAACATGCAAGGACATGTTCAATACCTGTCTTCTTCTTTTAACGTGCTTTTTTCCCATTTTTTTGTATGGGGGTAAGCACGTTGCCTTCTTTGAAGGACTTTGATTTGGCTTTGGGGTAGACCGTAGTCTCGATCGGCTGCCCTGCCTGACATCTCTTAGACCCCGGTAGCGTATGTACATTTATTGTACCAGTCACCAGCTCCCTTTTTCCCAGCAGTGAGGAGACGTGGCGCGGTTAGGTCGACAGTTCGAGACGTGTGAGGTGTCTGTTATGTCTTTAGGAGATGTTGGAGTGGCTTTGTTTGTGTGTGTATTAGTCTGTAGCACCCATTTGCAATACCTATACATTTGAGTAAATAAGTAAATATCTACCAAGATGTCTTAAGTTTTGATCCTACTCCATTAATGCCTGCATACGTTTATGAGTTTAGTTATATTATTAAGTACACATCTATTTCACAAAACGTGTGTACATAGTATATATATTCAAAGATTCATACCTTCATGCATAACTGCTTACGTAACATTTTATATTTGTATATATTGCTTTCCATTTAGTTGTAAGTACATCCATTCCTGCGCTCAGACAAACATCAGCTTAATAAATTCAGCCTCAGTAAGGGAACGCTTACATTTATATTTCATTGCATATTCTTGTACGCATATATAAATATGCATATACACATACCAACTCAACATTCTCAGTCCCAACGCTAAACTCTTGCATGTGTGCATCCTTAGACATAAATACTTACCGCCCCGCATACATTCTCGATCCCCAACAACGGGACTCGCCACCTCTAGAGGATGATTCCCAGTCCCGACAAACCGCCCATGAATTGTCTTCATTTAAAACCACGAGGTTGTTCCGATGCGACCTGTAACGGCGCCAGAGTGATGTACGGGACGATCACATTCATGTAAACGCCGTGCAAGATTGGATTCCTGGATGGAGATATCAGACGGAAAACGACCGCCGTGATCTGCATGGCAAGATGTTGATAAATCAGCTAAGGAAGACCATTACCTCTTATGCGCCAGGTTTGGGTATTTGAAATATTTTGGCATTTAAGGTATTCACGCATTTCGGATACATAGGAATCTTAGGATTTTAGGTATTTACAGTATTTAAGGATAGTCTTGACTGCTGTTAGTCTTCAAATATTTTGGCATTTGTGGTGTATAAGAAAAGGCTCGAATTTTTCTCTCTCGATATCCTTCTTTAGATTATTATTGTATTGAGGTGTTAATGTGGTTTCATAAATTCGTAGGTAATCGTTACATTTTCAAATGAAACGCTTAACCATAACCATCATAAAGATCACAACAGCTCAACCACAGTTGTCTGATATTTGGATACCAAAGATGGATTCTGGAATGCTGTGATTGTTAATACATCAGAGAAGGTACAGGAATGCCCTAAATGGAAATTCCGTTGTTTCAGCATTTTGTGTCCTTTCCCCGGGGGAGGGGGGGGATTGAGATTTTGTCCTGTTTAATTTTACCCGAATCCTCACGATGAGTGACTTACATCTGATCACCACAGTTTTATATTTTTCTTTCTTGCTGAGATGCAGAGTAGCAAAGTGGACTTTACAATGTTTTCATTGCTGGAATCTTCCTAAGAATTAGAGGAAAACTGCTATCCGGTTTAGTGGTACTCATCTTGTGAGGTTTCCAGAAGTATGAGACTTGCAACCTGATTCATTAAAATGAACTGTCTGCGAAAGAGAGGATATCAGCTATATCCACAATAGGAAAGTGGTTGGATACCAAGACAACGAGATCCAGAAAATAAATGAGATGACATACTAGGAACTAAAGTAATAGTCAGAAAGGCTGGGCAATAAAATTGAATAAAGGAAGCGGGAATGGAAATTAAGTAAAAGGTTAATAAAGTCGGTGCAGCTAGTAAGGCTTACAGTGCACCACGTGAGGTGCATTGACGACATACCCTCCTACGGGGTATTTGTGAGAGGACCAGGTACTTCGGAAAAGAATCTTTTGGGTACGTGCGTGTATGCAGATGAACATTCACACTCGCACACATACACATATATATATTAATAAAAAGACTAATGGAGATTTAAAAAAAAAAAAAGGACTTTCTGTCCTCATCGCGACCAGGCAGTTTACCCTCTATATTTATATGCATCTTGGGGAGAGAATTAAAGTTCGTGTTGCTCCAGTTCCCTCCAGGCACATTTAAATGCAGTCGATGAGGACAGAAAGTCCTTGGAAGTTTGTAATTTTTGTTTAAAATGAAAATCTTCATTAGATACCATCCTGCTTATTGAGGTTCTGTTTTTAATTGTATTAATGCGCAGAACAATTGTGGAAGTGATATATATATATATATACAGTACACTGTATGTTATATATATATACACTATATATATATGATATATATATATATATATATATATATATATATATATATATATATATATATATATATATATATATATATATATATATATATATATATAAATAAATGGCAGCTGTACATACACTGAAAGTACTTATATAATGGGATCGTCGAAATCAAGTGGGTCAGTGGAAGAATAGTTTACTTGGCTTGCCTTTTCAAGTAATAGCAAAGCTCAGAGCCAGGGAATTTTACATTTTTAAAGTGCATTCTAAGGAGGTCTTGGGAGCCTAGCATGGAGATAGTATGTTTTTGGATGCGCAAACAGATAAATAATGCTTGATCACATTACTTGCAGCTTATTTGCTTTGTAAATTTGTAGTAGGGAATGGATAAACGCACCCGTACAAACACATTTACCGTACTAACAAAGCTGTGAAACATTTTACCGCCTTCCTTTATTTTCCCCAGTTGTCCGCAGGTCTGGTGCGTTCCCATATCGCCACTTTTGCCCCTTTTCTTTTTCTATTTCTCTTGTAATTCCTCAAGCCATAAGTGTTTATGTGTATGTGTAGAAAAGGACGAAGGAAGTAATACATTTAATCTACCTCGGTGAACACCAGCTTGCTGTATGTATTTCACTTCAGTAAGTTGGTTTGTCGTTTACCAACTCCTGATTTCGGCTTTCATCCTATTACTAAAGAGAGAGAAGAAATGTATGTATATTACTACTGCGCTCACATTCATTTCTTGTTATTTTCATATGTACTGTACATCCTAATGCAGGAAGAGCAAGCTACGCACAGATGCGTATTCATATAGGATTGTAGGCTATTTATGTAAACACATCCGACCTACCCCTTTTGACGAATTGCTGGTCCCTAATTCGTCGTTTAGGTGAACAGAGTTGCGGTAGGATATAAGGAACGAACCCAGATCGCTTCATCTCTTCCGAAAATCGAACCGAGGACCTCTTGTTGGTGAGGAAAATAATATAGCCACTTGACTTAATATAGCCACTTGACTGCGAGGTCGTAGTATGATATATACATACTATATATACATGCCTCACTACGACGGAATAGTTAATTAAAGCTTGTATAACCACATGTGCATTGTTTTCTATATACTTTGAATATATTATATTGTTATGGCAAGCGTAAGTGAAATTAACTCTTTATAGTAAAAGCCTATATATGAGCAGAAGAATGTAAAATATTAACGACAGAATGATAGACAGGCAGGCCCAGAGAACACATTTGTTAATAATAATCCTTTCATCACAAAATCATTGGAATTGGATTCGTAGGGGTATCCAAGTCGCCTTTGGGTCGCCATATGGTCGTGTCATTTGGAATTACTGTATTGTTGTCTAATGGTGCGCGGAGAGAGAGAGAGAGAGAGAGAGAGAGAGAGAGAGAGAGAGAGAGATGTTCACTAAACTCCAGCTTTATTGCTAAGATTACTCAGGCCCTTTGGCGGGATACTAATGCCTTTTGGAATTGTAGTGCATAATTTTCTTTCCCGTACCTTGTACATTTGTAATATTTGTTGCTGCCAAGCTAGCGCCCTATCAGAACATCGTTTAGAACTTGACCGCATTGGTTGTGTATGCTCTTCTGTATGTGTATATACACTAGTAGACCAACCCGGCAATGTCAGGGAAAATGATAAATCTCTCTCTCTCTCTCTCTCTCTCTCTCTCTCTCTCTCTCTCTCTCTCTCTCTCTGCCTTTCCTGTTAAGATAGTTACTTCAGCTACAATGCCCAACATTTTTGACGTTTTATATTTCACCCTTTCTCACCCCCATTCCTATTGGGGCTGAACTTGGACTTATTTGGTCATCTGACTGTTGGTATTCATCTCAGCAATCTCGAAAACTATGAATTAGATATTAATATCTGTCATTTTTGACATTTTATTTTTCACCCCTTCTCACCCCCTTCCTATTGGGGCTGAACTTGGACTTAAAGGGCGTCAGGAGTGTCACTGTTCATCTGAGCGACCTTGAAAACTATGGATTAGACACTAATAACTGTCATTTTCGGTTATTTTTACATGTCACCCCCTTCCCACCCCCACCCCTTTGTTGCCAGTGATGTCTTACCCCCGCAGTATTCTTTTCCAGATAGTAAGTCTTATGTATACCGAAATGAGGTATGATAAACCCTTAGTGTTTATTTAGTTACTAAGTCTATGGGCAGAACTAGCCCAGTTTCAGGGAAGCCCTTTCCACCCCCACCCCTTTGGTGCCCATTGGTGCTTGTGATGTCTTACCCCCTAGTATTTTTTCCAGATAGCAAGTCAAATGTACAGTATACCAAGTTTGGTTGAAATTGCTGAATGCGTTTCAGATTTATGCTGGAACTTACACACACACACACATCCATTTTTATAGATGTAGATCAACATGCACATATATATACAGTATATATATATATATATATATATATATATATATATATATATATATATATATATATATATATATTACTGTATATATGGATTTATATCAACGGAGAAACGATTTGATGAAATTAATATTGTAGCGGCGTTTAGATCCAATTAAAAAGAATCGTCCTGGTTAATCATATTTTCTTGTTGAGGGGAGTAGCAGTAGACTTTCCCCTCATCTGTGAGAAAAAGTGTGTGTGTGTGTGTGTGTGTGTGTGTGTGTGTGTAGGGGCTTTCATCTACTTTCACAACAAAGGATGAAAGAGGTTTTATGATGGCCGCGGTAGATTACGAGGGGGAAAGATGGGAGTGGGTACTCGAATAATTGCATTTGTTTCCCCAAATTGAATGTGCCTCTTTCAATTCTAATCGCTTGTTTATGTGCATTAGCCTAAGAAACTGTGCAGTGGGATAAAGGATTTATTGTGGTGGGGTGGGGGGAGGGGAAAGAGGCGTTGGTGGTTTGGATGGCAGGAGTGTGTTTGAGTGTTTCTAGGAACAGGAAAGACTGTCGGCGATATTCACTGGATTACTTCTGAACACACAATTGGCAGAAGCTTTCATGCATCCCTTGTTTAGGAGTAAACAGAAAGTGCTTTATCCAGGTACCCATAAGCAGTAAAATATTTCAGACTGAGATGAACTGGGATATCGCCAGGTTAAGCGAGTTATGTACTGTATACTTGATTTCAAAGTGAGGTAGTGGTTAACAAAGAAAGGTTCAAGACTGGGTAGAGTGGAACAAAAAATTATAGAACCAAACAGAAGCTAATTTTTACCGCTTAATGTTATCTATTTTTATGGATTGTCTAATTTTAGCTGTTAGATTTGCATGTATATTAGTTTTATAAAGAAAAATATTTTCTTTATAGTTGCTGAATGCGCTACCTTTATGACCATTTGAGATAAAAATATTTGACGTGACTGTTATTATTGCACATCTAATTTTCGTAGTTTTCTTAAAGATCATACAAAACCTCACTAGAGTGTCAGGTATTTGACTGAAATTGTACATAGTAATCAGTAGTAATGCTAATGACAAAACCTTTAATATTTTGGAGGGCACAGATTTTGGTAGGGGACGTCCTTTGGAGCTACTTCCTCATATCCATTTGTCTGTTGTTTTTATCGTGAATGTCTCAGTCGGCGCAATAACTTCCACAACAATCAAGTATTACACAAGAAAATTTGTTAACAATTGATATGTGATTAGTGGCAAGGCACTAAAAGAGTTTTTACAAATTCTATAATAACACAGAAAGAAAGTGCGTAGATAGCAGTGAGGTACAGCTAGAGCTGACGTAAACAAAATTGGATCTTATCTCGAGGGAATGAGGGGGACACAAAGGGATTTATTGGCGATTCAGGGGATTTAGCGCGAATCTCAAACCAGTTTACCCGACATTTTGTAGGCAAAGGATCATACACAACACGTGGAAATTCTTGTTGAGATAATGTGATATTTGGCTTCTTAAAAAATTCTGTAAAATGCTACATGACAACGTATAAGTGACTTTAGTATGCATGTTGATCCCCTAAACTTGGTATTGTTATATCATGTTTTCAGATTGTTTTTGGTGAATGATCGACCTTATTCGGGATTCTTTAGTTATCTTATTTTGACCTCTTGCAAGCTTGGAATGATAGTGTCCTGTAGCAGTTCAGACTAATTAGATTTCAATTGTATATGCAAAACTTCATGCGTCTTGTCATTGCTTTGCCGAAATATGATCGATGGTCTTGACTCCAAGTGTAGCTCATGGATACATGTAAAGAATAAGACAGAAAATGTATTGATATATACAGTCTTGAAAAAATGTAGAGGTATTTGTATCAAAAACGTTGTCACAGACATTATGCTCACATTCCCCTCTTCTTCGGTCGCTTCTTCCACATTCTCTTGTGTCCGGGGAATAGGGTCAGAGAACAAGACTGCTGGACAAGGCAGATAAACTCGAAGGCCAAAGCCTTCTCAGGCCCCCCTGACCGGCCGAAGGCCTTTCAAGATTTGGCATTAATCTTGAGCGTACATTCTGCACGCCGTAAGGGACTAATGGGCATGGAACAGAAGAGCTTCATTTATCTCTCTCTCTCTCTCTCTCTCTCTCTCTCTCTCTCTCTCTCTTCAGAAGAAAAGAGGAAGGGAACAATGATCTCATCAGCGATGTGTCAGACGCATATCAAGGGTATCATTGCTTATCCTATACACTCGCGCTTGAGATTTTCAGCTCTCTTGTTCCGGTATGAGAGAAAATGTCAGGGAAAATGATAGTTTCCAGCTATTAAGTTACTGAAAGCTTTGTTTATTCTCTCTCTCTCTCTCTCTCTCTCTCTCTCTCACGAAGATACGGGGAAACCATGGCCCTTGAAATCGTCTCTCCAACCTTGAGGCTAAAGACTAATTAGTTCTAGGCCTAATTGGTTTTTATTCTATTTAATAAATGTCCAGGACAGTGGTTTCCTCCTAATGTACTAGCAGGATGGGGCAAGACAGATCATATGAATTATTTTAACAGCTTTAATGATAGTGCCAACAAGTGTTACCGCATATCCATTGTTCGGAAGATGATGAGTGCCTTAGTTAACAGATTCAGTTGTCCAGTTGGCGTGTAAATGTGTATACTTTCAAGAAAATTAATGTAAAATTTTGTGACCCTCTGAGGTTACTTAAATCCCCTGGGAAGGTTTGACACCAAACTCCCAGTTGTATTAGAGATTTTGCAATAGAGTACGCCATATAAATCTCAGAACACATCTGCAATATTGTGTATATGACAAGTGAGGCGCGGGTCTTGCACAGCGCCTACAGTGGAATGTGACGAGAAAACAAAAAAAAAAAAAATCAACAGTCGTTTAAGCAACGTTTGCTGGATACCAACCCACACTGGTAAAATAGGCTATGAAGGGCAGACAGCTCAGCAAAGAGTATTGCATCAAATGCTATAGAGAGTTTGACTCCAACAGTCCAAATGTAAGTACAGGAGGCCTAGCAAATCTTTGGGGAAAGTCTTACTGGTAGTAACCAGAAAATGTTGGAATCGACAAGGTCATCTCTTCCATGGGTTTATAATAATATGCCAAGGAAATAGGATACTGCCCAATGTCGTCTGAGGATTGGACACGTGTTGACCCATGGATTTCTGATGGATACTTACTGACCTTGCAAGGTTGTATTGTTACTGAGATTGAGTAACCATAAAAATTTCAAGTCCATCAAACGAAGGGAACAGGTCGAAAATTGAGTTACAAGTTTTGACTCAGACAGACAGACGCAGAAATCAAGTTAAAAACATGTAATAAACTCGTATTAAGTAGGCCTATGAGTCACTTGTGTCCTGAGCCAGCCTTAGTCTTACATTTTGTTCTCAGTCATAAACACGCTCTCTCGTTACTGTGTTCATCTGCCATTTAGCTGAGATTTGTCTTCGTGCGTGTTGTGTGCTCGTACCCTTTTGTGTTTTCCTCTGCGCGGTCGTTGCCCTCCCAGTGTCTTGTTCTCCTCCAATAACCCGATGTGTTAGTCCTTGAAGTTTCACTAAGTTTTTTTCTTGATCCGAAGGGAGGCATTTCTGTCATTTCTTTGTGCTTTAGCGAGTCATGTGGTTGACCACCTTCGTGTGACCCAGTGCATACTGTGGCGCCCGTGTGTGTGTGTGTATTTGTGTTAGCCCAAGACCACCTAGAGAGAAGGCCTGTTCGATGTATCAGTGACTTGGAGCAAGGTAGGGCTCAGGCGGTTAAGGTCGGGTCTTCATTCATTGGTTGCATTACATTTCTTGCACGACTCAAACTGGTGTGGTGAGTACGTGGACTGGTTTATCCCATGCTTGTTTAGTGACCTGGGTCCTGTGGGAGGTAAACCCTTGGGCGCTGGGAGGCGTGACACTGGCACGCCAGGGCACGCCCATCTGCTACATTTGGTATATCACCCTCCCGCTTGTTGGTGAGGTTCCATTTGTGAAAGCATAGGTTGTATTCCCATCGGAGCAAATACCGAATTTTAATAGGTAATTTGTAATTTTCCTAGGATACTCCTTCATGGGGAAGTTTACCCTTCTCTGTCGTCCCTCGTGGTCCCAATCTCACTGTCATGGAGGTGCGCGCAGGCTGATTCACAAAATAGAAGAGTAAGGCCAGCTCAGATCACGAGTGACTCACAGGCCTACTAGACATGATTTTGTTTTTGTAATAAAGTGAGTGACAGCCGAAGCACTGCTTGCACGGGGGCTCCATTTATGAAAGCGTAGGTTCGTGTCTTAGGAAAAATACAAATTCTTAAAATTTCGCATTCTTTATATATTTTATATATATTGCTTTTGTTAAGTGTTATTTTATGATAATGGGTGTATGTCTGTGTAACTGGTTAATAAAAAAAAGTTGACTTACTAACATGTTCTCCGGTGACAGTGACCTTTGTTGTTGTGACACTAAGAGTAAGATCAGTCAATTAGTTTTGTGAAAAAATCACAATACTATTGAAAATTTTCTTTATATAAACAGTGTGATTCATAATTAATATAAAAACATTGAAAGCTCAAAAACAAGTGAATACTTAATAAATGGAACAACTTATGGTGACTGATACAAATAATGGTCTCAAGTAACAGCTTATACTCTCATCATTTCTTGACCTTTTACTTTTTGACTCTTCTTATCACATAGACATCACTGCGTTAATTGGTTTAATTACACCTGTCAGTCTTTAAGCTGCCACAGGACAGTATCCTCTAGTATTTTTGAAATGCATAAATTTTTTGCTAGGCCTGGTACTGTGAAATGTGACTATGCGAAACAAACAAAGCTAGCTTATTTAATTTAGCTCTTTGCTAGGAAACATTTAAGCAATTGGCGGCTTACTGCAGGAGGAACAAAAGTAATGACTTTTTATCGCTCATATTTCGGCATCTTGTACTCGGTCCTCTACCAAAGTATGCAATACAAGGCGTGCATCACTACATGCAACCAGAGGTAGAAAAGCAGCCAAGGAAATTAATATATATTTTTACGATTTTACCCTGGGAATTGCTTATCATGAGCCAGTTATAGACTCTAAATGAATGATTTAGTTACTTACCTCGATATTTAGTTACTTACCTCGATATTTTTCTAAACTAGTGATTCTGCAACCAAAAAATTATTTGAAATAAGAGATGTATTTTTAAATTACCATCCACCACCTTTCCCAATTAGAGCTAGAAGATTGTTTGAGTCGCTAAATATAAATATACAAGACTAGAGGTAAGGAGACTATCGTCCAACCGAATAAAAATACCAAGTTGTATAAATTTGCATGGAATAGTACAATTCTTCATACATAGCAACACCTTGTAGACTTTATAGTATATAGTATCTCTTGCATCTGAGATTTTGAGATATGTAATAGATTATTTTAATGCTGTGGGCTCCTGAGTGGAGAAGCAGCGTACTTGAAGTAAAAAAAAAAAAGCTGAGGTGGCAAGGTTTGCTAAATCCCTTTCAATCTTTTGCAGTGCAACCTTAAACCGATTACTTAATCGAGACATTGGTTTAGAACATAATTTGGTTTGCTCTGTGACATAGTATTTCATGTATAGATACATGAATATTTTAGTGTAAACTCTCAAATCCTTGGTATTTTTATAGAGTACAAAAGACTGCTCGAGCCTTGCTAGTTTTTCTATTTTTTATTTGTACATTTGGTAGATGTCTATTTTTAATTTTTTCCTGATTTCCCTGGTCGTTTTAAAAGTTACCTAACTTTTCCCTGGCATGAAAAATTAATTCTCCTTAATTCTTCCAAGCCCCATAGCAACCTTGGTTGCATTGCTCATTTATTTTTCCTCTGCGGTTCGACAAGTTTTCGTAAGGGTATTCAATAAGTATTGTCTTAACCATATGCTACCTGTTTAAAAACTGAACTTTCTTTTCCCGAAATAGTTTGTGTGTAAAATTGTTTTAAAATTGAATGCCTCTTCGGAAGAGTTCATCACGCTCAGTGATCTTGTCCTGAACTAATTTTTTTTTCCGGTTGGTTGATATTTGATTTAATCAGGGTAAAGGAGAAAAAGAAAGGCTTAGTAGGAGACGACAAATACCAGAAAGAGAGTTGAGTAGTTCAGGAAGCCAAAAGGAAGGCATACTGTAAACGGTATGAATTAAAACTAAACTGAGGAAACCACCCGACTCTCGCATTTGTGACGACCTTGGTGTATCTGAAAAAGTACAGAATTGTTTGTTAAATATTGATTATTACCAGTATGTGATAAATGTTCCGCAGGCTTTTTATTTAATATGAATCAAGTTACGTTTAGGTGAAGTTGATTGATTTGTGAAGATTTGATTATCCACTGGACCTTGAAAGTATATTTTGAGGCGTGAAGAGTATTTTATGTTTAAGTCTTAATATCTTTCCATATCCCTAACTTCCAGCTTTGGTGGCATTTTTGTTGATGATGAAGTGTACTTGATAGTAATACACGAACCTGTGTAGGTGTCTATACATTACACTGAGTGTTGTGGTGGGAACATCAGTATGATAATGAAACTGATGATAGTTAGGCCAAATTTAGTCTCCGCCCCCTCTCTCTCTCTCTCTCTCTCTCTCTCTCTCTCTCTCTCTCTCTCTCTCTCTCTCTCTCTCTCTCTCTCTCTTAGAGCTTTACAAAAAGTTTTTGGAGTTCACTGAGGAAGCTTCGGATCAAAGGTGATTGAATAAATCCCCCCTCCCCCCCCTCCATCCACTTTCCTTTGGGGTTTGCCTGTTTTTCACCATTTTGTGATATAATGTTTTTCCTTGAAGTTTATAAACTTGAGGGAAAGGCGCTCTTAATCAAAAGATTAGATTTAGTGGCCGCTAAAGTTTATTTTGTTGTACGGGAGGGTTGTAAACCATTTGGTACCTGTACTCTCTCTCTCTCTCTCTCTCTCTCTCTCTCTCTCTCTCTCTCTCTCTCTCTCTCTCTCTCTCTCTTGTAACAGATATGAATTTTAATTTTAGGGTATCAAGTTTTACACACACACATATATGCAGTATATATCTACACATACATACATTCATGTATACATGCATACGCACATACGTACATACGATATACACACTCCCACACACACCATAAGCCCCTCCTCCATACCCAGTCTGGGAATGGGTGCCAGAATATTGGACCTTTTGGCGACCCCCAGCTGACGCGGCGGACGGCAGGTGGGATACTGGACTCGAACCGCAAACCTTATTTTGGGGCCAAGTGTTCTACTAAGCTACAACACGATGTCAGTTAGACTAAAGTGTTAGCTCCAGTCAAGTTTTTCATTTTACCATTTGTGGCCACAAACACACACACACACACACACACACACACACACACACACACACACACACACACACACATATATATATATATATATATATATATATATATATATATATATATATATATATATATATATATAAATGTGTACACATACCTACCAATAAATCCTGTCTCAGTAGTTGAGGGTGTCTCCGGGAAAAAAAGAGATGACCGAATCAGGCATGCAATCCCTGTGCAGAAACTATTTCAGAATCAGTCGTTTTATGTACCTACATAGAAGGTTATCCATAGCCTTCGACGTACCCTTTACCCAGCGGCAGTTGCCCCTATTTTGGTTCATGCTCTAAAGCTGCCTAGAAATCAAGGTCTTCGGTTGCAGCACCTCTTCCACACCAACTACAGTATACGGCACCTACCTTCCTCAGACCACTTTATGGTTATGCAGAGTATTCACGAACGTACTATTCTCCATTCCCTCCACCGCTTTACGCATATGTTACCCCTTTAACCATCTGACGACCCTTTTTTACGTCTCTTTATGAGAATGCATATATGTTTTTTCGCATACATAGATATGTATAAGACTGGCGTATGTAAACAGACACATGATATTCAAGATTTTTCAAATTATATTTTAAGCCGACCATGTTTCAGAAAAAACTAGGAAAAATTTTTTATATATTTGATCTTTATAACTTTTCTAGTTTATGTGAATCACTCAAATAAAAAAGTGCTGTTTATTTCATTATTGATTATGGCACCTTATGATTTAAATACGGGTTTGCAACAGCAACTGAAACAAGAATGTTATCATTTTCAGTGTTGTTTTCACTTCTCCAATTAAAATATTGGTCGTCCATTAAAATGTTTTTTGTAATCTGGGAAACTGGCATCTTCAGTACTTGTCTTCCTTTTGATTCTCTTACATCAGCCATTCATAATCATTATTCTTTTGCCTGTTGTCCAACATTTTGTGCTTGAAAGTGAATATCTAACTTGACAGCTGTTGTTCATTTCCTTCCTCCGTATACATCACGGTAAACATACCTTTTGATAGTCACAATATTTTGTTCGGCCCCCTCCGTAAATCCCGTCTCCTTCCCTAACTGTATAAATCTCCCTCGAAATCCCTCTTTCTCTCCCTCCCTGCCACCGAATATCCCAGCTTCTCTTAGAGGTCCTCACCTCTCAAGCCTATGTCTCATTACATTTCACTCCACACGACTGTGGGTCCCAAGCGCCCCCAATCACCGGGAAGGGGAAGGGATGTTATTCACTCCACTAGTCTACGGGTCCCAAGCGCCCCACTAGGCGGAAGTTGGGAGACTCACCCTTTCCCAACAGGGGGAGTAACCCATCGTAATGGGGGTTCCGTCGTCGTAAACAAATATCGTATAGCCGCAACAGCTGAAGAGTCCCTGAGCCTCAGATGCATAGGTAATCGTGCTGATCATAAATTTCATTACTTCGTGTTGGATACCGTGAAATATGGCACATTACTTAGAATGCTTTGGTGATGATGGAGCCTTTTTTTTCATACGACATCGTCAATAATAAACTTATCATTGAGTAGTTATGAACCACAACTTTTCTTCCTTCGAATTATACTTTGCTTAACTCAGTATTTGTGGCTGCTTGGTCATTTCAGGTTGCTTATTTGTTTAGTTCCAGCCTTTGCTCTTATGGTTTGGTTTGTTTTCTTTCAAATTTCAAAAATGTTATACACACACACACACACATATATATATATATATATATAATATATATATATATATATATATATATATATATATATATATATATATATATATATATATATATATATATATATATATATATATATATATATATATATATATATCTATATATCATGTTCATGCTGCCCTGTGTTTGGAAAGGTGGCTCTAACCAGGATTTCTGTCAAGAATTACATTGCACAAAAGAATCTCAAAGTACTCCAGAAAAGTGCCACAACTGCAAAATCTTGTACTCTAGGCCTTTCGTAGGCTAACAAGCAATAGCAATGGATATTAGAGAGGATCCAAAAGATGCACAGTAGGGGGTACAATGAATGAGATTGTTGCACTATCGATAGTCCGGACATCTTAACGGAATATGGCATCTGGATATGCAGGAAGGTGGCACCGTTGATCTACAGTTGATATCGCACAACAGGGACTTAATGTCATGGATCTGCAAGAGCAAGAAAGTTGAACACATACGAACAGAATAGAGTAAAATCCAATGAATTCACGTAGGCAATATATCAGGACACTGTCTTACATAATGATTACAATTTGACACAAGCACGCGAATAAAAGCTAAAAACTGTCACTATTGATCACAATTCAACCACAATCAAAATCACAGGAATCTCTGAAGCCCTGTACACACTTGGAAACATTGTTTGGAAACAATGTTTGGAAACGGTTTCCAAACAGTTTGGAAACTGTTTCCAAACTGTATGCAAACAATGTTTCCAAACTGTTTCCAAACAGTTTGGAAACTGTTTCCAAACTGTTTGCAAACCATTTCCAAACACCATTTCACGAATTACTGTTTCCCATCCAGAATGGGAAACACTGCGTGTGTGTGTGTGTGCGGCCGAGGCGACGATGAATTAGTACCTACTCGAGACTTGCAGTGATAACACCATGTGGTCTGCCGAGAAAACTCTAGAACTAATTGAATTGAGTTCACATGAAGCTGAAACACCTTATAGCGCTTCCCCGCCCCGTCGTTCGTCAGCTAAAAGGCCTGCTGAATATCATGTGTTCGGTGAAAATGTTGCCCATGAACTGAGAGGATGCGGAAGAAGTAAGCGCGAGGTATCAATAGCACAGCATAAGATTAATGAAATCATTTTCAACTTGGAAATGGGGTACTTTGGGGAGGGTGCGGCTCAGTTCACCCCACAAACTTCATATACAGGACAAAGGTATTCAGGGTTTCCTGTGCCAACATCGCAAGGCATCCCACAGTACTTTGCCGCCCCAAGTGGTGCCTCTACTCCAAGTTGCTCTCCTTCCCCAAACTCATGTAGTAATTATTGTGATTAAAATATGATTCCTACATAAATATGTTTTTCTAGTAAACACACCTTTCATATTGTTCTTAAATGCCATAAGGTAAAAGAGAGAGAGAGAGAGAAAGTAAAACAGTGAATACTTCTGGTTTTCTACCTTAACATACCCTTTCATTGCTGAGATCAAAGCTTCACAGACCTCAGGAACTACAGCTGAGATGGTCTGCTTCGATATCCTGAAGGTGTACATGAGGCTTGTAAAGGAATCTCCACTTGCAAGATACCTCAGTGTAATAGCCAGTCTCATGTCGGGTGTAATAGCCTTTCTGTATTTTGTATCCTTTCGAGATATACTGGGAGCCACCATCCGTAAAAGTAGTTCAAAGTCACTTGAGCACATCCGAACAAAATGGGTGAAACCTCCACCATCTAATTTCAGTTCCGCCAAAAGCAAATCACCATAGGGTCCTTTTTCTAAAAATTTCCTCACCCATATCTTTCTCTTTTTCTTGACCTCCCTTAACTTTATCAAAAGTGCCAAGGAAAATGCAGACGCTGCTGCAGCAACCTCTACACTCATCACAGGCATGACAACTGAGGTGTGGACAGGAAACATTGTTTGGAAGCAGTTTACAAATAATTTGCAAACTGTTTCCAAACAGTTTGGAAACTGTTTCCAAACTGTTTGGAATCAAGTTTTCGGAAACAGTTTCCAAACTGTTTTGTTTCAAACATTGTTTCCAAACAATGTTTCCAAGTGTGTACAGGGCTTGAGGGAGAGGGCCAGGAATATGGTTACAAGAAATAGGAGGACAGGTATATAAGCACAGGTAGGATATAGTTAAGAGGGCAACAGACAACTTCCGATCACATTACCTTAGGTCCGTGGACAAGACGTGAGGATCGTAGAGCTAGGGTTCTGCTGTAGAGCGTCAGCAGAAGCGTTGTCACTCAAGGTTCCCCCACCAGAGGGAAATATGATGATGTGTAGGGGCGCTGCTAGACTGGTAGGGCATCAGCGCACCGAGGTGAGTGGCTGGATACGGCAGTCTTCAGTAGAGGCAGCGTAGGAACTACTTCAAGTAGGACTCGAGCGAAAGTCTCTCAGTGACTTCTGGATAGGGGACGTCGTCAACTAATTCAGCAGGGTGATGTCTGTGGGAGGCGGCTAGCAGAAGGCATCCAGTGGTGTGAAGTCGGGTGAGAAGACTAGCGTAAGGTTGACTAGCGGTGATGTGTGTGTGTGTGTGTGGTGCCAGGAGGGTGACATTGTACAGTGGCGTTGTAGAGGTAGCTAGTGTGGGGTATGCCAGCAGTATGTTTTCTGAAGTAGGTTGAGCAGAATGTCTACAAGCAGGGAGACACCTGAAGGTTGTGCTAGCAGTGTGGCTTCTGAAGAGGGACTAGTGCATCAATGGTTTGCCAGGGCCAGTATATATACCACAGTCCACCAGCAACAGTTGTACTTTGACACTTCTGACAGCCTCTTCTTAATGGGTGCTCCATTGTCCTCCTTGCAGGCCATGTTGTTAATCCGGCCATGTACACCCACCAAAGAAACCAAGTATTTCCTGGCTTCTGGCGTTATTTTGTTCATCTGAAAGGTCCCCTAGGAATCAGCCTTACATCCCATAGAGGAGCGAGCACCCCTGATTAAGAACACCTGAGATTAATCATACTATTGTTGATAACTATGTCTCGAGTGGTGGCTATTTGGGACGGTTCGGCCATCTGCTATTATGGTTCTGTTCTCCGTTCAGTTTGCAAAGAACGAAGGTACTTTTGGTTATATTTGATGCAGCATATTTCGACGGTTTTTACTCTCAAATTAGGAAACTGATATCCATAATCACCATAACTTTTGCCAATGACGATTTTGGAAAAATACCCTTCCCTTGAGGCTCGAACCCTTAAACATCAGAATACCAGTTAGTGATCTTATCGGTTCAGCCATCAAATCTCATAAAAGTGTTGCATTAGGGTTTTCAACACCAGAGCCCACTAGACTTTATCTAGTTCACCCCGTTGTGTAAAACCGTGAGTATATAGGTGCAGTAGCACTCATGAGGGTTTTACTTTAGGACACAACACCAGAGCCATACATAGACTTTATCTAATTAGTTCGAGGACCTCACGATTTGTGTAAAACCCTGAGTAGACTTCGAGGACGGTGCATTTGGCACATCGGGAAGACTTCGAGGGCGAGCCATGAGCTCGAGGAAGACTTTCTTCGAGGACGAGACGACCTTTAGGGACGACATCGAGGATGAGCTCGAGGACGACATCGAGGCCGAGCTCGAGGACGACTTTGATTTCGAGGACGACATCGAGGACATTCGAGGATGGGCGAGTGGTGGCTATTTGGGAGTCGGCCATCTGCTATTATGGTTCGACCAGTTTCGAGGTCGACGACGGTTTTTCGAGGACGACTCACCATCGATTTTGGACGAGCTCGATGATGAATTCGATTATGAGCTTATCAGGTTCAGAGGACGAGCTCTGAGGAAGACCAAAGGACGACCTCGAGGTTGAGGTGCACATAGCACTTCTCGAGGACAACCTCGAGGTCGATTTCGAGGACGACATCGAGGAAGACTTCGAGGACGAGCTCGAGGACGACTTCGATTATGAGCTCGAGGAAGACTTCGAGGACGACCTCGAGGACGACTTCGAGGACGACATCGAGGATGTCTTCGAGGACGAGCTCGAGGAGGGCTTCGAGGACGGCTTCGAGGACGACCTCGAGGACGACTTCGAGCACGACCTCGAAGTCGACTTCGAGGACGACCAAAGAAACCGAGTATTTCCTGGCTTCTGGCGTTATTTTGTTCGTCTGAAAGGTCCCCTAGGAATCAGCCTTACATCCCTGATTAAGAACACCTGATATTAATCATACTATTGTTGATAACTATGTCTCGAGTGGTGGCTATTTGGGACGGTTCGGCCATCTGCTATTATGGTTCTGTTCTCCGTTCAGTTTGCAAAGAATGAAGCTACTTTTTGGTTATATTTGATGCAGCATATTTCGACGGTTTTTACTCTCAAATTAGGGAAACTGATATCCATAATCACCATAACTTTTGCCAATGAAGATTTTGGAAAAATACCCTTCCCCCTTGAGGCTCAAACCCTTAAACATCAGAATACCAGTTAGTGATCTTATCGGTTCAGCCATCAAATCTCATAAAAGTGTTGCATTATCAGGGTCGTGGAGTGCTACTGCACCTATACTCAGGGTTTTACACAACACCAGAGCCATACTAGACTTTATCTAATTAGTTCACCCACGTTGTGTAAAACCCTGAGTATATAGGTGCAGTAGCACTCCATGAGCTCGAGGAAGACTTCAAGGACGACCTTTAGGACGACATCGAGGACGACATCGAGGACGAGCTCGAGGACGACTTCGAGGACGAAATCGAGGACATCTTTTGAGTACGACCTCGAGGTCGACTTCGAGGACGACTCGAGGACGACTTCGAGGACGAGCTCGATGATGAATTCGATTATGAGCTCGAGGACGAGCTCGATGATGACTTCGATTATGAGCTCGAGGACGACTTCGAGGACGACCTCGAGGTTGACTTCGAGGACGACCTCGAGGTCGATTTCGAGGACGACATCGAGGAAGACTTCGAGGACGAGCTCGAGGACGACTTCGATTATGAGCTCGAGGAAGACTTCGAGGACGACCTCGAGGACAACTTCGAGGACGACCTCGAGGACGTCTTCGAGGACGAGCTCGAGGACGTCTTCGAGGATGAGCTCGAGGAGGACTTCGAGGACGACCTCGAGGAGGACTTCGAGGACGACCTCGAGGTCGACTTCGAAGACGATTTGGTGGTCGACTTCGAGGACGACCTCCCACTCCTAGCTCTCTCCTGAATATTTCTAGCATCGTATCTTGTGCTGATGCGTCGACAGACGTGCATTGCTCTGGACTATCGATGTAAAGTAAGTTTCATCACTGAAGATTACACTTTTCCAGTCATCGATATCGTAAACAACATGTTGCAGAGCAAAGCCCAGACGAGTGTCACGATGCCATTCCTTTAACTCCTCTTTGACCGCCGGAACATGGCACCTGATCCCATGCTCCCTCAGTTGCTGTCTGGTTGTCTATGGAGTGCACGAGAGATGCAATTCTTGCGTGATAGTTACTGAGGTTTTCAGGGGGTCGTCTGTGGATGCTGCAATGATTTGTTCGTCTTATTGCCGTGTTGTTATGTGTGGGCGTCCTCTCCTAGGTCTATTTGCCAATGTTCCCTCTTCCCGCCATCTTGATATCCACCTTTGGACTGTGCGAGTTGACACTGCAACGCTCACGGCAATATCTTTTGTTGGAACACCACGCTCCCACTCACTAATGATCTGACCTCTTTGAGTTATATGCTCAACAGAGTTGTCTTTGTTTGCCGCCGCCATCTCTACAAAAAAATGCCATATATAAGTATATATTATATAGACTAAAGAAGAAAACAATATGGTGGAGATTGCTGTAATATAGATAATTGTGTTTACCAGCTAATAAAGTTACACAGAGGCTGCAAATCTCCAGCCGTCAAAACTACTCAGCTACTGGCTTTTGGGATACGCATTGTCCATGGCTGTGTCGCAAACTCCTTCGTCAGAAAACCAGGTCCCCCCCTTTCCCTCAAAACTATTCAGAACGTAAACGATGATATAAGTAATGCTATAATGATACATATCTATGTCTTCATGGCGAATTGGAATAATTGATATTAACTGTTACCAATAAGGGTATTAATATCGCCACTTCAAATATGTTGATAAGCGAATCTCGTCAACCCCTACATTAACATCACCCCATTGCCCATCACCTTTAACCTCCTTATCATAATATCCTCCTACCCCCACCCCCACGTGCTCGGTGCTTAAAAGAGATAATTAATATCAAAATAGAATACGATTACATTTCTTAAAAGAATAAAAAATCTCTCTCTCTCTCTCTCTCTCTCTCTCTCTCTCTCTCTCTCTCTCTCTCTCTCTCTCTCTCTCTTTGAAATATATTTCAGTCATTATTGCACTTTTTTGTCTGAATTTGGTAATTTCCCTCCTCCTCTCATTCGAACCATCGTAACTATGCATTGGTAGTTGTAACTTCAGCTACCGTTCAGAGCAAGAAGGACATGATTTCTCCCAGCAAGGTTTGGCGAGGCGACATCGGTTTCTTTGGTGGGTGTACCTAGAAGGGTCGTTGTATGGCGGCCAGATAAAGGTTCGATGAAAGGGGTGTCAGTGGGGTGACAGTTAGATGGGAGAGTCGAGGGATTTGTAGGCAGGGATGCAGGTGTTAGTAGGCAGAGTTGCAGGTGCATGTCAGGTCAAGAAAGGTGACCCTTGATGACACCGCAGGTAATTGGGAAGGAGGGGAAACTCAGAAAAATGCAAAGGGCACATGTGATCAGGGAATTGAGAACAATAATAACAATAGAAGGAACTTCCAAAGGGGGCATGCTACTTGCAAGCGGCTGCTAAAAATGTTACCTTAGGGGCTCATTACTAGGTTGGGTCAGCGTGGTGGGGTCCTGTACTTAGTTTCTCATTAGGCACACGCACTGGCTTAACTGAGCCTGGGAAAACATGGGAATGCTTCTTTTGAAATGTACGAAAACATCTGAAAATGAAAAAATGATTTACTTTGACTTATTTGAAATGCAAAGACGTTTTAATTCATATATATCTATATATATATATATAAAATGAAAAAATTATTTATATTTAACTTATATATATTAAAATATATATATTATAAATTATATATATTATAAATATAAAGATATATATATATAATATATATATATATATATATATATATATATATATATATATATATATATATATATATATATATATAGACACATACATACATACACATATTAAAAGATATATCCGCATTACATTAAGTTACTGGGGTTCCGTTTTTTTTCTAAAATAAAGTTTTTGATGAGTTAATAATGTAGATGAAGAATAATTTACAGGGTACATTTAAGAAGCCCATATGCTATCAAAGATTGATAAATATTGATAGATCAATCTTGTATCCTCAGTGCGTAAATATGTAGGAAAACAGAAGTATGGAAACATTTCGTGTACTTGTTTCCCTGACGTGGATAATAATTTTGACTGTTTGATTCGATATTTATATTTTTGTATATAACTCTTATCCGCAACTATAGGGCCAGGGGTTTATTGTCAAAAGAAGCTCCAGATACACCAAAGGAGTTCCTCATCTTACTTCATTAATCCTTTTACATGACGGTACATCAACATGTTGCTGTTGGGTATTAATATAGGTTTTACGGCTCCTGTTAAACATCACTGAAGTAAAGCATAGCTTTTGTTAACGCCAGCATAATTTATAAGCAAATAATTACTTATTAACTCTTGTATTGGTGTTTGCGGTTATACTTTCAATTCGGGCTTTTTTTTATTGTGGTTTTGAGAAAACTGTTTTTGGTATAAAACAGGTTTGGTTTCTGTTTACATCCGTTAAGTAAATTATTCACAAAATGTATTCATTTCCTCTTGTGTGCCATTGCCAGTGGTCTTGCCCTGAAATAATTGTTTGTCGAGACGTGGCAAACATAGTTAAGATTATGGCGGTATCTCTTCAGATGGTGTTGTGGGGTCAACAATTTCCTTGAAATAATTGAAGTTTGAGATTTATATACATGAAATTTTGCTGTGGTCGTTTCAAGTGAGTTAGTGTTGTCAGCTGTGCTCTAAGCTTTTCAGAAGCACCAGGATTATGTTGAACTGACAGATGATTATCAGCTGACATGAAAGCCTGTTCATATTAAGGGGCTGTTCATAATCATCATATTTCTAATCTTATCAGCATATGTAAAGATACCATGAATTTTTAATGGCTTTAACGAACGAACACCCCATTGGTTCATTTACTAAATTTATAAAAGGTTAGTGTAATTTTTAGGGATGTTGGTAATGCTATAGAAGTATCGTTATAAAGAACACCCCCCTAACCTCGGGTCAGTTACCCAGGTCATTGAGACGGGGACATTAATCTTGAGTTTAGTCTTTCAGGTTAACTTCAACTCAGCAACTCCACACATGTCATACAGTAGATCTTCCTCCCATCTGCTCTCTCTCTCTCTCTCTCTCTCTCTCTCTCTCTCTCTCTCTCTCTCTCTCTCTCTCTCTCTGATCCAGTCTTCTCGTTATATGCCATGCCCGGGAAAGATCTTGGAAGCTATATGTAATATGCTGCCTGTTCACTCTTGTTTGGATAGTAGCAAGTGGCTATAGAGAATGAAGTCATAGTAAACGGGAAATTTTGTATTCTTGATTGAAGTTTACTGGATTTTCATCTCAGATTTATCGGAGGGCAACAGATTTATTTTCATATTGTCTGCTTAAGTTGTGGATGACTACGTTCTTGAATAAGTACAGTACACAAACATTGTTCTCTCTTTAGAAGTGTATTTCAGCGTTTTCAGTAGATGCAACTATTGGCATTCCAGTTACGAACGCTTGATAATATTTAAGGTATTAATTTCGACCTCGACAGGATTCATCAGTGATAGTTTGCAATAATCAGTGACCCCGTCCCTACCTATTTTTTAGATCCTCTTTCTTTCTGTCAAAGGTGTATACATTATTTAGTATTCCTTAGGTAGTATTCCGTGAGTTTCAAGGGTGTGCCTCCTGTCTGGAGGCCTCGTAACAACCGTCAGACCACCACATCAGTCATTTATCCGGTGCAAAGCAATAGGGGATTCGATGACAGTTAATTTTCCTGCTTGCGTTCCCTTAATTTTTACAAGAATGATCTGTCTTTTCAGAAGGAAAATGAACTGTCGCTTCTATTTGGATTAATCCGTAACTTTTCCTGTCTCTTGTATTTATCAGCACTGAACATTAGGTTTATCAACTCTGATTGGGTTTGAGAGATATGGGTTTTATATAAATATATATATATATATATATATATATATATATATATATATATATATATATATATGAGTCAGAGAGAAGAAAGAGAGATCTGACGCGTGTCGGTTAATATGAAACCACATTACTTAAAGAAATATTCCAGCTGGTCCAATTGCCAAAAGACACACCAGAAGAGCACGTCATTGGCCTGGACGTAGCATATCCTAAAAGACCTTGGACTCTCAATCATTGTTATCTTTTGGCACCCATGACTGTTTGTGCCAACAACGGAGCCGTCCAGACGCCCCCGAGCGATTTTCTGCTAAGTAGGTAATCCCACTCCTTAGACCTCTCTCTCTCTCTCTCTCTCTCTCTCTCTCTCTCTCTCTCTCTCTCTCTCTCTCTCTCTCTGGGATCCAGTAGCCAAGAGGAAACAGCTTTCTCCGTGAAGAGTAATTGAATAAATGGGTATTTAGTGTGCGGCGCTTTCGTTCGCTTCTTAGAATTTTCGCTCCAGTTTTCTCTACGTTTTATCTTCAGCTTCCCTGTTTTCCTCCACTCACACCCGCATCCAATACGCGCACACAAAAACACACACAAACACGTACATAAATGTGTGTGTGTGTGTGGTTCACTGTTTAGGTTGCTTGCCTCACCCCCATAACGATATCCGATATCCGAGTGATCTGGAACACTTCCGGATACATTTATGTGATTTATTGCGTTTCTGTTGACCCACGAAGTGAATTAGGTACCTGACTTTAGTCAGCTGTGTCGGGTGGCAACTAAGGTGGAGAAGGGCATAGAGGAGGCATCTTCATCCTAAAATGGCTTTCTGAAAAGCTTGTTGCTAAAACCTTGATTTACCCCCTTATAGAGAACGGGAGATTGTTGCAATAATATATATATATATATATATATATATATATATATATATATATATATATATATATATATATATATATATATATATATATATATATATATATATATATAATATATATATATTATATATATATATATATATATATATATATATATATATATATATAAATCATCAATACACAATCATATATAAATTATATATATCGAATAGGTCTAGGTGGAAATATATCCATATATATAGTATAAATAGTTGGAACCTATATATGTTATTGCATATTTAGTTTTATTTGTATAAATGACCCAATAGACAACATTTCAGGATTATCCCAGTGAATCTATAAATCATCAACACACAATCACGTGTAGAACAGAAATAAATTTTGACTCATCGAACAAGTCATCAAAAGAAATTGGATTATCCACTCGGCCACACAAGTCTTAGTTCTGCAACTGCACCTGAGATTTTTCTGGGCAAGCTAAGCATAAGTATTTCCCAACTTTAGCAAACCCAATAGACAACATTTATGACTTGTCTGGTGAATAAGATATAAATCATCAACACACAATCACGTGTGGAATAGAAATAAATTTTTGACTCACGTCGGGGAACCCAGGTTCAAGATCCTGATGTGAGTCATTTATATATATATTATATATTTATGAAACACGTATCATGTATTTATTCCATCATATTCACCCTGGAAGGGGTAATTCGCATAAAATGCTACCAGTTGACGCACTGTTGGGTCGGGAAGTTGGGTGAATTTCGTTGGTATGCAGGAGGCAAAACAAATTGAACCCACAAAACACTCGAGGTTTTTCTGGGCAGCAAAATATTTAGGTTCGAATTTCTTTTATGACCTGTGTGGGGCAATTGGTAGTGCCTAGCCTTTCATTTGAGAGACTAGAGTTCAGTCCCGATGTGAATCAGAAATTTAATTTTATGGAAACATACTCATTTGTTCATTAATTCCATTATATTCACACAGAAGGGGTAATATATATATATGAAATATATATGACGCACTATGGGGTCGGGAAATATATATATATATTATATATATATATATATATATAAAAATAAGTTACAAATATATTTAGGTCCGAATTTATATTTATGATATATATATATATATATATATCATTTATACTGGGGTATCGGTATCGATTTGAATCAGAAATTTGTGTATATGGAACACATATCATTTGTTATTAATCCATATATTACATATATATATATATATATATATATATATATATATATATATATATATATATATATATATATATATATATATATGTGTGTGTGTGTGTGTGTGTATACATGTGTGTGTGTAAAGTCATTTCTGTATACATAGACAGCATAAATACAAAGAAAATTAGTATCAGGTTCCTTTTCCTCCCTTTCCATCAATCCTTCCTTCACTAATCTCTTTATCGCGAGTTCCATTTTTCCTCCTTCCCCCAATCCCCTGCCTCCTATCGTCTCTCCTTCTCCCACCGGACAAGATGGAGCACCGGGGAAGGTAAATATGTACAGTAATTGCTATATTAGAACAGAGGGACCCAGTGGCCATCTTTGGCCTTCTCGGGGATGAGTTTTCCTTTTTGATTTGATATTTTCTTGATGTGCGGTGTCTTTATTCTTAATTTTTGTCATTTTTGTTCACTTGAGCTTTTGTAGTTTTTTTCTTGACTTTTTTTGTGATTTCATTGTCTTCCCTTTTGTTTCCTTTAGTTTGAATACCATTTTGAATAGTAAAAACCACTTTTAAGCCTGTTTGAAGTCTCTTTCGAGTCTTTATGTCTTCAGCTGCAGTTCATTTATAATGGTATAATAATGATTTTTCTTCCTTTTCAGTTTCTTTCTTTTTTTGTCGGTGGTTATTCATATCCTTGAAGTTTCTTTTTCTCCATTTTTGCATTAGAATTGTATCTTTCCTGTTTTATCATCGTAGTCGTTGACATTTGCCTTCTTTCTGGGTGAATTATGTGGGTAAGGTATTCTGTTTTCTGATTTATATGCTTGTATGTAGTCTGAAAACTTGAATATTTCATCTAACATTACACATGTTATTTTTTAAATTTCATTCTAAGCTCAAAGTTGCTTTTGTTGGTTAATTCCTTAATTTTCCTTTCCATGCCGTAAGTTAATTATGTATTATTAATGCCCTGTATGCCTTTTGTCTCCGTTCGTATTTTCCATCTTTGTTTTTAAGTATTTTGTATTTTTCTTGCTCGTATCCATTTTTACCCATTTAATACTCCAAATAAACGTCACTATTAGTTGAGTACTTGCTCTGGCGGTGTCTCCTGGACAGTGTCACAATGAGTGAGTGACAGTAAAATTCATTTATGTTGATGTTAATATTTAGTTCATATTTTCCCATTGTAATTGGAGGCAATTTTAAAGTTTGAACCAAATCTCTCCCCATACATTTGTATCTGCCTTTTCATGTTATATCACTCTTTATCCAATTATATCCTCTTTTTTGGCCCAGCGTTCGACTCTCCGACCGGCCAATGAAGAACTAGAGGAATTTATTTCTGATGATAGAAATTAATTTCTCGTCATATTGTGGTTCAGATTCCACAGTAAGCTGTAGGTCCCGTTGCTAGGTAACCAGTTGGTTCTTAGCCACGTAAAATAAAATTATGTAATCCTTCGGGCCAGCCCTAGGAGAGCTGTTAATCAGCTCAGTGGTCTGGTTAAACTAAGATATACTTAACTTTTTATATCCTCTTTATTTTTCATGCTTGTCATATTTCTTTATAGTGTGTTAATGACACTTTTAATTATATACAGTAATTGAATTACTTTAATTTTCGGCTGTACAGGACATAATGAATTTAATTTTGAAAGATATAAGTAAACTAAGAAAGTGCACGTTATTTGTTATCGGGTAGAGATGAAAATTTAAGTAAAAGGTAGAAGCACGCAGGTTGTCGTATGTTTAGCCAGTTCAAATTGTCCAGGCATGAGAGTCTCAAATAACCGTGTTAGTGTCAAAGTCCTTCCTCTGCGACATCGTCATCAACAGAGTCTCATGAACATTTGCTCGATATAATGGAAGAGAGAACGAGGAAGCGCATGAGGTGGGGGGGGGGGATGAGCAGTAAGGAAAGGGGCCAAGGGTGAAGTGGGGTGGGTTGTGAAGGATTCGAAGCGACTGTGTACATCGTTCGCCAGGAGCCTGATTAAGCCTCTTGCTATGGGTCTCTCGGGAGCCGTAGCCGCTGTATTCCAGGGCGAGCGCCTCGTGTAATGCATAAAATATGACGACGCCCTTCCACTGTATCATTTTCCTAAGATGCGGAAGAGAAAAAGGAGACGAAAAAAAAAAAAGAAAAAAAGTCAGAGGTAAGAAAATCATATTCTATTCACGGCCTCGTAAAGAATTACCTGCCTGCTCTTGGTTTCTCTCTGAAGGCGGTTGTTATTTTTTTTTGTTTGTCTCGTGGTGGTGGGTTTTCGTCGATATATATATATATATATATATATATATATATATATATATATATATATATATAAATTATATATATATATATATATATATATATATATATATATATATATATA